>NC_067429.1:24626744-24930153 GCF_009764475.1 Pristis pectinata | reverse complement strand
TGAGAGCTGGATAAAGAAAGGAAGGAAGCATATGGAAGGTATAGAGAAGTGAAGAGAGGGGAGGCTTTTCATGAATATAGAAAAACCAGGGGGTGTGGTTACTTAAAAAATATGGTGGGCAAAGAAGGGGTATGAAATATCACTGACAGACAAGATTAAGGAAAATCCCATCGCATTTTATAAGTGTATTAAAGGTAAGAGGGTAAGCACACAAAGAGCAGGAACATAGGGGAACAAAACCAATCTATGCGTGGGACCAGAGGACTTAGGTGAAGTCTTAACTGAATACTTCTCATCTATATTCATAAAGGAAAAGGACATTGCAACTGGAGGAATTTAGGGAGCGTCAGGAGTGGGAAGGAGGGGGCAGTGAAATTCCATAACATGTTATAATTAAAAAGAAAGAGGTATTAGATATCAGGTGTAAGGGTGGATAAATCCTCTGGGAGGCAAGGGAGGTGATTTCTGGGGCCTTCACAGGGATTTTTAAATTTTTAATGGTGACAGGAGGGTACTAGATGACTGAGGGCAAAAAATGTGGTACCCTTATTCAAGAAAGGCAGCAGGGATAAGTGAGGTAATGATAGGCCTGTGAGTCTGGAAGGAAAGTTATTGGAAAAAGTTCTGAGGGGCAGGATAAATCTGCACTTGGAAGGACAGGGACTAATCAAAGACAGCCAACATGGTTTTGTGAGGGGGTAAATCCTGTCCAACCGATTTGATTCAGTTTTTTTGAAGAGGCAGCAAAATACGTTGATTAGGGTAGTTAGGCTGATGTAGTTGACATGGACTTCAGTAAGGCCTTTGACAGGGTCCCACAAGGGAAACTAGTTCAAAAGGTTAGAGTGTATGTGATCCAAAACACTGGCAAACTGGATCCAAAATCGGTTTGGTAATAGGAGGCAGCGAATGATGGCGCAGAGTTGCTTACATGATGGGGAGCCTGTGACCAATCAGTGCAGTGGGCAGAGCGGACACGGGCATGTAAAGACACACGGGAGGAAGGGAATGGGAAATTGGGATTGGCGCTGGGATTTTTACTGTTTGTTATATACATTCATGATTTGGATATGATTAAGTAGGTATGATGAGTTAGTTTGAAGATGACACAAAAATTAGTCCTGTTATTGATAGAGAGGAGAACAGTTGTTGGATATAGGATGATGTTTATCAGTTGGTTAGATAGGCAGAGCAGCAACAGGTGGAATTTAATCCCAATAAATGCGAGGCGATGCACCTTGGAAGGATGAATAAGGGTAGGGCACACTTAATGAATGCCGGGACTGTAGGGAGTATTGAGGAACAGAGGGGCCTTGGTGTACAAGTGCAAGGATCCTTGTAGTTAGCAGCTCAGTTAGAAATGCTGGTGATGAAGGCATGGAATAATTGATTTAATTAGCAGGGCATAGAATATAAGAGCAGGCAGTTTATAGCATAACTTCATAAAGCGTTGATTAGGCAAAATCAATAACTACACATCCACTGTAGGAAGGATGTGATTGTACTGGAGAGGGATACAGAGGCAATTCACCAGGATGTTCCCTGGGATTGGACATTTCAGTTATGAAGAGAGACTGGATAGACTGGGTTGGTTCTCCTTGGAGTGGAAGAGGCTGAAGGAGGACCTGACAAAGGTTTGCAACATTATAAGAGGTGTATATAGGATAAATAGTAGGAAACTTCTCCCCATAGTAGAGGTATCTAAATCTAGAGGGCATAGGTTTACTGTGAGGAGTAAAAGATTTAGAGGGGATCTGAGGAGAAATGTTTTCACCCAGGGGTTGGTTAGAATCTGGAATGTACTACCTGAGAGGATGGTGAATACAGGGACCTTCACAACATTTAGGTAATGTCGAGATGAGCACTTAAATCATCAAGGCATAGGAAGCCATGGACCAACTGCTGGTAAATGGGATTAGTGTAGGTAAGTATCTGTGGTCGGCATGTATGGCTCAGGGGCCTGTTTCTGTGTTCTATGTTCCTTTTCCCACATTCCCTTGAAACTTACCAGGTTCACTGGAAAACTTATATTATGTAAAAAGAAGTGAAATATAGGTGTGCCAGGGTATTAACAGGAGTAACATCCAATCATTCGTAAAATCTGCTAGTCTGGCATCACCAAAGTCCTAAGGGTGCGGGATTATCGGAATTTTACTGTGATACCTCTCTAGTCCATTACATGTGTTGACTACATGCAAACAGGCAATTTCGAGAGAGAGAGAGAGAGAGAGAGCGAGAGAGAGAGAGAGAGAAAGAGAGAAAGAGAGAGAGAACTCTTTTTCCCAGACGTCGTTGCAAAATGTACAGAAATCAGTCAGTAACGTACTGTGATCCTTAAAGGATTAAGTAGGGGCTGTAAATCGAAAGAGCTGAACGAGCAAAAGAGAGGGGAAAAAAGAAGTAAAATTCCTTTAATCCAGCATGCTTGGGACTCTAATGGTGCCAGACCAGCAGATTTTCCAGACTATTGGATGTTATTCTAATTGCTACACAGTACAATGGTATCACAAAATTTCCAGTGAATCCGGTAGGTTTCAAGGGAGTATGGGAAACTGGGCTAGGTGAGTTTCAAGGGAATGTGGGAACTGGGGCCCCAGTGAGTTTAAAGGGAGCATAGAAACCAGGACCCAGTGAGTTTACAGAGAACATGGGATCTGGGGCCCTTGTGTGCCAGTGGGAGCACAAGAACTGGGGCCCTCCATGTGATGGAGGGAGCACGGAATCAGCAGCCTGTGAATCAGATGCCAAACTATAGCGATTTCTGAACAATGGGAAAGTCAATTATCAGAGTTTTACTGTAAAGCTGGATATCTGAGATCTGCAGTTGCTGGAAACCTGAAATAAAACTGACTTCCCAGATTAAGTCGAGCATGTGTGGAAGGAGAAAAACTAAGTTAACATTACAAGTTGAGCACCTTTCATCAGAATTGTCCAGTCTGATATAAATTGGAAAGGCTGGGTATCTGAAGTTATTGAATTTGGTGTTAAGTCCTGAGGGTTGTAAGATGCCTAGTCAAAAGATAGATTCTGTTCATCGAGCTTATACTGGAATTCACTGGAACACTTTAAGAGGCCAAAGATGGAGAGGTCCATGTGGGAATGGGATGCAGAATTAAGGTGACAGATGACTGGAAGCTCAGGGTCATTCTTGCACAATGTAGAGGTATTCTGCAAAGCAGCCACTAAATCTGTGTTTGGTTTCTCTAGTCTAGAGAAGCTATGTTATAAGGACCAAATGCAATGTCCTAAATTGAAAGAAGTACAAGTGAATTGATGCTTCACCCTGATTGAGGTGTTTGGACCCCTGGATGGTGGGAAGGTAAGAGGTAAACGGATCTCCTGCAGTTGCGTCTCCTGCAGTTGCATGAGAAGTTGAGAAAAGGAGTGAGCCTGGATGGCATTCCCCTTTCACTTCACCAGTCTCTCAATCAGAGCATCATCCTCCATAACTTCCACCACCTTCGATGTAATGCTATCACCAGTCACATCTTCCCCTTCCCTCCTCTTTATCAACTCCAAAGTGACCATTTATGACTCCTGGATTCACTCTTCTACCTCCATCAATACTACTTCTATTTACACCTCTCCAGACAGATCCTCTGCAATCAACAAGCCTTCGTTACCACCACCATCTACAAAGTTCAGTCTTTTTTGGTCTCCACTCCATGACATACATTCCTTTCATTTTCACCACAACTCTCCCTTCTCTGCAAATTAAAATATGGTTAGTTTCTAACTTTACCTAGTTCCTGCCATTGATTTCTCTCAGCATTCTAACTTGACCATTTTATCATGCGCGTAAACAGTTGCTTTCGTCAATAGGTGGAAATTTTTGTGGTTCTTGAAAAAGCTTGTATAATTCAGCCTTATAAGGATGGAAATTCTGGCTGCAGCTGTCCATTATGTGGAGCTTATAGAGAACTCTCTTGCTTTTATTGGACATAAGAGGACACAGGGATCAAGTGTTTTGTTTGAATGTTAAAAATGGTCAGATGGGCTTATTCATGTATTCTGTTTACTGATCCACTCAGTAAATGAAACCTGATGTACAGGATACTCACATTACAGTATTATTTTGGTACAAATTGCCTTCCGGTTCATTCAATTTTGAACATAAATTTAGAAGTTGGTAATCCAAGAGATCCTGTGCAAATTCCAAGTCTGGAAAGGAAACAAACATTTCATATTTTATATATCGTGATGAGTTGTGCCCGTGAATGCGGAAACAGATTCCAGCTGCAGAAGAATCTCTGGTAGCAGTTGTTCAGCTTGGGTACTTAATTCCTGATATAGCTTTGCTAATAAACCTTAAGCTTGGAAATTACTGTTTGCGATATTAGTATACAAATAGTTAACACAGTCATATAATATTACTGTTATTGTTATGGAAGCGTTGACCCACAACAGACTCATTGGCCCAGAATGTTGGTGTGCATATTGTTGAGTGCACAAGAAACCCAAGACATGATCAGTTCCCCTGAATGGACCCATTAGATTGATGAGGTGCCAAGTATGGTCTATGCTCAGGTCAAGTTCAGATCCAACATCAAACTAGATGTTAGGTTTGAATCTGGGAATTGTGGGTTGGGGACAGGAGCAAAGTGATAAAGGAGAGAGGATGATAGGGAGTTGAGCAGCCATGGGATTGATATGTGGTGGAATGTGGAAGATGAGTGCCTGGCAATTGGGAAGGTGGTGAGGGTGGGTGCTGATGACTGTGCTGATTGACAGTGGGATGTGTGACTGCTAATGGAGATGGGTGAGTGAGTGGTGATGAGGATGAGTGGTGATGCAAGTGACTGGTGGTGGAGTCAATGATGATGGGTCTTGGTGGTAGCAGTGACGGATGTGGCTATTGGTGTGAGTGGAGCTGGGGGTTAAGTGGTGTTGTGGTTGATGAATTACAATGGGGTTGTGTGTAGTAATTTTGAAAAGTGTTAAAGGGAGAAACAATTGTTATTTCAATGTTGGATCAGAAGTCCTCTTCATTTCACCCAGCAGTCGCTCTCTCAGTCTAATCTCCTTCAGTGCTGCCGACTCTGGAGAGGCCACCACAAGCTGGATAAGATTCCTGATGTGAAACTTCAATAGACTTCACATTAATTTCAGATGAGTGGAAAGGGTAGATATTGTCGTAGTGTCATACAGCACAGAAACAGGCCCTTCACACCATTGAGTACACGTCTGTACTTCTCCCATTTTCCAGCACTTGGCTCAATGCCTTCTCTGCCTTGGCAATTCAAGTGCTTGTCTCAATACTTCTTAAATATTGTGAGGATTCCTGCCTCCACTATCGCTTCAGACACTGCATTCAAAATTCCAACCCACCTTCTGGGTGAAAATGTTCCTCCACGGATTTCCTCTAAACCTTCTACCCCTTACCTTAAACCGATGTCCTCTGATTTTAGACACCTCTGCTGTTACATCCTAAAATAATACAGAAATATGCTCTGCAGGACCTTGGTAGCTTGGGTGCTATAAGAGAAAGGGTACTGTGCAGATAAATATATAGCCTATTAAACATTGCTTGCTAAAATCATGAACTGTCATTTCCAAACACCAGTTTATGCTGGAAATTGAATTAAGATTGCTACATTTTGAACATATTTCCTTACAGAAACTATTTGACAAATACTTAAGCAAGAATTGGGTTGCAACGCCAGAGTATCCTTTAAACAGTTTCACAGCTTTGCAAATTACACATTACTACAACAGTCTGAAATTCTAAATCTTACATTAGACATTTTTCTATAAGTGCTAAGCTATCATCTTGTGGTGTAGCAGCAGTCATCATTTCTATTTGTGGAGTCTAAGGCTGGTCAGTGGCCCTTTCTGTGCCAAGTCAAAGATGTACCAGTCTTGTTCCTCACATGGAGAGTGAACTTGATATCCAGAGGCATCTGCTGATGTGATCACAGATCCGTCCATCTTTACTTAATGAGCTTTGTGTCATTTTTCCTTTTAAAACATACACAGCAAACTTTAATATCTTTGAGGTAATTCAGACATGCACCTTGTAAAGCATTTTGCATAGAATTAAATGCAGATTACAGATAAAAAAACAAGACATTTAACCCAGCTAATTGCAAGTGTTTAGGCTCCACGTGAGCTTCCCTCTGCCCTCATATATTTCACCCTGTCAGCATGACCTTCTATTCGCTTGTCCCTCATGTACTTCTGTAACTTTCCCTTAAACTCCTCTATGCTATTGCGCCCCTGACTAAGGATAACTGCGACCGTAGACTAAGGATTTTCAAAGAACTGCAGAGGGTGGCACAGCAAGTAGTGCTCCAACCCTAACATAGCAGAAAGTAGCATGGTCTGTGCTTACATAGGGGACTTCAAGGTGATTGGTTGTACTAGTATGACACCAGGGGTCCAGACCAGAACCCCAATCAGAATGGAAAGAGCAAAGCCTTTCAGTTCCTTAATGTGCACATACATCATGACCACAGGCACATGACCATGATGGCAAGTTCAGCAATCCAGGTTTGATCCTGTTCTCTGATGCTGTCTGCATGGAGTTTGCACGTTCTCCTTGTGACTGTATGGATCTCCCATGGGTGCTCCGGTTTCTTCCCACATCCTGAAGGTGTGCTGGTTGGTAGGTTAATTGGCTACTGTAAATTACCCTAAATGTTGATGGGCGTTACGAGAATTAGGGTGGAGTTGATGGGCATTTGAGAGGGAATAGATTACAGGGAGGTAATGGGGGAATGGATAGATGGGATTGTTAAAAAGTAGGGTGTAGATTCGATGGATTGAATGGCTTCCTTTATGCCATTGACAAATATGAAAGTTTTACAGGGATTTGTATCCTTATCCTTGAGTAGAGAGTAGAAAGTAGCATGCTCTGTGCTTATGCATATAGAGGACTTCTTAAAAAAATTTTTTATTTACAGCCTGGTAACAGGCCCTTCCAGCCCAATGAGTCCCCACCGCCCATTTTAAACCCAAATTAACCTACCTATACATCTTTAGAATGTGGGAGGAAACCGGAGCACCCGGAGGAAACCCATGTAGACATGGGAGAACGTACAAACTCCTTACAGACAGTGACGGGAATCGAACCTCGATCGCTGATGCTGTAATAGCGTCACGCTAACCGCTACGCTACTGTGCCATCCCAATCAGTCACCACCAGTCACTTCCATCACCACTCATCCTCATCACCACTCACTCATCCATCTTCAAGGTAATGGTTTGCACACGTATGACACTAAGGGCTCCAGACCAGAACCCCAATCAAAATGGAAGTAGCAGGAGATTTCAGTCCCTTAATGTTCATATACAACCACAGGCACATAATCGTGATGGCAAGTTCTATACATCCAGCAAGCTCACAAAAGCTTTTAATCTGAGCTGCTTCGCTTTGCTTCCTATATTCATGTTCACCATGTTGAATGAACAAATCATTCCTGAGCAACAACACTTACCCCATGAATCACTGAGACCTTAATCCAGACAGCATTCCAGCAACTGGGCATGTCCTCCCATAATGAAGCCACTTGTAATATAGGAGATGGGTGGGAGGCTGGGCAGGCCAGGATGGGGAAGTGTATTATTGGAGCCCTGAAGAGAAGTCCCAGCGTCTGGATTGGTCAAGAGATGCATTCCATGAGAACCCATTTCCAGTTCTAATGGAAGGTCATCGGCCTGAAAAGTTGACTCTATCTCCACAGAGTACTTTTTTATTATTAATATTATTCCAGGATAACCGGGGAAGATCAGAAGAATTAAATTAAAATAAAGAAGGACTAGGAAAGATTGGACAATTAATTCCCAGAGAGTAGTTAGTCTCTTGGAAGGTTACTTTGCTTCTGCAAATTGCCTCTAGTATAAGGGGTGGGGGGGGGGGGAGGGGGGTGGTGCAGGGTGCAGGAGAGCTGGTGGGTGGAATTTGGAGGATGAGAGAGGAAAAATGAGATTGTTGTATTAGGGTGCTTGATGGTCGGCACAGATTTGGTGGGCCTGGGTCTGTTTCAATGTCGCATGACTCTATGTCAGTTTGTTGGACCTTTCAGCTTAATTATACCTCTTCTCCTCTTTCCCTATTCCAAAGAAAACAAACCCAGCATATTCGATTTTTCCTCATAGATACAGTCCCAGCAATATTTTCATAAATCTCCTCTGCATCCTCTCCAGTTAGATCACATCTTTTCTGTGATGTGATAACCCAGAACTGTATGCAGTACCCAAGCTGTGTTTATTCATCATCTCCCAGCTCTGACAGCTTATTTTTAGCCAAGAAAAGTTCCTCCATGCCTCTCAATATCCTCTCATTTATTGTACAATTCCTTGTCTTGTTGCACATTCCCGAATACAATAGCTCACATTTCTCTGGTTAAATTCGATTGGCCACTTCTCTGCCCAATTGATCAAACTATCTATATCTTCCTTCAGTCTAAAGTCTTCCTGCTTACCGTCAACCGCATGGCTAATTTTAATGGAGAATTAACTAGGCAGTTCCAATACGTTCTTAAATATAGCGGGGAAGCTAAAGATGTCATTTGTTTAAGCAACTGGCAGGACATTAAAAATCAACCAACAAAGGCTGAAATATCACAACATGTGATGTATCTTTTAATCCATTGAACTGGCTTTTGGCTTGTACATTAGTAACAACATACTTTACTCTCTGGTATTTTTATGTAAAAACCAATTATTTAATTCTGGAAATGGAAATTAGTCCTGTAAGAGCTTCTGTGACACAATGGTGCAATCTAGTGGTGATCTGCACAATTACATGCCATCAATGATAGACAAAGAGAATGATTATACGTCTTTAATTATTTTACATATTAAACTTTTGATATTTATAATATTTTCAGAGTTGTTGATATAGAGATTCAACGTCTGAGGTGTACAATACATTAAACTAGAAATTCTAAAATTCGGCACGACATTTTGACCATTTTCAGCAATCTCTTGGAGGTTTGGACTGCTTCATTTGCTGAGGAGCTATAAATGGAATTGAATATTGCACAATCATCATCAAACATCCTCACTTCTGGCCTTATGATGGAAGGAAGGTCATTGATGAAGCAGATGAAGATGGTTGGTCCCAGGACACAGCTCCGTAGAGTTTATGTATTCCCTGGGGATGGGATGATTGACATCCGGGATCCTCCACCATCTTTCAATGTACAAAGTGAGAACTTAACCACTTGAGCATTTTCTCCTTGATGCATTGTCACGAACCAGCAACAAAAGAAACACACTGAGCATGATTCAGTGTTAAAAACTATTTTATTAATCACTACTTATGACCATACGTAAAATAAAAGTAAAAATGTTAGTATGTTAGAATTCAAAAATGTTAAACCTTGAACGTTAACCCCAAAACTAAACTCGTCGTGTGTGTGTGTGGCAAAGTCCAAAACTCCCAGTTCCGGAATGGTTCTTAAAGTTCAGTTCCGCAAGCCATAAGGTGAAGCATGAGCAAGGGCTTCTTCAACAACCACCGTTGTCTGAAGGTAAGACGTAGACGTAGAGAAACATAGAGAGAGTAAATACGAAATCCAAATGTTCCACGATGGAACCCAAACGACACTCCAGTGTTTACTCGGTAGTGACTTCCTCACCCCGAAAAGCATCCGAATCGTGGTCATCCACACACAAATACCTGTTTCCTTCTCCAGGTCAGCAACAAAGTGAACTCCACTGGATTACTTCCAATTTCCATACATGGATTTCAGTGGCAGACACAGTTATTGTTTCTCATCCATCGATAGAGAAGACTAGCAGGCTGGTGTCTCTCTCCCTTCTCTCTCTCTCTCTCCTTCTTCTTCTTCTTCAACAACGTCATTACGTCCTTTATCTTCTATTGACGTAAGCACGCCCCACACACACATACACACACACACTCTCTATCTTAAAGGGACTTTCACTGAGTCCGTAACAGCATATTGACTTCATTTTAGCAGGGATCCCTCATGCCACATTAGCCAAATGTTGTCTTGATCTCAAGGGCAGTCACATTCACCTCTGGCATTTCCTCTGGAATTCAGCTCTGTGGTCCATGTTTAGACCAAATCCGTAATGAGGTCCAGAGCCAACTGGTCCTGTCAAAACCCATAGAACAGTACTGCACAGGAACAGGCCCTTCGGCCCCTGATAATGTGCTGAACGAATTAAGCTAACGACACCTAATCCCTTCTGATTGCACATGATCCATATCCCTCCATTCTCAGCATATTCATGTGCCTATCTAAGAGCCTCTTAAATGCTTCTATGATATCTGTCTCCGCCACCATTCCAGGCACCCACCACTCTCTGTGTAAAAAACCTGCCCCACACATCTCCTTTGAACTTTCCCTCTCTCACCTTAAAATGCTTAGTGCCAGGAATGACCAACCCAAACCGGGCATTGGTGAGTAAGTTATTGATGTGTAAGTGTCACCCGTTGTTGGCTCCTTCAATCACTTTGCTAATGAAGGAGAGTAGACTGGGCAGAAATAGGCACATTGAATTTGTTCTGCTTTTTAGTGGGCAGGACGTATCAGGGCAATCTTCCACATTATCAGTCAGAATTCATTGAAGTCTGGCTATTGTCCTAGTGGGGATTTCAGAAGGAAGCCGAGAGGAATCATTCACTCAGCACTGCCGGCTCAACATGAATGCTTCATCATTATCTTTGATACAGGGCACTGTTATTGTTGAGCCTTTTGATTTATCTTCAACTAGATGTGACAGGACCACAGAGATTTGGTCAGATCCTTTGTCTGTAAGATCATTTAGCTGCATCTATAACATGCTACTTTTGTTGCCTGATATGCATGTAGGTCAGTACCGCCTTTCTGGGTATGCCTTATGCTCCTCCCATTATGTTCTTCTGCACTCCTCATGGAACCAGGGTTAACATAATGGTTGCGAGAAGGATATGCCAGGATATGAGTTTACAGATTGTGGTGGTCTCTGTTTCTGTTGCTGCTTTTAGTTCACAGCTCTGGAATGTAGCTGCCAGAACTGTTCCGAATCTTTCTCATTTTTGCCATCCCCAGTGCATCCCACCGGTAGGAACAGGACATGTCCAGAGATTCTGATGGAGGAATCTGGCATGTTGCCTTTCAGGTGTGATTCTATGAGGACAAGAAGATCTAATCTACTCAGTAGGGCAGCTCCAAATTTAGACATTTGAGAGGAGTGCTTTGGAAGGTTGACTTTTCCTTGTCTAAATTTGGTGCCTAAATGAAAGAGAGGCAGTCCTATCTGTTCTATCTTCCCTCTCTTTGAATATAGCAGTCATGGTACAACTGAATGGTTTGCTAAGCCATCCAAAATTCAACCACATTGGTGGGTCTGAAGTTAAATGTAAGCTAGACTGGGTTAGGATGGCAACTTCCTCCCATGAAGGACATAAGTGAATCAGGTAAGCTTTTACACAGTCCAGTAGTTTTGCACTCATTATTATTAATGACTAATTGGTTATGAAACAGAGGGAAATGACACAGTGGATTGTGGAGCAGCGAAAGCTTGCCACAGTGACATACTGCTTGGTTGAGATTGATGGGAAGAAGAAACCAGTCAGTGATACCAAACCAAAACAGATTAAGGTAACTGAAACTAAGCAACAGGGCTTTGTTCCCCTTTCCTATTATTATCATTAGTGACACAGCCTGATGCCTTCATTTCTAACAGCGTATAAAATTTGACCTTGAAATTCTGTTCCCTCATTCAAATAGTTGAGAAGTAAAACCACATTAATGATGTTAACATAATGAACAGTAAACTGCATTACACCCACTTAATAATCCACAGAAATAATTCTGCTTGATTATATTTCAGAAACTTGCAAACATTTGTGTGGATATAAGAGTTAATAAAGGTTGTGGTCACTTCTGTGTCACACCTGTTATTTCCTTCCCCCTTCTAGTTATAATAGTCAAGTTTTGCACAAATAAGATGTGATAAGGCACCTGAAAGAAATCACTGGATCAAAATAGTGTATTTTTACAGAACTCCTAAGATAAAGATCATAATTTAATGCTTACAATGCCTAAATCCATGAAGTATTCCAAGAAGGGTATATTCCTGCAGCTATTCCCTGGAACTAGCTGTAACCCTTCACTTATTCTTCTTTTCCTTTGGCAGGAGGCCAATATTTAAATTGGTAAATTGCTAAATTTGTTTATTATTGTCACACGTAGTGAGGTACAGTGATAAACATGTCTTGCATACCATCCATACAGATCAATTAATTACAACAGTGCGTTAAGGTAGTACAAGGTAAAACAATAACAGAGTGCAGAATAAAGTGTTACAGTACAGAGAAAGTGCAGTGCAGGCAGACAATAAAGTGCAAAGTCACAACAAGGTAGATTGTGAGGTCAAGAGTCCATCTTATCGTACAAGGAAACCTTACAATATTCTTATAACAACGGGATAGAAGCTGTCCTTGGGCCTGGTGGTACATGCTTTCAGGCTTCTGTATCTACTGCCCGATGGGAGGGGGGAGTCCGGGGTGGGTGGGGTCTTTGATTATGCTGGCTGCTTTACCGAGGCAGCGAGAAGTCTGTCTAGGGTCCATGGAGGGGAGGCTGGTTTCCGTGATGTGCTGAGCTGTGTCCACAACTCGCTGCAGTTCCTTGCGGTCACGGGCAGAGCAGTTGCTATGCCAATATTTCTAAACAATTAACATGTTGGCCAAGTTCATACATATTACACGCTAATACGAAGGGCCCAAGGGAGTGTTGATGAACAGAGGGACCTTGGGGTACAATTTCATAGATCCCTGAAAGTGGCAGCACAGGTGGATAAGCTGGTGGAGAAGGCATATGGGACACTTGCTGTGGCACAGAATATATGAACCAGGGTGTCATGTTATAACTTTATAAAACATTGATTAGGCCACACCTGAGGGTTGTGTGCAGTTCTGGTTGCTATGCTATCAGAAGAATGTGATTGCACTGGAGAGAGTGTAGAGGAGATTCGTCAGGATGTTGCCTGAATTGAAAAAATTCATTTATGAGGAGATACTGGATAGGCTGGGTTTGCTTTCCCTGAAGCAGAGGAGGCTGATGGGGTGACCTTTTAGCGGTATACAAAATTGGGAGGGAGATAGATAGGGTAGATAGTAAAAATCTTTTTCCCAAGGTGGGTGTGTCTAAGACAAAGGGGCATAGGTTTAGGAGTGAGGTAGGAAGTTTAGAGGGGATCTGAGTGGAATTTTTTTACACAGCATCTGGATTGCGCTGTCTGAAGAGATGGTGGAGGCAGATGCTCTCATGGCATTAAAGAAACATCTAGACAAGTTCCTGAATTGCCAAGGCACAGAAAGCTATGGACCTAATGTGGGTAAATGGGATTAGTGTGCAATGGGTGCCATGAACATGATGGGCAAAGGGTCTGTTTCTGTGCTGTATAGTCCTACAACTCAATTTGACGTTAGAGATAAAGGAAATTTTAAAATATCATACAGAAAATTCAAGAAATCCTAGACTTGAAAGATCCTCCCTCCCTTTCTTTGACTTTCTCCTTCCCGTTAGTACAATTCTTGCTAAGCATTGTTTCTCTCTCGCCCTCAGTTGTCCCAATCCATATCCAAAGTCTTCTCCACTTTGGTTTCAAACACTTTTAAGAATGTATTTAACTCTGAGTGTTTAAATGGCTCCATGCAGAAGGTATCAAAGCCTTGATGATTTAAAGAGATTGTTCTCTCTCCTGAACTACGTTAACCATTTGATACTGAGTCCAGAAGGATTTTCATTTTATTAATACAATATTTGTGTTGAAAAATTGAACTATTGTACTGCTGTCCTGGTGAATCTGAACTCAGAGAACTTCAGCATCTTTTACACTGTTCTTGATACTTTTTGGCAGCTTTAAAGAACTCTGGTAAGTAAGAAGCTCTTGCAGAATTTTGCAATTCAAATTGGAATTAAAGAAATAAATTGTTCATGATCCTTATCAGTAGCACTGGTGGGGTCCCTCCTGTGTCAAATGCATATTCAGTTGAGTGAGATTTAAAGAGAGCACTTGTTGAATTGGAGCTTTGTTGTCAAATCAGCTTTGTTTTAGTTGAATTTTAGGTTTATCATATTTAATAGCTTTGAAAATATTTTATGGCATATTTCATTTTATATTACTTAATTGTTTCTGACTTAAAATCCAACGCATCATTCTCCACAACTTCTGGCACCTCCAACGGGATCCTACCACCAGACACATCTTCCCCTCACCCTCTCTCTCCACGTTCTGAAGGGACTGCTCTCTCCACAACTCCCTTATCCACTTGTCCCTCCCCACTGATAACCCCTCCCCCCCCCCGGCACTTATGCCTGCAACCGCACAAAGTGCTAAACCTGTCCCTACACCTCCTCCCTCACCACCATCCAGGGTCCACCATCCCCCTCTCACCTGGACTCACCAATCACTTGAACTCACCTATCCCTTGCATGAATGTGCTCCTCCCCCTTCCCCCACCTTCTTAATCTGGCTTCTGCCCTCTTTCTTTCCAGTCCTGGTGAAGGGTCTCGGCCCGAAATGTCGACTGTTTATTTCCCTCCCTGGATGCTGCCTGACCCGCTGAGTTCCTCCAGCACTTTTTGTGTATTGCTTCAGATTCCAGCATCTGTAGAATTTTTTGTGTCTCAGCTTTGCGCACTGACTGATCTGCCTATTCCTCATGCTTTCGGCAGACTCATGCTAATGTCCTCATCAATGTAGTGTTCAGTATGACTTGTGACACACTTGTAACAGTCAGAAACAATTATATTACAAAATGAAATATGCCATAAAATATTTTCAAAGCTATTAAATATGATAAACCTAAAATTCAACTAAAACATTTTAAATCATTTTAAATGATTCAAAGTAATAAACCAAATGCAAATAATTTTTAAAAATTGTTCTGATATTTCTTCCTACGCAACCCAACAATCTCCTTTGAAGCTAGGGGAATTCCCAAGCTTGCAGTTCCTACAAGATCCAATCAATCAAAGCATGTGTAATCAGGTTCCATTGCTGGAGAATCTCAAAATTCCTGCTCCACTGCTGGATTCCAAGTGGTGCCCAATGGCCAGGAAATTGCCAGAGGAACTTGTCAAGTAGGTTTGGAATTATGCATTCTGAAAATATATGAAACTACAGGCAAAACAGAGGAAAATGCAGGTTCAAAGGCTTTCTTTAATAACCTTATTAACTTAATTTTACAGTATTAACTTAGTAATTTCACCTGTAAAGAAATATGTGTATGAAGGCAATTGGGTACTTTGTATGGTAGTGCTGTATATTCTGCAATTAGATATGATGCACATGAATGGAATCCACCAGTCATGCACTGTGATGCATATCTGTTCTTACATGATTTGATGAAATAATACCAAGTGGACAGGGATTGCAAACAGAATGGCATTTACCCTGAATGGCAATACCACTTCTATGAGCAGCCATTCTGTATCTGGCCCATCACACAGTCAGAGTAGGAACAATTCCTGGACTAAGTGATGAGTCCAGGGAAGAAGCAATATTCCCATCTGACCTCCAGCACATTCCATAATTCTGTGCTGCACTTTGCAGCTGACCTATGCACTACAACAAGATTCCGTATCTCAATAAAATCACTGGATAGCCATTGGCATGACATGACCCACTTTACTCAAGTTATTATGATCAAGAGCCCAGAACTGAGATGGTTTCTACAAGACAAAAGACAGCAACTTTATCAATCTGACCTTTTGTCTTAGCTCTTGTATCACTGTCTTGGCAATCTCATTTCACAATGATTTGACAAAAATAAGTCAATAGATAGTTTCAACAAAAGATGACATTCAGTTAAGTAGTAAACTAGTCATGGGGATGAATAACTTTAAACACTCCAGCCATTGCACGAATCCACTGACTATTTATGAGAAGGAACCATAACCTCCATCAAATGAAATTTCTCTCTCTCTCTCTCTCACTCTCTCTCTCTCTCCCTCTCTCTCTCTCTCTCTCTCTGTGAAATTAAGGCCAACAAGCAGCTTTTGATATGCACAATTAACTTCATATGGAAGTTCAGAAAGCATAATTCATTTCAAATTCCTCCTGAAATTCTTATGATCACTTCAGCTAATATGAGTTATTTTACATGATATCAAAAAATAGCTGCGTACAGCATATACAACAAAGGCCATACTGTAAAGTTTGAATCCATCTAAGATTAAGCAGCTCATTTAATTGGAACCAAATCTCAATGGTAAATATGGACTTCCTACAACATCCAGATATCACAACTAAGTGTGTACCATCTGTAAGTTTCATAGTAGCAAACCCCAAGACTTTTTCTTAAATAATGTCCTCATTTTATGTTTAAATAAATAAAAGTTCTGAAGGGTGACCAGGCACAGAACCAAAGACTGCCATCTGTAGACACCCACAAAACTAACAATTTCACTGTACAGATCTTCCCTTTCTTTGGCAGTTCCTCAGGACTGAGGATGACTTGCTTCAGTTTTGTGGGTTCTGAAGGTTCTAATGAGGCCTGTGTGGGACCTTCAAACTCTTCCACTAATGGGGCTGGAGGTGGCAGGTAGGGTGGGAAGGTATCTATCAACTGACAAACTTTGATGTATGATTTTTTGCTGTATACAATTGGCTCTGTCGGGTAGGTGTCCCCAATTTATGAAATTGTTTTTGCTATAATGAACAATCCTTAATACTGGGGGGAAAGGGTGAGATGTCCTTATATGGACATTAGTGATAAGTGGCAATTGAAATACTATGTGGCACAGCTGTGTCACAAAGACACATTGACATAAGGACTCATTGAAGAAAACTGCAACCTATTGACATAACTGATGATCAACACTATTAGTCATAGAGTCAGGCACAGAAACAGGCCCTATGGCTCACCATGTCCACGCCGACCATTAAGTACTCATCCATACTAATCTGAATCGCTAGCACTTGGTCCATTGCCTTCTACTGGCAATTCAAGAACTTGTCCAAATACTTGTTATATACTGTGAGAGTACCTGCCTCCATTACCTCCTTAGGCAATGTGTCCCAGATTGGAATCACCCTCTGAGTGATTTTTTTTTTCTTCAGATCCCCTTTAACCCCCTTACTCTTCGTCTATGGCCTCTGGTTTCAGATGTCTCCATTATGAGGAAATGTCGTTCACTCTTCACCCTATCAATGCCCCTCAGTTTTGTATACCTCAATCAGGTCCCCCTTTGGCCTCCTTCACTTCAACAAACCCACCCTTTCCAGTCTCTCCTCATAATTGAAACACTCCATCCCAGACAACATCCTGGTAAATCTCTGCATGCCCTCCAATGTGAGCAGAGCTACACACAGTACTCCAGCTGTGACCTAATCAAAGTTTTATAAAGTAGTACCATGACCTCCATGCTCTTATATTCTATAACCTGGCTAAAATATCTGGCATGCCCTCTTCACCCCCTTATCTACTTATGCTGCCACCTTTAGGGATCTATGGACTTGTACACTAAGGTCCCTCTGTTCCTCTATACTCCCTAGGTCCATACCATTCATTGTATATGCCTTACCCTTATTAGACCTCTCAAAACGCATAACCTTACACTTATCAGGATTAAGATCCAACTGCCATTGATTTGCTCAACCTACCAACTGATCAATACTGTTCTGTAACCTAAAATTATCATCCTCACTATCAACAACAATTTTTTTGTCATCTGCAAACCTATTAATCATACTTCCTACATTCATATCCAAATCATCAATATATTCTGTATGATAAACAGCAAGGGACCCAGCACCGATTCCTGCTGTAAACCATTGATCACAGGCTTCCAATCACAAAAGCAACACTCTATTATCACCTTCAGTTTTTGTTATCAAGCCAACTATGGATCCAATTTGCCAACTTGACTTGGATCTGGTTGGCTCTAACCTTTTGGATCAGTTACTGGAAGTTAGAGAAATCAATGTTCATGCTGTCAGGTTGGAGGAACTGCTCCCCTCTGTCCCCCTTTTGGTTTCCCTTATCCCACCAGCCCCATCTCTCTTTCCCCTCCCCTGCCCTCTCAATCTGCCCATCACCCACACATTCTTCCCTCCGGTTCCCCTCCTCACCTCCTTCCCTTTATTCCATGGTCCACTGTCATCTCCTATCAGATTCCATCTTCTTCAGCCCTTTGGTTACTTCCACCTATCTCCTCCCAGCTTCTTACACCATTCCCACTCTCCCCCTCCCCACTGAAAGATTTGTTATTTCAGATATTTGTGTTGATTTATTCTTAGAAGTTTAGGTTTCTTTGACTAAAAGTCTTGAACTTTGTAACACAACCAGTTTTTACATTGAAACTGAAATGTTATTTTCCTATATTACACTTACAGCCATACAGGAGGCCATTTGGCTTGTTGGGTGCATACTGACTCCCAGAGAGGAATCCCATTAGTCTTAATCCTCCTTTCTTTATTTCCTTGTACCCCTGTAATGTATTCTTTCTCGCACATGCCAATCAAGTCCTTTTTGATGTTTTGGCCATTAACTGACACTGGGGGGGGGGGGGGGTTAATTAACCTATCAGCACATCTTTGAGATGTAGGGGAAAATCAGAGCATCATGGACATCATGGAGAGAACGTGGAAACTCTGCACAAACAGCACTCAAAGTCAGGATGCTGCTTGGGTCACTGTAGTTGTGAGCCAGCAGCACCAGCTCCTGCACCAACTGCTACACCACTGTGCAGCCAATTCGCACATTTGCTTTGAACATAACTCCTTTGTAAATCAAGGGATGTCAGAAGTGAAAATTCTAATCCTGTTGAAGAATAACTACCTCATATATAACTTCATGACCAGAAAAATAAATATACAGTTACTTCAAATGTAAGAAGGAAGAGAAATGCTTTGAATAATTTACACCCTTATTATGACTTCTATTGTATGCAAACAAAGAGAAATGTAGAAATGCTATAACTACAAAATGATGTGATGCATTTGGTGGATTTAGTTGTTGATTCAATGATAAAGCACATAACCTAGCAATTCTCATGTAGCTGAAAAAACAAACGCATTATATTAGATTATCTACAAATTGCAACAAAATGGACTTTAATACATCTGTAGTCATGATGCTGCAGTTTTAATTTCAGCCTTTCACATCCTCAATCAAGTGTTTTATTTTCAATATTAGTTAGCTGAGCATAAAATTTGGTGAGAAGACGGCTGAGGGAGGGCTGTCTCACAATCATACTCTGTAGGGCACTCATTTCCTTTGTACATACCTTGGTACAAGTGACAATAATAAACCAATACCAATACCAATACATTGTCTCACTTTTTGGTCCTATTTGAGGGAATATTGCTTTCTTTTGTATTTGGGGCAATGCTAATAAATACGTGAAGAAATGTACCAATTAGATCATATTTAAATTGTGCAGGTTCCTCCCTTCTCCACCCTACAAAATTTTGGCATGGTTGTTGAGAAACTCTGCAAATATTAATGCAATTTCAGGGATCTCCTCTGCCAAAAACACTCACATTTACTTTTGTTACCAAATGGATATGATGGGGTTAGGGTACGAAAAGTGCCTTAGTGCTAAGGAATGTAACAACATTTAAGAGTCATCTGGACAGGCATTTAAATGAACGAGAAATATGGAATTATTGCAGGCAAGTGGGATTAGTATAGATAGGTATGATGGTCAGTGTGCACTCAATGGGCCGAAGGTCCTGTTTTATTTTGTAAAATTCTATGACTCTTGAGAAAAGCAAGTCATTAAAAATTGAATTTTGAACATGCTGTTCACGATGTGAGGTCAACAAACCCTTTGAAAGTTTGGAAGTCCCAGTATGTTAATTTTACGTTCCTTCTCTCTGCAATAGTTCGTTTGACAAGCGAGTAAAAATTGATTAACAATGAAATATCAAAGGACTTCCTTGTAGGGCTGCTCTTTGACCAGGCACCAGGTGGTTGCATAAGTGATGAACGACTGCCGGCGTGTTTCACAAGGGTGGCACTGAAGAGGGAGCTGATGGTGTCTGTCGGTACACTTGGGTCCGTCCGAGACTGCTGATTACTGAACGAATTGGAGTGTGTAATAATAATGGCACAGGTAATAATGTTATGAATGAATGACCAGGTTGTTGTCATGTTTTTGCTTTAATCTTAAATTGCTACTTAAAAAGAGGACACTTTTTGTAAACCGATGAAACTGGATCACCCTAACTGTCACTAAAGAAATTTCCCCAAGTAGAAAAGAGAAGGAATCTTTTAGTTTCACTGTAAGGAAGCCCCGCCCACCGGCTCTAGGTCCCGCCCCTAGACGCCCCGCCCACTAATGGCCAACCGGTCCCGCCGCGGCGCTCACATGAAGCTCATGTGACAGGTCTCTGCGCCAATGGGAGCGGAGGGCGGGACGGTGCGGCAGAGGAGCGGCGCCGGCGGGGAGGTGAGTTTGTTGCTGGGGAGCGGCTCCGGATCGCCGGCGGGCAGGCGGCTGAAGGTCGGTCAGGGCCGGGTGCGGAGCTGTTCCCGGGAGGGGGGCGGCGGCGGCCAGGGGAAATAATGCGGCTGAAAAAGGCTGGGGCGCAGCTGGTGCCCAAACCACACCCGCCTCCCTCTCTCCCCTTCCCCGGCCCTCCCTTCTGCCCCCCACCCCACCGGCCCTCCTGCCCCCTCTCTCCCCTTCCCCGGCCCTCCCTTCTGCCCCCCACCCCACCGGCCCTCCTGCCCCCTCTCTCCCCTTCCCCGGCCCTCCCTTCTGCCCCCCACCCCACCGGCCCTCCTGCCCCCTCTCTCCCCTTCCCCGGCCCTCCCTTCTGCCCCCCACCCCACCGGCCCTCCTGCCCCCTCTCTCCCCTTCCCCGGCCCTCCCTTCTGCCCCCCACCCCACCGGCCCTCCTGCCCCCTCTCTCCCCTTCCCCGGCCCTCCCTTCTGCCCCCCATCCCACCGGCCCTCCTGCCCCCTCTCTCCGCCGTCTCTCCCCTTCCCCGGCTCTCCCTTCTGCCCCCTCTCTCCGCCCTCTCTCCCCTTCCCCGGACCTCCCTCCTGCCCCCTCCCTCCTGCCCCCTCCCTCCGCCCTCCCTCCTGCCCCCTCTCTCCGCCCTCCCTCCTGCCCCCTCTCTCCGCCCTCCCTCCCCTTCCCCGGCCCGCCACCCCACCGGCCCTCCTGCCCCACACTTCCAACCCTCCCCCGCCTTCCTCCTGCCCCACACCTCTTCCCCCCCCCCCCCACACCTCTTCCCCCCCCCCCCCCCCCCGGCCCTTCCAACTCCATCCGCTCCCCCCCCAGTTTTTTATGTGGTTGTGATTATTTGTGTTGGGACCTCTGTGGCAGGATGGTGATCAAATCTTAATCTGATTTGTAAAGGTCTATTGTGTTTCTATGCTTCGTTGTTTTAAGTAACAGCCAGGTCGTGGGTGAAGTAGTGGTGGAAGTGAAACCAAAGTTTGTGATTTTTGACTTAGCTGAGTTTGATCTTTAGGGAGATGAATCTTGTGCTGCTGCTTTGGAGACTGGGTAATTTTGGTATTTACTTCCTCACTCTTGAACAACCTCTTGTATTAGTATTGTTCTTAATGTTATAGTGTCTCTTAAGGTACTTTAGAGAAGTTTTATCAAACAAAATGTATTTTTAATTGGGATTGGTGCTGAGTTTCTTTGTCTTGTATATTAAACATTTGGATGCAAATTGGTTGCATTATTAGTTTATGGATGATGCTAAAATTGGTGGTGTGGAGGACAGTGAAGAAGTTTGTTGAAGGTTACGACAGGATCTAGATCAACTGGAAAAGTGGGCAAAATAATGGCAGGTGGAACTTGATGTCAAGTGTGAAGTGATGCATTTGGAAAGCTAAACCAGGGAAGGATGTATACAGTGAATGACGTATACAGTGAATGACAGTGCCGTGGGGAGTGTTGTAGAATAGAGACACTTGGGGTACGAGAACATAGTTTCCTGAAAGTGGCCATGCAGGTAGACAAGGTAGTGAAGGTGGCGTAAAGCGCGCTTACCTTCATCGGGCTGGGCATTGAGTACAAGAGTTGGGATGTCACGTTACAGCTGCATAAGATATTAGAGAGACTGCACTTAAGAGTATTGTGTACAGTTCTGTTTGCCATAATATAAGAAAGATGTGATTAAGCTAGAGCAGGTGCAGGAAAAATTCATGAGGATGTTGCTGGGACTGGAGTGCTTGAGTTATAAGGAGAGACTAGATAGGCTGGGACTGTTCACATTGGAGCATAGGAGGCTGGGAGGTGACCTTATAAAAGTTTATAAAATCATGAGGGGTGTAGATAAGGTGGATGGTCAGTCTTTTTCCTAGGGTAGGTGAAGTCTAAAACCATAGGTTTACGGTGAGAGGGGAAAGATTTAAAGGGGATCTGAAGGGTAAGTTTTTCCACACAGGGTGGTAGGTATAGAATGAGCTGCCAGAGGAAGTGGTGTGTATAATTACAACATTTAAGACATTTGGACAAGTTCATGCTTGGAAAGGTGAAGGGGGATAGGGGCCAAGTGCAGGCAAATAGGACTAGTGCAGGAAATGGCTTGGTCAGCATGGACAAGTTGGGCTTCTGTGCCCTCTAACTCTCTGATTCTATGTTTAGTGATTTTTTGTTTAAGGAACATATTTTGCAATGAGAGATACAGTAAATCAGAAACCTTGGGTGGGATTTCCAAGGCTTGCCATGCAAATAAACCACATGAGGGAAATTGTGGTTTGATGCTGCTGGTGTAGAGACCAGAGCATTAGCTTTGTTCCCCTCTTTGGCTCACTGTTGTGTTAATAGATTTGCAGTTGCTGCTCTACCACCAGCTACTTAGATAGGGCCCACTGCCATGTTTGGGGCCCAACTAGTAATGGGTAGACTAATTCTGCTGATGCCATGTTGTACATTGTAATGCCCTAGATGCAGGGGAGCGGTTAAAGATAAGTTTGCATTCCACACACAAAGAATTGGAGAAAAAAGCATGCAGTTCAGAACTTGTCATACCAGACTTAAGTGTTTTTAATGAGTTGATGCCACTTGCAGTTGTAAGACTCTCCCTTTTATTTGTAGAATAAGTCAGGGTGAAAATTGTTTTTTGATTGGAGGAGTTTAATGTAGCTGTGCATTGTTATTTACTGGCAAAGCTCACTGATTCTGGCTCGTATTGCACCAGGAAGCAAATTAAATTTTAGATGGTAGTCTGACACAATTTGCTTTCCAAAATTGTTCAGGAAACATTTATTATATTTCCTGCCTATGCTTTAATTTTGAGTCAGTCATACAGCACAGGAATGGGCCCTTCGGTCCACCGAGTCCGCAGTTATTATCAAGCACCCATTTGGACTAATCAGATGCTAATCTCATTAATTTCCCAAGATTCTACTACTCACCTAAACACTATGGCAATTTAATGGTCAATTAACCTACCAAACTTCAGGTGTTGGGGATGTGGGAGGAAACTGGAGCACCCAGAGGAAATCCATGTGGTCACAGGGAGAATGTGCAAACTCCATCCAAGAGATTAAGATTAAATCTGGGCTGCTAGGGCAGTGAGGCAGCGACTCTACTGGCTGCATCGCTGTTCTCATGTTTCTTATTACAGTAGGCTACTCGGATTCATGGTGCAAGAAGGTCCTCGCACCAAGTAACCTGTTTCGTGTTCCTTAAGGTCCATTTTTACTTGTGTATCTTGGTAATTTTGTCTGGTTTTTCCACTGCTAAAAATATAGTAGTAAGTAGTTAGAAAATCATTGACTCATCAATGAGTTGACGCTGTGTTTGTATTCTATACAAGCTATGTTCTACTTTTATCTTTGTCTGTCTAGTCTGGGCAGAATTTGACCTAGAGCTGAGTAATATGAGTGTCCTTTTATTTAAGATATGGAGGTCAAATATCTAAGGTGACTGTTGTCTGAAGTTGTGAAGTGCCTGGGACATATTAAATTTTCTATAAATGCAAGTCCTTGTGACTAACCGCTAAATGGTAACATTTTTCTTTGGCAATTTCTTGCCTCCTGCTTATGGAGGCATGTAGGTCTTGAAGAAAGGAAGCTGTGAGTTTCTTTGTAAAACCTAACCACAAAAATAGGGATGCTCAAGTCTGAGTTTATTAATTTCAGTACAGAAACAAGATCTTAATATCTGGAACCTCTGCCAATGGTCACACAGTATGTGATTTTTATACCAAATGTGGTTAAGTTGCTGAGAGTGTTGGTTTGAGGCTGCAGTGTTGCAACACCCTAATTGCTTCATGTTTGATTTCAGATCTGAACCTTGCATTCAAAACATCAAGTGTGCCTTTTCTCTTCAAAGCGTTGCTGTTACTAAGTTTGGGTGAGATGCATTATATTTCTTCAATGGATTAGTAACAAAAAATTAGTGATAAGTTCTATAAGTTGGGCTTTGAATTTCTGCTCTGCTCGAATGCTGCAGTAAATGTTGTCGTGTCAACCAGAGCACTTTATATGGTCTCCTCTGCTCTGGGCATGGTGGTAATGGGAATTGGTTGTTAATTTGGGTTAAATCCAAAAGCAATTTAGGTTTTGACTACTTAACCTGAGGCTAAAGTTCTGGTGCAAGATAACAATTAGAACTTGCAGTGATTTTTCTGCTGCTTTCCCCCTTCATAATTGAGGAATCCAGGTCAGTTTAGTCACTGTTGCTAGTTTGTCCAAATAAAGGAACTGTAATTGAGACCTTTCTGATCTTTATGGCGAACTTAAATACCCAATCTATTGAGCCTTGGCTTTTCCAGGCTTGTTCATTATGACATTGTACCTGATATTTATTTGGATTTAAATAGAATGTGGAGCAAAGAAGCAGATCATTAGGCTAAATGGTCTGTCTTGTACTATATACAATGTCTCAGCCTTTTGGCTTTTATTTCTATTACCTTTTCTGTCTCTCAGAAGTTTCCCTTTGAAAGGGTCCAAACTATTTCCCTCAATTGTTTCCTGTGGTAGGGTTCAACTTCCCAAGCATTGAGTAATGACTCCATTTTTCTCTATCTGATTTAATCAGGAATAACCTTGAATTTTGTGGGTTCTGGTTTAATTCATTAACAAATGGAAGCACTCCCTGCATTTCTACCCTATTGATTTCATTAATAATTTTAAAGGCCCCTGTCAAGTCTCCAATTCTTTTTCCTGTTAAGTAAAAGCACCTCACTGTTTCCTTATTTCATTTCTTGTCCTATCCTTGTAAATCTCTCGTGCATGTCCTCCAGTGCTTTGCACTGCTTCTAGTAAAGAGCCCTGAATGCTGTGCAGACCAACCAAGTCCGAGAAGATTTGATGCAATTTTACTATTGAATTTTATATGGCTAGGAGTACATTTGATTACTTTGGCATTTTTAATTGGTTTGTTGACATGCAATCCAGCTTTTAGTGCTTTGGAGTACTGGTCTACACTTTTGCTTCATCTAATTTCTACAGATTAGCTGCTGTCAGGTTTTGTTTTGTTCTTGAAATAGACTGAATTACTGGTCTTCAACAGCTGACCAATAATTTTTATGATGGTGCACAATTTGAGCAGTGACCTGGACAGCTTGAGTTACCTGATGTTGAAATACTTGGATGTGGTAGCGATGGAGCAATTTAAAGTGCTGAATTGTGCAATTGACAAACATGATATGGTATTATTTGTTTGCACTGATTTGGGCTTGAGCCTGGTTCCAGTGCTTTAAAATTGTAAATTTTGAAGTTGTTTTAAGTACATTTTTGCTTCATCCAATTTCTACAGATTAGCTGCTGTCAGATTTTGTTTTGTTATTGTTCTTGAATAGACTAAATTACCAAGGAAATTATTTTCTGACCGTCAGCAAGTCTTGTTTCAATGAATTTGCAGTTCCTTACCTTGTAAGTTAGTCTGCATTAAACTTTGGATTTATTGGGACTGATGCTGGGGTATCTAATTTGAAGGCTGTTATTATATTATTGACTACAGAATGGTGTTGATGTAATAGCTTGCTAAATTTGCATATATTAGTTCAGTGCTTGGAATTGAAACGGTTAGTTTCCTGTTGGTCTTATTTTGATGAAAATTTGAATAGCCAACTTTGATAAAATAGCACAAGGGAACATTAAACAAGGTGAATGTGCACTAACTGAAATTTAACTTCTGTAAACTGGAATAGTGAGAACAGTAATGAGAAAATGCCATCTTGTTGGGGAAGCCATCCTTACCTGGACATGCCTGGTTTACCCTCGCCTGCACTTGATTAACATCCTAGAAAGTTCTAGCCAATATTTGGTAGGATTGCATTGGTTCAAAGGTAAATGCTTGTTACTGCTGTCTTGGAGCAACTAGGAATCAGCATTGTGTGGCTTTGGGTGCAAGCCTGCAAGACACTTAAAAATAGCTTGTCAAATAACAATTAAAACTTTTCAAAGATTTAAGCTAGGACTGGTTTCTAAAAGCACATCTTTGCAATTACTTTGTTGCAAAATAAGGTGTTTGCTCTGTCATTTCAGAAAGAGGGTTTAAGTTAAATCAGATTTTAATCTGTATGCATATGCATATTAATATGTATCTGTATCAGTTGTCACTTGTCTGATGGATAAAAATATCAGATTAAACAGTTGGGAGTTTTGGTTGGTAGAACTACTGAAACTTGCCAGCAGCCGTCAATATACTTGGAATAACCATTACCAACCCCTCAGTTCTAGGCTGCTCAGGCATTGTTGGTGACATTGCATTTTGTGCACTCATAAAAATGCAGTGTTTTTGTTATCAAGGGTGTTTTTCAGTACAGGTTTTCTCATTGTGGTTTCAATTGAACAAGAGGTAGGCATCAATGATATAGTCCAATTTTTTTAAGAGCTGGAATGAGTCTTTCCTAAATTGAACTAGCATTTGAATCTTTAAGATGCACTTTTGTTTTGTACAGGGGAAATGTTGCAGTTCCTTCTGTCACTAACTGGTTCAGGTTAGGCCAGCAATCTGATTAGTGCTCCTATTTGAACAGTAGGATTTAATTTTGGTATTTAGCGAAGCTAATGTGTTGATTTTTGTAATATATTGGACTCTAACCTCTGCATCAGTTCTGGTGATGCCACTTTCCATGTCAGTGCCACCATTGTCTTCCTTTTTTTTGTTGTTCCTCCACAATAGTTGACAAGACATTTGCAGAAGTGAAGGAGACACTCAATTCTACTCTCCCCAAATTTTGTGTCCTCCCCCCCCCCCCCCCCCCCCCCCCCCCCCTTCTCAAACTGAGTGGGATTTCCCCTTGTCTTTACTTCCCACCCCACTAGCATTCATATCCAATTACTCTTCTGGCATCTATAATATGATGCCACCACTAAGCAAATCTTCCCCTCCCTGTCTGATGTTTTAAATGGACATGTTCCCAGTTTTCTCTAGCACACTAGTCCACTTTCCTTCTAATCGTATCTTTCCATTGCAATTGCAGAAGATGCCACACCTGCCCTTCCTCTTCCCATTGCTCAGTGCATTAAACGGCCTTTACATGTGAGGCAGTATTTACATGCAAGTTGGGAGAACCAAGCAGATTAGGTGACAATTCAGCACACTAGCGTGACCTGGAGGTTCCAGTCTCCTGTCATTTCATTCTATCTCTCTCCCACTTTGACTCCAGTATTTGGGTCCCCATGATGCTCCAGTAAATACTGATGCAAGCATTTTTTAGAACATGGAACACTACAGCACAGTACAGGCCCTTCAGCCCACAATGTTGTGCCAACATTTTATCCTGTTGTAATATCTATCTAACCCTTCCCTCCCACAGAGCCCCTTATTTTTCTATCATTCATGTGTTTATCTAAGAGTCTCTTAAATGTCCCTAATGTATCTACCCCCACAACCTCTGCTGGCAGTGTGTTCCATGCACCCACCACTCCGTGTTTTTAAAAAAGGAAGCACTTACCCCTGACATCCCCCTTGTACCTTCCTCCAATCACCTTAAAATCATGTCCCCCTCTTAGCTATTGTCACACTGGGGGGAAAGTCTTTGACTGTCCACTCGATCTATGCCTCATCTTATACACCTCTATCAAGTCACCCTCATCTTCTTTCTCTCCTTCTATCCTCTGTGTAATGTTGAGTCCATCATTTTTTTGGATAATCAACAATCCAATATTTTTATTCCAGATTTTTCGCAATCTAAGATTTTTATCTTCAGTTGTTACGCTTTGGTCGTTTATAGCATCTTTCCTATCATAAACCCCATTTTTTTTAATGGCTCTCAGCATGGAAGATGCTGTTTTATAATGTGCTCCTGTAGGACAATGGTTTTATTTTGTGCCACTTCTCAATTGATATAAATTTCAGAGAAGCTGAAACATGTAGTTTGCATCAACAGCTTAAGACCCAACAAGCAAATTGTTCATGTGTTGTTTTGTAAGTGAACTTCTGTCTCCTGTGACAAAGCACATGTATCCCCATTCTTCTGAAGAGTTTACACCTTTTGTTCCCATAATGTTCAAAGGGGAGCTGGAAAATATCTGAAAGGAAGGAATTTGCAGGGCTGTTGGGAGAAGGTGAAGGAGGAGGCTATAGAGCATAGGAGGGTGCCATCCTGTGATCTTGCCTGTCTCCAGCTACTTCCTGTTTTGATGCAGTGTTAACTCTGATTCACTCTCCACCTGCCTAATTAGTTGGGAATTTCCTGACATTTAAATTTTATTTTAGACTGGCATTAGTTGCTGGTCTTTTTGACATTTGTCCTTATTTTCAAAATGTCAAAAGCAAAGAAAATCATTAGAGTGGGGACTTATCTCAAACTTGGCGTGTCTGGGAGCAAGCATGCAATTCCAGTGATTTCTGTGCTATTGTGCTGAATAGTTTCCCACTCTGCAAAAGTTTATTTTGCACAGTCTCTTATTGTCTTTCAGTGATCTGCCTGTATACACTAGTTTTGCAACAGTCTCACTTTGGTTGTATATTGCATGCTATCCATGGATCAAACTTGTGTTGTAGAGCGTACATGAATGCTGGTTTCATGGTATTTAACTGCACAAACTAAAAAAAATCTATACATTTGTAAATGGTTGTCCAAAAATTGAAGACTTTCACTCTGAACTAATGTAATGATTGATTACTATTCATCTGTAACTTTTAGCACTGCAGTGTGATGCTATACATATCCTGGGAAAACAGGCTAGTTCATTTTAAGAGGAGGATTGACATTTGTTAAAACTATGGCATCATGGTATTGCAAGCTTAAATGTTGATGTTTTAAAAAAAAACAAATTTCCTTTCAATTCTTCAAGATGTGCCAGTTTCACAGTCAGTAAAGTACTTTGAAGTGGAGCCACAAGCAATTTAGGAAATGGAACATTTCAGTACAGTACAGGCCATTCAGCCTACGATGTTGTGCCGACATTTTATTTTGTTTTAATATCTATCTAACCCTTCCCTCCCACATAGCCCTCCCTTTTTTCTATCATTCATGTAGCTATTTGAGTCTCTTGAATGCCTTTAATGTATCTGCCCCCACAATCTCTGCTGACAGTGCGTTCCACGCACCCGCCACTGTACAAAAAAAATCTTGCATCTGACATCCCCTTAACCTTCCTCCAATCACCTTAGAATCATGCCCCCTCATGTTAGCCATTTTCACCCTGGGGGAAAAAGTCTGACTGACTCGATCAATGCCCATCCCCGTCAAGTCACCTCATCCTCCTCTCCAAAGAGAAAAGCCCTAGCTCACTCAACCAGGCAGCATCCCAGTAAATCTCCTCTGCACCCTCTAAAGCCTCCACGTCCTTCCTATAATGAGGTGACCAGAACTGAACACAATACTCCGTGTGGTCTGACCAGAGTTCTATAGAGCTACAACATTATCTCACAGCTCTTGAACTCAATACCCTGACCGATGAAGGCCAACACCATACGCTGCCTTAATAACCATATCGACCTGCGTGGCAACCTTGAGGGATCTATGGACGTGGACACCAAGATCCCTCTGTTCCTCCACACTGCTAAGAGTTCTACCATTACCCTTGTATTCTGCCTTCAAATTTGATCTTCCAAAGTGTGTAACTTCACACTTTTCCAGGTTGAACTC
Source organism: Pristis pectinata (assembly GCF_009764475.1). NCBI lineage: Eukaryota > Metazoa > Chordata > Chondrichthyes > Rhinopristiformes > Pristidae > Pristis > Pristis pectinata. Next base: position 24,900,215 of record NC_067429.1, on the reverse strand, counting down.
TATCTGCCACTTCTCAGCCCAGGTTTGCATCCTATCAATGTCCTGTTGTAACCTACAGCAACCTTCTACACTATCCACAACACCACCAACCTTTGTCATCAGCAAACTTACCCACACTTCCACATCCAAGTCATTTATAAAAATCACGGAGTGGGGTCCCAGAGCAGATCCCTGCAGAACACCACTGGTCACTGACCTCCAGACAGAATATGCTCCATCTATCACCACCCTGTCTTCTCTGTGCGAGCCAATTCTGAATCCACACAGCCAAGTTTCCCTTGATCCCATGCCTCCTGACTTTCTGAACGAACCTTCCATGAGGAACTTTATCAAACGCCTTACTAGAATCCATGTACACCACACCCACTGCTCTACCTTCAATGTGCTTCGTTACATCCTCAAAGAATTCAGTCAGGCTCGAGGCACGGACTGCCCCTGACAAAGCTATGCTGACTGTCCCTAATCAGCCTATGCTTCTCCAAATGCCCATAAATCCTGTCTTTAAGAATCTTCTCCAGTAATTTGCCCACAACTGAAGTAAGACTCACTGGTCTGTAATTCCCAGGGTTATTCCCTACTCCTTTCTTAAATAAAGGAACAATATCTGACACTACTCCTGTGGCCAGTGAGGACGCAAAGATCATCGCCAAAGGCACAGCAATCTCTTCCTTTCCTGTAATAATCTTGGATATATCCCGTCTGGCCCCAGTGATTTACCTATCCTAATGTTTTTCAGAAGCTTCAGCACATCCTCTTTCCTCACATCAACATGCCTTAGCGTATCAGCCTGTCGTACGCCATCCTCACAAACGTGAAGCTCTCTCTCTCGCTGGTGAATACTGAAGCAAAGTATTCATTAAGGACCTCCCCTGCCTCTTCTGAATCCAGCAAGTTTTCTCTTTTATCCTTGATTGGTCCTACCCTCATTCCAGTCACCTTCCTATTCTTCACGTGGGTGTAGGACACCTTGGGGTTTTCCTTAATCCTACTCACCAAGGCCTTCTCATGCCCCCTTAGGAGAGCTATAATTCCATTCTTAAGCTTCCTCCAGGCTACCTTGCAACTCTCCAGAGCCCTGTCTGATCTATGCTTTCTAAACCTTAGGTAAGCTTCTTTCTTCCTCTTGACAAGATATTCTACATCTCTTGTCAACCACTGTTCCTTCACTCTACCATCGTTACCCTGCCTTGATGGGGATAAACCTATCCAGAGCTCCATGCGAGTACTCACTAAGTAACCTCCACGTTTCTGCTGTGCACTTCTCCAAGAACATCTGTTCCCAATTTGCACTCCCAAGTTCCTGCCTAATAGCATCATAATTTCCCCTCCCCCAATTAAATACTTTCCCATATCGTCTGCTCCTATCCCCCTCCAAGGCTATGGTAAAGGTCAAGGAGTTATGGTCACTGTCTCCAAAATGCTCTCCCACTGAGAGATCTGAAACCTGATCAGGCTCATTGCCTAGCACCAGGTCCAGTATGGCCTCTCCTCTAGTCAGCCTGTCCACATACTGTGTTAGGAATCCTTCCTGGACACACCTAACAAACTCTGCCCCATCTATCCCCTTTAAACTAAGGAGGTGCAAAGCAATATTAGGGAAGTGGAAATCACCCATGACAACAACGTTATTTTTGCATCTCTCCAAAATCTGCCTCCCGATCTGCTCCTCACTGTCTCTGTTGCTATTGGGGGAGTCTGTAGAATACTCCCAATAGAGTGATCATTCCTTCCCTGTTTCTGAGTTCCACCCATACTGACTCAGACAATCCCTCCAGGATGTCCTCCCTTTCTACAGCTGTGACACTGTCCCTGATCAGCAAAGCCACTCCCCCATCTCTTCTGTCCCTTTTGAAATTAAACACTGGAATATCCAGCAGCCATTCCTGCCCTTGCAACAGCCAAGTCCCTGTAATGGCCACCACATCATAGTTCCACGTACTTACCCATGCTCTAAGTTCATCACCCTTGTTCCTGATACTTCCTGCATTAGACACACTTCAGCCCATCCAACTGACTGCAGTTCTGCCCTTTCAACCGCCTATCCTTCCTCACAGCCTTTCTACATGCTGCATCTACTTGTACACTAAATGTACCAATCTCTGACCTATCACTCTGGTTCCCATCCCCCTGCTGAACTGGTTTAAACCCTCCTCAACCGTTCTAGCAAATCTTCCCGCAAGAATATTGGTCCCCCTCCAGTTCAGGTGTAACATGTTCCTTTTGTACAGGTCATAGCTTCCCCAGAAGAGATCCCAATGATCAACAAACCTGAAAGCCTGCCCCAAATCCTCAGCCACACATTCATCTGCCAAATCAACCTGTTCTTGCCCTCATTGGCATGTGGCACAGGCAGCAATCCAGAGATTATACCCTTGAGGTCCTGCTTCCCTATATTGCCTATTCAGGACCTCCACTCTCTTCCTACCTATGTCATTGGTACCAATGTGTACCATGACTTCTGGCTGTTTACCATCCCACTTCAGAATGCTGTGGACCTGATCAGAGACATTCATGACCCTGGTACCCAGCAGGCAACATAACATGCAGGAGTCTTTTTCATGTCCACAGAATCCACCCCCTCCACACCCCCCCCCCCACCCCCCGCCTTACTGTGGAGTCCCCTATGACTACCATTCTCCTTTTCTTCCCCCTTCCCTTCCGCGCCACACAACCAGGCTCACTGCCAGAGACCTGGGCACTGCCCCCCATGACCCCAACAGTATCAAAAGCAGTATACCTGGCTCTTCTTGCGGCAGGAGGCTCTTCTTGCCACTAACTGTAGCAAATAAAAGGAAGGTAGGTATCAGTGGAGCGGTCATTGTGTGAGTGGACCAGTGTTAATCAGTCAATCAACTAGTAACAATTTGCAAATGTGCTTCATTTAGACTCTTGCAAGGTGAAACTCACAAGCGCGCGCACACAACTCACCTCTTAAAGTTCCTGCTTGAAATCCAGTCAAATTTATGGACAATCTCCAATGCAGAGCAATGAAATAGCACCTTTGATAGTAAATTTTCTCAGGCCTTGTCCAACCAAATTTGACGATGCACATCAAAATAAAAACTGCAGTTGAAAATCTGAAGTAATAAATGCTAGAAACAGCAGGTTAGGCAGCAATTGCAGAAAGAGAAACAGTTAATGTTTCGGTTTGAAAATCCTCTCAATATGGTGATGAGCCATGTAAAGAGCTAAGGACAGGTGACCAAAAGCTTAATCAAAGTGGTAGATTTGAAGGAGTGAATGGAAAGGAGTGAGAATTTCAGAGCTTTTATGGAACTAGAATTTTATCCTTCAGAAGGAAGCCCATTAGGAAAGCTGTTTGGACCTTTTCCCACATCCCAAATTTTTATCAGCTTTGTAAAGTGACAGCACTTCCAGTGTACATTCAAGTACTTTTTAAATGTGGTGAGTGTTCCTGCTACTGACAAACCACCCACCCCCTCCCAACCACCACTTTTGAAGAAGTAGTTCAGAGTCCCATCACTTAAGTGAAACCCATTCTTTTTTCCCTCCACTTCCTTTGAATCTTACCAATTTATTTTCCAGTCTTTGTAACAGCTTTGCTCACAGGATTAGGTAGTTCCTGGTCATCACATCCAGGCTTCTCATTTTGTGCACCTTCATTAAATCTTCCTTTGGGTCTTGTGTCAAGTAAAACAACCCCAGCCCAACAAGTCTCTCCTCTAACTAAAATTACCAGTCTTGGAAGCATACGTGTATACTTTTTGTGACCTGAACTGAGTATTTACAACATTACCTGTTTCTATTTAGATTAACAGCATCTGCAGTTTTGTTTGAAGTTTTCATTATTTTTTCACAACTGCTTTATTGTTCTGTGGCTTGGCAGCTGAAGGCAGACTATTGGAGAGAAGTAAATCAGATATGCATGGGTTCAGGATCAGGATTAGGATTGCAGAGATGGGGATGGAAAAGACTTTGGAGGGATTTGAAGTCAAGAGTTTTAAATTGTAGGCATTACCAAATCAGGAACCAGTAGATGGAGTTAATCCAGGAAAGTGTGAGGTGTTGCACTTTGGGAGGTCAAATGTAAGGGGGAAGTATACAGTTAATGGGAGGACCCTTAATAGCATTGATGTACAGAGGTATATTGGGGTCCAAGCCCATAGCTCCCTGAAAGTGGTAAAGAAGGGGTATGGCATGCTTGACTTCATCGGTTGGGGCACTGAGTATAAGAGTCAAGAAGTCATATGGCAGCTGTATGAAACTTTGGTTAGGCTGCACTTGGAGTATTGTCTGTGGTTCCAGTTGCCCCATTACAGGAAGGACATGGAGGCTTTGGAGAAGGTTCAGAAGAAGTTTACCAGAATGAGCTATAAGGAGAGGTTGGACAAACCTGAATTGTTTTCTCTGGAGCATTGGAGGCTGAGGGGAGACCTGATAGAAGTGTATAAAATTATGAAATGCATTGATAGGGTAGATGGTAAGAATCTTTTTCCTAGGGTGATATGTCGAATCGCATAGCTTTAGGGTGAGAGGGGGAAAGTTTAAAGGAGATGTGTGGAGCAGAGTGGTAGATGCCTGGAATGTGCTGCCAGTGGTGGTGGAAGCATAGTGGCATTTAAGAGGCTTTTAGATAGGCACATGAATATGCAGGGAATGGAGGGATATGGATCATGTGCAGGCAGAAGGGATTAGTTTGGCATAGACATTGAGGGCTGATGGGCCTGTTCCTGTGCTGCATTGCTCTGTCCTTCTAGGAGCCAGTGTATATTGTTGAGGGTAGTGTGATGGATGAATTTGATGGTGCAAGTTGGAATACAAGCAGAATTTTGAACTGAAATTTGAAGGATGGGATGCTAGCCAGTAGAATATTATCAGAGAGAGTGGATGTAACTTTGGAATGGGTTGGAGACAGGTTTGAATTTAACACCTCCTCTAAGAAAATACCTTGTTTTGTTGTAGTATACAACACTAAAGGTTAAAGTCTAACTTGGATTGTGCCCATGTTTCTAGAGAGGGACTTGAACCCTCTGTCCTTTGGACATGGGAGTTCTGATACCTGTCCCCTGGATGATGGTTGAATGGTCTGGTGTATTGACTTAGTAAGTGTGCTCACTCTATCAATAATACCTACTTGCCCTGTACTTTAGATTTCTTTTAAAATTTGGACCAATTTTATGCGTTTTCATTACACTTGCATTTTGACAGCAGGAATTTGGAAAGCTTTTGCACTGGAACTTAACTGTGGAAGCTTTTTGGTGCATCATCGTATGCAGAGACTCTCGGACATGAATAGGACCTTGCCACTTGAGTGCAGTTTCTGAACTGAGAATGTCATCTGGAATATTTCATTTAATGCCAATTTTGTTAGAGGAAAATAGAAAAGGGAAGTAAATTGAGAGTAGGAAATGAAAGATTGATAATATTAACTAAGGTTGGAGATTTTTAAAACTGAACTTTCAGTGGTAGGGTATCAGTTTTAATAATTGTGGACTGACAGTAATTGTGGACAGTTTCTCCTATTGTGCCACTGGTGTGTAATGATCATTTAGTATTATTTTACTGCAGGTGTTCAGAGTTGATGAAAACAATACTCCACATTTTCCACATGAAGTGGAAATACTGGTTAGGCTTTAAGATCACTTTGACTCCCTTGAGTAATCAATATGCTTCTGACTTTCAAATTTCATTCGAACAGTAAACCTCAAAATTGACAGATGCTAGTTATTTTTGCTGTTGATGTCTACTCTTACCAATCTGGCATTTAATTAAGGAAGTAGCTCTTTGTTGTACAATTTGATTACATAAATTCTTCTTTTTGACTTGTGCTTCTTTCTAAAAAAAACTAAGCACAAATCCAAATAAATTCAGTCAACAATAAAGCAAGAAGTAGCAAAAATGATTTGAGATGGACAATGGAGGTAAAGTGTTGGAGGCTGGTGATGGGCTGACAATGCTGGAAAGTGAAGACGCTAGGAAGGACGATGCCTGATGTAATTTGTTCCATTGTCTCATGTCAGAAAGGGAGAAAACCTAATTGGACATCTTTAAAGTGTGGATAGTAAATAAATGCGTGCATCTGAAAGCCAGTGTGTTTTGGGGCTTTGGAAAGGAATTGGGGTTGTGGAAGGAGTTTGCAATTTTGAAGGAGCAACAATAAGCATTTTTATATAGAAAATGCAGGATATCCTGCAGTGAACATGGAAGATTAAGAAAAACAATTCTTATTAGAATTGGGTCAAAGAGAAACATGGTGTCTCTTGGATGTTCTAGTACATAAGCCTTGAGAATGTGCGAAGCGCAATTCTTGAATACTTGGGTTTGTAGCTTCGTGTAGCTTCAGTTTGAGGGGATGAAGATGGGGCATTAATAAGAACAACAAATGGATGGATTTAAGTGTATATTTTCTTGTAGCGGGTAATAAAGAAATAAATGGCTGTGGAAGTGTTGTGCTGAATTGATGGCCAAAAGCAGTCAGCTGTGAATCTGAAAGTGCAGCTGGAAGTGATTATTTTCAAAAAGTGAATTTGGGTATTAAACATTTAGGCAGAATGCCTTCACTTTTACCTTGGAGACAGTGTGTTTGTGGCATTCGTAACTATATAAAATGGGTAAGTGGCACAATTTTGAATGTGGCTGTCAGTAATTTCTGCTTGTGGTTAAATTCGTGAATCCTGTCAATCTATTTGCCGAAGTTGTTTTGTTGGCATCTCAAAAGTAACATTTTGATTTTTTTCTTTAGGTCTTCAGTGATGTGGGCTCTTCCATCTGTTTTTAGATATTCATATTTAATGTATCCTTAATATATCTGAACTTTCATAAATTCTGAAGTACATTATGGAATTTGTATTTTTCTTGCATATACAGAAATACTCGGTAGGTTCAGAATTGGTTTGCAGTTGTGGTAGTTTTTTTTGGTATTACCTGCATTCATGCCATGTAGAATATGTAGAGTGCTTTAAGGTGCAGTGGTTAAAGTGAATGGACTACTGCATCTAGAAACCTGGACCATTTGATCCAGAGACATAAATTGGAAATACATTGTGGCAATTGGGGACTTTAAATAGAAATGAGTTGATCTGGATTTAAAAAGCTAATATGGTGACCTCAACTTTAGGATTGTCAGAAAAACCCTATACGTGTTGCTTTGAGAAGGAAATCTGACATCCTTACTTGGACTGGGCTACGTGCCTCCAGACTCACCATTGTAGTAGATTCTCAAGTGTTCTCTGAAATAATCTAGAAGGTAATCAGCTAATAGTAAATGCAATTCTTGCCAGTGCTGTCCCACATTGAATGGATGAATAATTAAAAAAAAGTAAATGATTCTAAAATGTTAATAACTTAAGTTTTTAAAAATGAATTAGACCTCAGTGAAAGAGGAAGCATGGTAGGACCTGACTAAATGTATCAGGCTTGCATTGGGTGTATTTTCTGATAAAGCATTAGTTTGGTTAGGTTGGGCTGGCTCTGTACTTTAAGCAATCTATCCTGATCTGGATAGTATTACCACCTGGTCAATATTTTGTTTCATCCCCCAAACTGTGCTAAGTAATTTAAAAAAAAGTGGAGACTTGCATGAGATTTTGGGGTAGCTTGGTCAAAATGTAGTAATTGAGCATTTGGGGCATTGATGGTTGGTGAAGGGATCAAGTGCCCAGGATGCTTAGAGGCCAGAATTAGAGGAGCACAGGTATCTTGAAGGGTTATAGTGCTTCATAGTTGAGAGTTGGAGAAGGTCAAGACCACTGAAGGATTTGGAAATGAGAAGAAATTATTTATTTTGAACCTTTGCATGGCTTAGCCAGAAAACATTGTAGGTTAACATTCATGGGTATGAATGAATAGATTTTAGGATGAGTTGGGACAAACTGACATTTGAGGGCTGTGGAAACTGGCACAGAAGAGGAGTTGAGGTCAGCACAAATCAGTGTGGTAATTTTGAATTGTGGGGCAGGCTTGAGGAGCCTGGCCAACTCCTGTTGCTTGTGTTCTTGTGAAATGTGGAAATTCCTGTGTATCAGAGATTAATTGGCTCTATTACCTCAGCAGTGCTGGAAGCAAAGTAGCTGAAATTAAATTGTAGAGGACCTGATGTTACAGAAACTGCTGTTAAACTATTTAAAGTTTCTCAGTCAAGGTGAGTTAACTGCAGTAGTTGTTTCTGATGCGATGTTACAAACTAAGCTAAAAGCTGCAGGCTCAGCATCCCACAGTTTGACCTAACATGGTGATTGTCACCTAATCTGAGAGCAGCTGATATGGATTTATGCATGTCAGATGGAATTTAATGCAGAGAACTGAGAATTGGTGCATTCTGGAAGGGGGGATAAAAATGATGAGAGAATACCAATTCAATGGTACTGTTTTTAGAGCATCTGGAGGGGTCATGTGCGGAAATCTTTGAAAATAGCAGGGGAGTTTGCTGTGTCATTTTTTTTAAAGAAAAAACATGGAACCTTTGCCATAGAGCAGAGACATAAAGATACAAAAATAATGGTGAACTAAAACAGCAGCAGAGGTTGCATCTCAATTTTATATCCAAATCTGGGCAGCACTCTAGAAAGGATTGCAGGCTTTTGAAAGGCTACAGAGATTTAGAAGGTGCCTGGAATAAGCAGAGTTGTTAGCGCACCTCACTTTGGAGTTATAGGATATGAGTTGGTCCCACACTGGAGGCTCCGTGACAAAACTTTGCGTCTTGACGCTGTACTGCAGTGCATGCTGGGGTTGCTACATTCTCATCTGAAAGGTAGCATAAGATGAGGCTATATCTGCTCTTGGATAAACAAAAATGAAGTGACATTGCTTTAAGACAATAAGATGTGGGAACAGTAGGCCATTCAGCCCTTAGAGCTTGCTCTGCTTTTCAATAGGATCATGGCTAATTCAATGATCAAGTCCACTTTCCTGCCCTTTCCCATAATCCTTGACTCTTACTGATTAGAGGTCTCTCTCAACATTAGATAAGTGCAAGGGGCTCTGCCCCCACAGCTCTAACACAGAGCTCCAAAGACTCAACCCTCATTCTTCCTCATCTTGGTCTTAAATAGGTGCTCTTTATTTTGGGACCGTTGCTTTCTGGTTCTGGATTCGCCTTGAGAGGAAGCATCCTCTCAGCAATTACCCTGTCTAGTCTAAGATTCTCATAGAACATTAAACAGAAGCATGACTAGGCCACTTAGCCCCACAAACCTGCCCTGCCATTCAATATGATCGTGGCTGATCTGCCCCAAGCTTCATCTCTTTAGTGCCAATTCTCCATAGCCCTTTAGCTACTTCCTCTTTAAACATCCAAAGTGATCTAGCTTCCGCATTCCCGGAGTAGAGAATTCCACAGATTCACCACCCTCTGCGAGAAGTTCCTATGCACTTCAGTTTTAAATGACAGCCCTCTGATCTTGTAACTATCCCCCTGCCTTTCAAGATTTCCCACAAGTGGAAACATCTCAACATTATATCCTCTGAGGATCTTGGTTGCAATAAAATCACCCCTCATTCTTCTAAACTCTAAAGGATATAGATTTTATTTCTTTAGCTGCTGGTGATAAGGCAACCCCCTCATTTTGGAATTAGTGTAGTAAATCTCCTGTTTCAATAAGATTTCCTCCTAAACTCTTAACACTTAACCCTCAATACCCAGGATCATTCTAGTGAACCTTCTGGACCATTTCCAGTGAAATATATTTCCTCAAAGAGGGCTAAGTTGTTCATGGTACTCCTGGATATGACTTCATTAGTGCCTTCTACAATTGCTGTGATACTTCCCTACCTTTTCTCCTTTTAAATAATGCTCAGCTCATTGTTCTTCCTTCCAAAATGAGCAAGATCACATTTACCCACAGTATTTTCCATTTGGTAACTTTGTCCACTTGGCTGAGCTGTCAGTATTTCACTGTGTCCTCCTTGCCACTTGTCCTTTCCACCTGTTTGTTGTTGTTGGTAAATGTGGCTACATTCACTTCCTCCCAAGTCCTAATGCTGATTCCTCCGGTACCCCAATAGTTTCACATTGCCAAGTTGAAAATGACCCCCTTATCCCTATTTGCTGTTTCCTGCCTGCTAGCCATTCCTTTACCCATACCAACATATGTCCTCTAACATCAATACACATCCTCTAATGTATCAGAGGTTGGGTATCCTGCCTTGTGTGACTTGTCCTGATGCCCCATTTAAAAGATGCAAGTCAGAAGTATAATGGAATACTCTCCTCCTGCCTGGATGAGGGTAGCTCCAACAACTTTCAACTCAAAACCATCCAGAACAAAAGGGCCTGCTTGATTTGTACCCATCAGCCACCCACTACCATATGCCAACCTCATTGCTGTTACTTGCCTTGGCTCCTAAACCCACCTCCTGAACCCACAGATTCTAACATCTGGAAGTCAAGGGAAGCAGACATATGGGGGAAACACCACCATCTACAGGTTCCTGTCTCAAACCATGCATCATCTTTATTTGGAAATGCATTGCTAGGCTTTCATTGTTGGGTCAAAACCCTGGAACACATGACCCAGTACCACAGTACAGTGGTTCAAGAAGGCAGCTTACCACTGCCATCTGAAAGGCAGCTAGAGATGGGCAATAAATTTTGGCCTTTCCAATGACCACCAGATCCCAAAAAAATGAATGAATAAAAAGAGCAATAGTGTTTCTCAATCCATACTGGTTATTGCATTGCTGTGTGTGGGGACGAGCCATGCTCAAATTGTTATATCATAACAATGACTAACTACACTTCAAAATTATTTCATTGACCTGCAGAAATTTTTTGATTTCTCATGAAAGACACGATGATTTGCAAGACCTTTTGCCTAGAGAATACCAATGAGGTTATTGCTAAAGAAACAGGGATATATGAGAATTTTGAGTGGTGATCTGGGATGCATTGGCTAAAAGTAAATTCCATTATCCCTTTCAAGAGGGAATTAATGTCAAAAATTCACAAATTCCAGTCCTATGTGCTGTGCAGATTCATACAGAACTCTGGATGTGCACCATAGGCTGTTTAAATTTTCTTCAAGCTTAATATGATAAGCTTGCTATTCATTAATCAAAGAGAACGGCCATAATTTTTTGACCTATTGCATTGACTCCACTGCTTGCAATGGATGCCAGCTTGGTGGCTAATTTTACAGACCAATGCCAATGCGTGTCATTGCTTAATCTCATCAAGGGACTAACTATAAGGAAGAATTGCTTCCTTAGGCCACATGCTGTGGTGTTGGTGTATTAAACTTTCAGTATTAGTGTTTCATGCCTGAGTTTTGGTAAGAGGACTCTCCAATGCATTGATCTAGTGTTTTCTCTTTAGCTGATACGTAAAAGGATGGTTGCCTTTTTTTTTAAAAGAAGAAAATTGCAGTGACATACCTTAAATTTTATTTTAATATGGTCATTTTCAGATGTTTATAATAAATTCTTGTTTTCACAATGGCCTGCAGTTCTCCAGTATATCTGCATTCTTGATCCCTATAACTTTTTTCCCTAGGAGCCAAAATGGCAACTTGGTTAAAAAGACATCAGAGCTGGTCCTAAATCTGTTCTTGTATTTTTTGCAGTTTTCCATGGGGATCTCTGAATAGAAGGAATCCTAAGCTCTCCTCTCCTTTCTAAAGCCAACCATGCCCATTAACCCTAAGCCATGTCTTCGTCAAACTCCTGAATAAATGGATTCCTATTAACCAAGTTGTTTCTAAAGATCCATAAAGTTAGTTAAGTTTTGAGTAGAATGTAGGGAAGTAGCTTGATTCTGTATTTGTAGTGAGTAGTCAGTTACTTTTGAAAAGGTATATGGCCCTAAATGATGCTTTCCTGATTGGAATGAAATTGATCAACTAATTTGATAAACTTATGTTGTTGCAGGGCACACTCTTATTGTCCTCGTTTGAGAAAGTGTTTTCAATGCTGAATATCCAGTTTGTGTATAAGCAGGTGGAGGAATTACCCACTCAACTTGTGCATTATGCTGTTCTGTTTTAGGTCATGATTCAAACGTTTCTGATCCTATCGCTAGTTGCTGGCTTGACTTCATCTTTAACTTGCCCAGATGGGCACACTTGCTCAGATGATAACACCTGCTGTAAAGGGCAGAGTGGAAAATATTCCTGCTGTCCTCTCCCCAAGGTAGGTTACACCCTGTTCCACTTCAAGAAATCATTTCTGGTGATTCATCAGGCTTTTCCCCTTTACGTTGGTTGAAATGCTTGTGTACTTTTTCATAGAGCCACGAAAGACATTGGTAGAATTTTGGAACTGTTCAAATAGTAATTGATTCTAAGTCATTTGTTAATCTTTTGCTAACCAAAGGTTTGGAATATGTGGGAAATGGTAGTTATATGGAAATGGACAGCCACGAATTCAATGAATGATAGTCCAGGCTCTAGGAAATAGGCTCTCTTTGTTGTATTCCTAGATTCAAAAGGAACAACATTTTTAACTTGCTATCAAACAGATTATTTCTTTAACCTTCCTGTCTCCTTTCTGCCAAAAAAAATTAGCAGTACGTCAGTTATCTACTGTTTTGCACAATTTCTTTACTAATTTATTAATGAACATTATCAATTTTTTGAAAGTCAATGTAAACAATTGGAATATTGTCTACCAGTATGATAACCTAAGCAAAATCAATTGGATTAGACATCCTTTCGCAATGACTTAATTTGACTTTCCTTTACGTGGGCAGTGGATTCCAATAATTTTCTCTATAACTTGTATTAAGCTAACAGGTTGATAGATCTGACTTCCACTCCCCCATTTCTCCTCAAATGATAATTGCATTTTTCTAATTCAAAATTTATTGGTACAGAGGGAAGAAATTGCACTTTCCCCAACTTTCTCTTTGTAATATTTAATCACTATACCTACCTTTTGCTAAGAAATTTGTTTTTTTTACCTAGTTTTGTACATTCGCTTCCTGAATCTAGAGAATTTTTGCTTGCCTATTTTAGCTTTCCTTAATTTGAATAAACTTATGCCAGTTTATTATTTTATATGTGTTTAAATATTTGCTTTCATTCCACGCATCTTTTCCTTTAAGAAGTCTGTCTGTAAGAATAAATGTTTTTGTATGTCAGTGAGAAATATCTGTTAGTCTTGTAATCTAACCTGTGTCCTTTTTGTTCATTAATGACAGATGAAAAAATTCACCCAAAACTTCCAGTAAATTGAACGTGTCAACAATTTGTCAACTAATCTGCAGTTTTCAGATCCAGTGTTTGCTTTAATAGTTATGACTCTTTTCAAGCAGAAAAATCACCTAAACAATTAGAGTACTTAAATACTGAAATGTATAGGTATCCCTCAAATATCACTTCCTTTCATGTACATTCCTAAATTTCTTTTAATCCTTAAATCTATAAAACAATAGTGCTATTTCCTCCTTTGTTCATGGGCATTTGCAAAAACTAAATGCAATGTGGAAGTGCAAGAGTTGAAAACTTGGTCCCTCCCAAGCATGACCTGCCAATTAGTGTATTTTCACTTTGGTCATCTTCCCATGAGATCTGAGTTCAAATCTTAAGTTTTTGAAGATGCATTTAACATGTACCCCATTTTACTATGCTACCAAGGATATAGCTCATAGGAATCTATATCCCCTCTTGCCTTTCCCTACTATCTAATAACAAAGTGAAATCTGCTTTGAAAAGCTTCACTGAGCACGGTTGAAGCTTGAAATCTTTTGGTCTGGCAGCTGACACCACACTTATCAATTGTCCATTGCATTTTATCTGCCGTAAAAGGCTTCGTTCCTAAATCATCAACTTTTCAGACTCTCGCAAAAGCAAAGACCCAGAAAGGGGATGCTGCATCTGCCCATGCTCTCCAATGCCCAATAGTGACAAGCTGCTCTGAAAGCTTGACTCTGGAAGAATCATTTTGGTAACTGTTTAAAACAATTGGATTTTATATTTTCTGAGTGACACTCAGTAAAGAACACCCTTCATTTGATGAAGCTCATGTTTTTAGTGCCACAAGTTCAGTCTGAAAAATAGACTTTTTTCTTGTACATCGTCTTTTGGCTAGGAAGTTGTTTCATTTTCACTTGTGCTGCACTCAGTGAAGCATGTTCTCCAGGAATCCCCTTTTTTTTTGCAACCTTCTTGGATAAACACAAAGCAGTTTCATTTTGTAAGGTCAAAAGCATTTGTACAAAGGAACCAATAGAATAAAATGATATATAGTCTAGATCCTCAAACATGATGCTTAGAATCATCTTGATAGTGAAATCTTGTGCTTCATCTCTTTAAAGTAATGGCATGGGCATTTCTGTCAGAAGTAGTGCCTAATGTAGTTGAGATGAAAATCTGTAGCAATTTTCAGTAAGGGCAGAAGTGCTGTAAGTGCAATTCGCACAACCCAAACCTTGTGTTTCTTTATCTTGGTACTTATTTAAATTCAATGGATAAGCAATGAAATATAATTTAATGTTCTTACATGGTTGTAATTGACCAAAACTGGCCACACATTGGAGTTTGTCCATTTGAGTCTACATAAAAAAATAATCAAAAAAACTGCAGATGCTGGAAATGCTGAAAACATTCAACAGGTCAAGCAACATCCTTTTTAGTAACACGGTCTGTTAATTTATGTTGCATTTCTCTCTGGCAGTGAAAATTAAGCATTGTAAGTATGAAGTATCATTCCTTAACTTTTTTAATTGGTGGCGATTTTATAAATTCTCTCAATACCGTCTTTCCTTTCTGCACCTGATTTGACATTAAATTCATAACACTTCACTAAACAATCCACAAATGTGAGGGACATTGTAGTTTGTCCTGTTCACAAAGTTCCCAGATATCCTGTAAAGAGTGCTACTTGCCCCTCCAACACCCAAGTATTATGCAAGGCAGGTTTAATTAATGATTGGTCTCATTTGATAGGCTACAAAATTGTTTGGGACTACTTGTGCATAAACTCTTAAGACCATTTACATAAAGCACAGGCTGATGTATTTTGTACTCATTGCCATGCTTCTCTGTTGCAGGCAGTTTGCTGTTCTGATATGTTGCACTGCTGTCCTGAAAATACCACTTGTGATACAGCCCATTCACGTTGCATTGGTTTGACTACCGTACCCTGGGTGGAGAAAATCCCAGCGATCCAAACCGGGACTACCCTGGTAATTTGATGGTTAAGACTGTTGAATTCTGTGCTGTAACTTGAGTAATAAAAACTCTGTTTAGAAATGTATTAACTGATTTTCAAGCCTAAATCAGATTTTGTATTTTGGTCAAATGTATGGTGTAGAATTTAGAATTGTTTACATCTCCATTTATGTCTGTTCATTGTTCCAGATATTTTGAGATGAGACTCCAGATGCTGGAAATCTGGAGCAATACACAAAATGAGCTGCACCCCCTTTTTTTTCTCCTTACCCCCCCCCCCCCCCACCTTTTTATACTGACTATCTCCCCTCTTTCTTTCCAGTCCTGATGAAGCGTATTGACCCAAAATATCAACTGTCCATTTCCCTCCACAGATGCTGTCTGATCTGCTGAGTTCCTCCAGTGATTTGTGTGTTGCTCCAGATATTTTGAATTAGCTTAAGGACTTGTGCTTAATAATTTCATTGCTCCTGGAATTTGTTTGGAATTTTCTGACCAAATGAAGGTGACTCAAGTTATTTACCAGTTTTTAAAAAATACAGACAAGTGGATTATGGATGTTCAAGAACTGACCTGGCCTGAATTCCATCATCGCTCGACAAGACTTTCTACATAATTTACTACATAGTGTTTGGGAGAAATAAGATTGGGTGACAACATTTTGAGCATGTTTTGGTGCTAGTGTTGTCAGTTTAGCAACTCCAATAGGATGGCTTGATTAAGCCAGTTTATACATGCTCAAGAAACCAATTTTGTCCATGAGCAGTTGTGGACTGGTTAGTGAAAGTATTGTAGCATGTTTTTATTTTTGTTCCAAATATTCTTTCTAGAGTAATCAGTCATCTGGCATGAAAATTGTGCTTGTTGTTAGGGTAATCTGAATCCCTTGAGTTGTTATCAGAGATTTAATCTTGCAGATTAAATATTTGCTTCTGAAGATGCACAATAGGTTTCATGACCAAATAGATGCTTGGCTGAAAACTAACTGTAGACCATGACAGGCAAAATGCTTTAAAGAATGCAAAATGAGTGCTCATGTTGTCTCTGATTTCAGTGGGAAGAAGCAAAATCCATCCCCTTGGTGCAAGCAGGAACAGCGAATGCAGTGACTGAAAATGTGTGTCTGGATAACACTGAATGCCCGCCTGAGTACACTTGTATGCCGACTTCTAAAGGAGTCTATGGTTGCTGCCCACTTACTGCTGTAAGATTAGTTATTTTAATAGCTTCTTTCATGATATCCATCTAAATTGTGCACAAAATGATGGCCTTTTCACTAAACTGCTTGCACCGTAACTTGTTGCTACCAGTTTAATGCAACTAAAATGTAATGGGAAACTTAAATCCAGTAAATGCTTTCATAAAGGAATCTTAGATTCTTAATTTTTCATTAATTTACTCTAAACTTTTTTCTACTTGAATTATTACCTTTAATGTCAGAATGCTGTATATACTTAAATGCTGGCTTTAATTTTTTTTTCCTTTCTGTCAAGGCAACTATTTGCAAGGATTGGGAGCATTGCTGTCCAAAGGGATACGAGTGTGACCTAGTCAAGGATAAATGCAAAAAGACTGGAGTTGAAGAAGAGTTGCCATTGGTTTCTGGAGTAGGAAACTTGCGTACAGCTGAAAGTGAGCTTTGTGGGAACATGTCCTGCTCTGAGGGATATACCTGTTGTACCTCTAAGGAGTTTGGCTGGGGATGTGTCCCATGAAAGATGTAAGCCCTGAATGAAGCTACCTTTTTATGGACTGTATTTGAACTAGTTATGCTAATATAGCAGCTATACTTCATGACTAACTTTCCATGTATGTATATCGGTGCTGAGTGATTTATTTAAGTCAAAATGCTGGAAATTTGTAGGTCAGGAAGCATCTGAGGAGAGTTGACGTTTTGAGCCACTGATCTTTAATCAGAACTTGGGTGAAAAATTGGGAATGAAACCATGGTAAACTGCAGAGAAAGGGAGAAGAGGCAGAATGAACACAAGGAAGTGTTATGATAGGGTGGAGGCCAGGAGAGATTTAATGAGTATAAGTGGTGGTTGCGCTGGTTGAGGGTGGTAAAAGAATGTCTGGAGGAGATGTAAACAGGAGAGGAATGAAATATTAACTGGGTATTCCAGCACAGAACTTTTGCTCAACTGTCCCTTCCCACTATTTCAGCAGTTTAAAACCTGTCTTTTCTGGCTTTTTGCAGTTTGATTTTTGTTTTGAAAAAAGTAACTGATCTGAAACATCGTTCTCTGTTCACGTGATACCTGACTTGAATATTTCTAGCATTTCGTTTTAATTTCCAGGTTCTAGCATTCGCATTTTGCTTTTGAATTAAGTTTTTAGTTTTGTTTTTATCCTTTTTGTTATCATGTTTTTACTCTACTATTGTAAACTTGTATGTTTTAGATCCCCTTTTTGGGTTCAGTATATCCTCGTGATCCTTTTTTCCTTCTGATGACAATTGACTTGGCTAATATAGTAAATGCTGGAAAGCACTTATTTTTGTCTTTTTACAAGTGGAGCTTATTCTTCTATCCAAGGTAGGCATAAACTGCCTGGCAATGGAAGGCTTGAAACTGATCATTTAAGCTGCTTTCTTTTGCAGCCGGTGAACATGCACACTACCAGTTAGCAGATTCACTTGGTTCAGGACAATTGCTTTTCTGTAGTGATACAAAATGAAGAATACATCCTTAAGGATATTCTTCTGCTGTAATAGCATTTAACTTGACCAAAGCATCTTCTTTATCAAGAATACATAGGAACTATGGCAGAGAAATGGGTCGTTTGGCCTATCCAATCCTTGTTTATGCTCCACTTGAGTCTCCCATCTTTCCTTGTCTAAATTTTATCTTTTATTACAAAAACCTGACTGCCTAAGAGGCTCTTCATTTACTTTAATGCTGGAAATTTGGTTTGGTTTACTTATTCACCTATGAATCTGGACTACTCATCAAATCTTCTCACTTATTGAAGCTTAATCTAGAATATAGCAGGATGGACATTAAGCTTATGTACAAGAGTTCCAATGAGGAAATTCCATTAATATTTTCAATTGTACTCAGTAGCATCGATGTCTGGTTATGATCTAGTTGAATGTACTCCTATAACTTGCACTTTCCCCACAGTGGCTTGAAAATAACCACTGCACCCACCCTTCCCCACCTTCCCGAAGATGTTTTGGAAGAAAATCAAAAATTCTCCAAAATGCCACTTCGTTACACTAAGTTGAGTCTCATTCAGATGAATGAAAAGTACAATCTCCTATTTTTGGTCAGTTGCATTGTAGTGTATACAATGGCACTCTGCATCTTGAAGCAGAAATATTTGTTATTAGTGGTCTACAGAGAAACTCCAGAACAGACATTGCATGTAGACTATGAAAATTAAACATGTTCACCAATGAATCATTTAATGTTGAAGATTTGACTTGGTAAGGATGTGAGTTTTTTTTATATATAGATGTTCGGTTGGTCTTTCAACTCCTGGATTGTCACTAGTTATTACTGCAGTACTGTAAGCCTGTGGCCTTATTTGCCTTCAGTAAGGAACAGGAAAGCCGACACACTCCAGCATTCCACCACTGAGCTTAAATCCTCTTGTTTAAAGGGCAAAATATTAAAGCTGATGTGACTAATTGTGGTCACTGGCAGCAGAAGCTGAAATGCTTCCACCATATCCTTAGTCCAGAAGAATTTATCACATGATTGTCATTTTGAATC
Source organism: Pristis pectinata (assembly GCF_009764475.1). Taxonomy (NCBI): domain Eukaryota; kingdom Metazoa; phylum Chordata; class Chondrichthyes; order Rhinopristiformes; family Pristidae; genus Pristis; species Pristis pectinata. The sequence continues at coordinate 24,881,428 of NC_067429.1, read as the reverse complement.
ATTGAATACAGATTATAAAAACTGCTAAAAAAAACAAAGCCCACCAACTGAAATGTTGATTTGCCTCTTTTTTAGGTTTAAGGAACTGAGGAAATTAAGTTTGAACATTTTAACGGAGTAATGCTGCTATAATTTCTGGAGTTATCTCTTTTCCACCTTGGTTGTGAGTGGTTTGTTTGGCTGTGAAATGGGGAATACTGACTAAAACTTAAGATGAGGTAGTTCTATCATGTATACTGTGAATTGCTGAAGAATCTTTAAACCTTTAATGCAGCCCAAAATATTGTTTGCTTTGCGCCCAAAACAGATACCACTAGATATTATTTGTTAATTTTTCAGTTTAATAGTTTGAGGGGAAGAAAGGTTGTTTGTTTTTAATCATGCACTCTTCCCTGAAAATTATCTCCAACTCCATTCTGCTTACAGGCTGTATGCTGTGGTAATCACTGCTGTCCAAAAGGTTTCCAATGTGATAAGGCACGAAAAACCTGCCTCAAACCCATTGGTAAGTGGCTACGAGGTTGATCTGGCAAATATTTAGATTCTAGTTATTACAGCCATTCCAGTGTATTAAAATGACATGAGGTTAATCTGTTTCTGCAACAGTGAACATATTTTAAATTACCATTAATGCTGGATGAGTTCCAAGTTATGCTCTACCTTTGGATAATATCACTTCCCTTTCAAATTTACTGGCAAATATTGTATATTTTGAATCAAATCACCAGTGGCCCTTAGCCTGAGTAGTCATTCTGGGTGCAGTCTTCTGCAAGGAAGTTGCCTCCCAGCATTTATCAGAGTTGCTAAATGAAGCAAAGATAGTGCCGGAGTTAAGGATAATGGGAAGTGGGAACAAGGTGGGACCCCCATTGCAATGGATACTAATGGCTTGGCCTGTTTTCTTAATTACAATTCTAGATTGCTTATAAACACAAGCTCTAATTCTAGCACTGAATCTGTCAATAGAGCAACACCTTGTGTAATATTCACTGTGTCCACAGAAACTATTGCAAAACTGGCAATTCTGCATGTTAATCAAAGATGAGAATAAAATATTAGAAATAGTTGGCAGATCAGATAGCATCAGTGGGAGAGTGTTAACAGTTAACATTGGGTCAATTACCTTTTTTATTGGAATGTGTTTTAAGTTGTAGAGAAAAGGCAGGAGGGTCGAAGGAACACAAACAGATCTGTAATGCAGAGCAAGAAGAAATTGAATGACACTGTGGTGCTGTCTGAAGGGTGGTGAATAACAAAAGCGGTCTGGCCAGGGTGAAAAATGCTGTATTTTGGAGGATCTAGATACACCGGCTGAGAATGCCATTAGTCTATATTGATTAGTTACCCCACACTGGAGATGATTAATGCTCCAAATCCATAAATCTAGTACCTGGGAACCAGTTTAGGAACGTTCTTAAATTCGCACTTCAATTTCAAAGCATCTCATTCACATGTACCTTCCTCCAACTTGTCTACTGCATTCGATGCTCTTGATGTGGCCCTCCTCTACAAGTGCAGACTAGGTCACTGTTTTGCTTGGCATCTGTGCGGAGCTCCAGTTGCTAGCCATTTTAATCCCTCTCGTCTTTCCACACTGAACTGTCTGTCCTGTGACTGCCTCCATTACTATGGTGAGGCCAATACAAACTAGAGGAACAGTGTCTCCTATTCTGCCTGTGTAGTCTACAACCAGATGGCATGAACATTTGAATTCTCTAACTTCAAGTAACCTGCTGCCCCGTCCCCTTCTGATCTACCCAGGTCCTCTTGTACATGCACTTCTTTCCAACCCTTACCACCCCCCACCCACTTCCATTCCTCTTCCCCATCTGTCCATGCACCACATCCCTTTCTTATCAGATTCCATCATCTGTAATCCTTGGCTGCCTCCACTTATCACCTCTCAGCCTGTCACTATGCCCACCCTTCCTCTGACACCTGACTCCACCCAATCAACCCCTCATCACCTGGATCCACCTATCACTTCCCAGCTCTTGCCCCACCTCTACTCCTCACCTCTATACTGGCTATCTCCCTCTCTACTCTTTCAGACCCAAAACATTGACTGTCGATTTTCCGTCTAGAGATGTTGCCTGCGCTCCTGAGTTCTCCCAACAGTTTTTGTTGCTTAATTTCCAGCCATTAAATGCTTGTCCAGTTTTCATTTAATTTTTGACATCTGTGTACTTGAATCTCTTGTGAATTATGCTAAGGTTTGATTCACTGCTTTACGGCAGTTAAACAAGTTTATGGTCAGCTCATATGTGTGCTTAATGTGTTTTTCTCCTGCCTCAAGTCCAGAGACTGAAATGCTTGATAACCAGCATCACATATCAAATGATTTTATGGCTTCCTTCCTGTGCAAGGGAAGGGAAGGAAATTCTGCGTGATGTAATCAATTTGTGTGGTGCTGCTTAAACTTTGGGAATACTAGCTTTTTAAGCAGATGAAAAACTTGGAGCTCTCCTCCTTTGGGAAGAAGTTTAAAAAACTTTCATGAAAACAAAGTAGGAGTTTGCCATCAGCCCTGTTGCACCTTTCAGCACAACCCTGGCAGATTGCACATTTCAATATCCTGTTCCCATCTTCAATATGAAAAACAAAAATTATTTATCTGGTCCTTGAATGTATTTAATGACTTGCACCCCCCCCCCCCCCCCCCCCCCCCCCCCCCCCCCCCCCCCCCCCCCCCCCCCCCCCCCCCCACAGCCTTCTTGGATAGAGAAGTTGCATAGAATGCCAGATGGGGTTCAGGAAAAACTGCAGCAAGACATCCTTGCTCATGTACTGGGATCCTCCTGCAGTGAAGACCAAACACAACTATATGCCTCTTTTACTTGCTGCACCTGAATGCTTACTTTTGGTTACTGGTCTGCAAGGATACACCAGGCCTTGTAGCATCTTCCCTTTTTGTAATAAATCACCATTCAAATATCAAGACACAAAGAGTGAAGATGGTGGAATCTGGAGCAACGCAGGAAAGGCCGGAGGAACTCTATGGGCCAGGCAGCAGTTGTGGAGAGAAATGAACAGTCGACTTTTTGGGTTGAGACCCCTTGATCTGGACTGGAAGATAGAGCGGAGATAGCATATAAAAAAGGTGAAGGAAGGGGGTGGCAGATGATAGGTGGATACAAGGTGGTGGTGGAGACAATTACCCAGATTTGCTGCTACAACACGTGTCCTTCCTGGGTCTGTCTGCAGTCTTGTATTCTAGGGCCACTCTTTTTAATATTCTAGTCTGTTGATTATCAGGTCCTGAGGGTTTGTTAGCCTTCAGCCCATAATTTCCCTAGCATTGTTTTGGTTCCTCCCTCTCCATAGACCATTAGTTCCCTTAACACTTCTGGGAGGTTGTGTCCTCACTTATGAAAACAGATCAAAGTTGGTGCTTAATTATTCTGCCTGCCTTTGTTCCAATTATTTCCCCTGTTGCTGATTGTAGAGGACCTACATTTCTCTTCATTAACCATTTTCTCTTATTTATTGATGCTTTTATAGTTTGTTCTCTTTTCCCTGCAAGCTTTCTGTATTACCTCTTAATCTTTGTGTCCTTGGGCCTGCTGCATTTTTTAATCAATTTTATGTAATATCCCTAATTTTCTTAAGCCAGACAGAAAGGGATATTTGTTGCAATTCACATTTTTTTTTATTATCCATTGCCTGTCTACCATTAAACCATGTTTTTTAACTTCATTCAAGGGATGTGGGTTAGGGTTAGGCTGAGTCAGCATTTAGTTGCCTGTTGAGAAGGTGATAGTGAACTGTCTACTTGAACCATTGCAGTTCTTGAGGTGGGGTATACCCACAATGCTGTTAGGGAGAGAGTTCCATGATTTTTACCCTGTGACAATGAAGGAATGGCCAAGTCAGGGTGGTTCTGGAGTTGAGAGGTGAGTTGCAGGATTTCTAGTCCTGACCTGCTCTTGTTGCTACATTGTATGGCTATTCCAGTTCAGTTTCTGGTCATTGGAGTCCCAGGGTATTGATAATGAGGGATTTCATTGATGATAATGCCATTGAATGTCAGGGGGTGATGGCTGGATTTTCTTGTTGCATATTGTCATTGCCTGGCACTTGTATGCACTAATGCTACTTGCCACCTGTCAGCCCAGGCTGGGATATTGTCCAGGTCTTGCTTGGAATGTGGACTGTCATTATCTGAGATGTTGTGAATGGTACTGAATATTGTACTAAGCAGTGAACATCCCTACTTTTGACCTTACGATTGAAGAAAGGTCATTATCAAGCAGCTGAAGATGGTTGGCCTTGGACACTATGCGAAGGAACACCTTGCAGAAGTGTCCTGTGGTTGAGATGGTTGACCATCAGCTACCACAACCACCCTCCTTTGTACTTGGCATGTTTCCAACCAGTGGAGGGTTTCCCAGATTCCAATTGACTCCAGTTTAAACCAGAGCTGCTTGATGCCCATACTCAATCAAATGCTGCCTTGATGTCAGGGACAATTGCTCTCATTTGCTAAGTTCTCCAGTTTATCATGAACAGTTCTTCCCCCTGGAAGCCATCTTCTAGTAGTGTCCAAAGCAGAGTACCTGTTAGAGATGGGATAGCCACAGAATATTCCTGCACCACCTTTTTCTACTGCCTGGTGACCACTGATTCCCTACCTGCCTTGCAACCTCTATTGATGGTGTAACCACTTCATGTGATATCCATGCACATCTCAGTGTTGTGAATGCTTCAGTGAATCCATCTGCAGCTCCACCTCTATAATGCAATGTTAGCCCTTTTGTTAATTGGTTTCTGAGAGGGGGCTGGATTTTGATAAACTAGAGTATGATCATGGCCTATGGTAAGGATCAGTAACCAGAGATCATAACTTTGAAATCATTGGCAAAAGATTCAAGTTATTGGTATCTATAAAACTTAAATGAGAAGCCATTTGCATCATGATTTTTAAAGAGTGCTTGAGTTATGAATATAAAAATGGTTAAGTGGGATTGATTGTAGGGAATTTTGATTGCTCTTGTCAAAGACCAGTCTAACATCACTGCAAACAATTGCTTTCTGTTAAGTTCCTAATGATAAAGGAATCAGACTGCCTTGGTCCTTGTCTACAGCCAGCTATTTTTATTAATGAGTGATGAGCACTGATCCTTATTTTATAGGAAATAAATTTCATTGACTTCATTGGCTGGCTTAGCGAGAAATAACAATCCTGGTTACAATCCTGGTAACAATCTTTTTGGGCGAGAGCTATTCTAAGTTGGTGAATTAACTATCCTGTTTCAGTCATTTTCTTCCCCATGTTCTCAGTCATGATTTCCAGAATATATTGATGGTGATTGAGCCTTCACCCTCTCTGCCAGCACCGCCGATCGCAGTTGTTTCTCCCCTATCACAGCTATTTTCTTTTGTTTTCTGCATCCCTTCACTACAGCTCAAACCATGCTTGATTTCAAATTTTTCATCCTAGCTTTGACGAAAGGTCATTGACCTGAAACGTGATTCCCCTTCCACAGATGTTGCCTGATCTATTTCCAGCATTTTAATTTTATTTCAGACTTCCAGTATCCATTTTTTGCTTTCCAATTACTGAAACAAGATTTGTTGTTTACAGATGAAAATGTAAAGGCAATTATCTGTCCTGATAAAACATCCGAGTGTCCAAGTGGCTCCACGTGTTGCTTACTTGCGGATGAAAGATGGGGATGCTGCCCTTTGGAAAAGGTATTGTTTGGGTTTACTAGAAACCTTTAAACTTCTAATATTTGATTTCTGAATGGATTACTGAACATAATTAAATGTATGGGCCAAGTGTTCTAATAATGATGGCAGCATACTAGAGATCCACAACTTGAAAGTTCAGATCCCATGATGTGAACTATGAAAATTTATCAATTTGTGGACTAGCCACTGCAAAATTTCAATGTCATTTGAGGACAAATTGCAAGATAAAAACTTGTGAATCCCATGATCTGATGGGGGTATTTTCAGGTACACGAATAGTTACCCTTGCGGAATATAGAGTATGTTCACTATTGAAAATGGATTTATTTAGCGGCTTCCTTTTGCTTTGACAAATATTTTGTCCGTATGGATGATTTGAATATGCTCCTGTACTATCTTTTACTTGTGTAGGCTGTATGTTGTGAGGACCACCTGCATTGCTGTCCTTCAAATACCAGATGTGACCTGAAGCAGTCCAGGTGTTTGTCTGAGTATGGAGTGATGGCAATGTGGAAAAAATTTCCAGCCCACAGACGATTTGCCGTGAAGAACACTGAAGGTATTTTTTAAAATCCTATTTACCGTTACCTCACACCCTAAATTATAGTAATTTAATCTGCATGGATTTCTTTACTAATTTGAGGGTTCTAATACTGTGTGATCAGTGAGGAAATTAAATAATATTTCAATTTCAACCTGAAGTCATCACAAGACATGACTTCATTTTTTTTTGGGGCAAAACCCTCTGGGATGCGGTGGCTTACTGTTCCATTTCCATTAAGAACTATTTTCCTGCTAATGCAGTTGCAGATGCTATACCTTCCCTAATATTCAGAGCATCAAATATACTTCCCTGATATAGCAGTATTTTATTTGTTTTACCAATGTAGTTTACTGCTCACGATGTGGTTAACTTTACATAGGAGAAACCAAACATAGTGGGTGACCACTTTGCAGAACACCATCTGTAAGGAGTTTGTATGTTCTCTGTGTCTGTGTGGGTTTCCTCCGGGTGCTCTGGTTTCCTCCCACATTCCAAGGACATACAGGTTAGGAAGTTGTGGGCATGCTATGTTGGTGCCGGAAACGTGGCAACACTTGCGGGCTGCCCCCAGATCACTACGTAAAAAGATGTATTTCACCTTTGTTTCGATGTACATGTGACTAATAAAAATATCTTAAGTGTGGTGCTGAGCTTCCAGTTGCTTGTTACTCCAGTCTGATTTCTATACTGTTTCAGCAAAGCTCAGTACAAACCTGGAGTCCTATCTTCCTACTGAGCATATTATAGCCTTTCAGATTACACCAGATAGATGGCTCCTCCCCACTCTCACCCACCCCCATTCATTTGCTCTCCTAATTTGGGTGAGTTTCCTTCTCCATTTATAGCCTTTCCAGGTGTTGTTCATTAATCCCTATATATCACTTAGTACTTTTACCATTGTCCTTCAACTTGAAACACCAATTCTTTCATTCAAATCTCCTGGCCTTCACTTTAATGATTAGAAGAGTAAGATAAAAGAATATCTATGATTGATAGTTTCTTTTTTCAATGGAACGAGATTTGAGGAGAGTATGGTACAGTTCCTCCCTCAAGGCAAAGGATGAAATTCTCCACTGCCTTCAAATGTGCCTTTTGTTGATTTGTGGTGGGGAGGGAGGAAGGAGGTACTTAAAGATCAGGTCCAGCTTCACCAGAGAGGTCTGGTATTCTGCATGGTGGTAAGGGCAGATAAAGACTTGTTGACCAGCAAGTGATCCTATTATAAATCTTGGACTACCTGAAGTAGGCATTTCAAAGCATTAGAATAATACCAGCAATGCCATCTCTGCAAAATTCTCCCAATTCTCTGGAAAGAAAAGCAAACAGAGGTCAGTATTTTCTCTGAAGCTAACATCCCCGAGGTATTGAAGCCAGAGTTGCACTCATTCGGCTGTGTAGGGCATGCCATGTTCACGTGCTTGATGGCAGAATCTCCAAATGGATTGAGCTCTGAATGGGAAGAGATTACCAGACTGACAGCAAAAGATTGGGCTTTGCAGAAGGAGAACACCACCTTGCAAACTACCCATCTACCCAGCCATCAGACACCACTTGCCCCATCTGTGGAAGAGTCTGTGGTTCCCACATTGGCCTCATTAGCTACCTTGGAACCCACACAGCTGGAAGTGGGAGCAAGTCATCCTCTATGACAAGGAGAATTTAAATGGCCTTGGTAACTCCAAGGTAGGCAAATGAAGTTGAAAGGAGATCACGAGTGATCAAACAGCAAGAGAGGTCTCCGCTGAATGGCTGAATCTTTTTACTATATTCAGGAACTTGATATCGCGGTATATTTGAATTGGTTCCCAACATTTATAACTTGTACTGTTATCTAGTCCTTTCCTACCTGCTTAAGAAATAGGCACAAAATATCCATCCTCTTTGGCTGATGTTAACCCTTCACTGTTTTGAAGTTTTGTTTGACTGAATCTGATTTTCCAATTATAAAACACTTCAGTCCTCACTCTTATAACTAGGTTTAGTTATTCATTAAAGTGAGAGATGACAATCTTACTTTCAGACTTCCTAACAAAGAAACTGTACCAGATTCATGGTACAGGAAAGAAATGTTTGAATTTGCTGATGTTTTGGTTTGTTGTAAATTCAATTTTGCCTTTAGAATAAAATTATTTATGACCCCCTTGTCTTCCTTCTTTCCTGATTATTGTTTAACTCCCCTACATATGGTTTCACTAGTTTTGTTCAACTAGTTGTTAACTTTGTTTTATTTTCTTTGCAGTTCATAAAGTGCAGTGCAACGAGACTGCATTCTGCCCTGGTAATTACACCTGCTGCAAGCTTGCCTCGGGAGAGTTTGGATGTTGTCCTCTTGCAAATGTAAGATTATTTATACACTTGCAATGAGGTGCTTCATTTTTCAGCCCATCTGAGGATTGCATCTGCAATGTAGGGAAGCTTCTGACAATAGGTTGTAAGTATTGAACAACCGAGTCATGCAGACTGAAGACTGGTTCCCTGCTGGTTTATGTTGAGTTACTAGTTCTGTATTAGGAATCTGAAGAATGTGGTACCACGCTTCAGTTGCGTTTGGGAGAGGGAAAAGAGTAATTTCATTCTTGCATTCAATTGAAAATACTTGCATGTGGTTGTTGGGTGAGGTCAGGCTTGAGCTTTGCAACCATCAGGGCTCGGCGAATAAGTGGCAGAACAGGTAGAACTGTAGTCCACAAAGGTACAGCCTTCAAGAAGATGAGTGGGAAATTCATTTGGGTAGAAACAAAATAACTTCATGCCACTGCCCCAAATGCAAGATTTCATTATTCATTAGTTTCATGTTACCATTCCTGCACACAAACTGGCCATTCAGTACAAGTCCACACAAAGCATCTTCTACTTTTCAACTAACTGCATACTTGTGCCCCATGTGTATTTGGTTTTCCCCTGAATGCATATTACTCTCTCAATTCTAATCACTAGGTAAAGAGACTTTTAAATTCTCTTTGGCATTGATTAGTGCCTGCCATATTTTAATGGGCTCTAGATTTTGCTTGTGTAGAAATATCGTTATTTAACTCTTTTCTTTACCCTTCACTACTAGAAAAGATCTCTTCTAGAGAAGTACCCTGTTTTGTATGACCTTTCCTGTGAGAGGTAACCCCCTCAATTCTGGTGAATCATTCTTGTAAATCTGCCTTGCATCTTCCCCAGTGTTTCCATAACGTGGAGACCAGAACTGTTAAATGTGATTGAATCAATTTTGTACAAATTCAATAGACCCTCGCTGCCTTAGTGTAAGAAATCAGCTGTGTGCCAATTACATGCCCATTCTTCAAGTTCATTAATATCATCGTGCATCTTATAGGAGCATCAATTACATGCCCCAACTTGGTGGCATCCATAAATATTGAAAAATGAATACTACCTATTATGTAAATAATCCCAATGTGGGTCACCACTATCCATTAGATAATCTGAATAACTTTCTAAATTGTCCTGTAATGCCACCTTCTCCCCCTGGTCTTGAACCAATTATGGAGGCATGAATATGTTCATTTCTTGCAGATGAATAAAAGCAGTTCTGCTGTATTTGTATATGAATATATGACAAGCAATTGATTATCTTGCCCTGGATTTTACAGCCAATAGTGAAATGATGGACTTCGAAGGAAGCCTCCCTCAAAGATTTGGGGGTCTCTGGGGCTTCTCCCTTTTCTGGTACTGATTGCTGTCAGGTGCATATTTTGATGAATCTTTTGGATCCGACATCAGTGAAGTGAACAAGTCAACTGAATGGCCAATTGCAATGAAGAAATCTTGGGCAGCAACCAAGGAAAGAAAAGCAGTTGAATATTTAGAAAGCAAATTCATGCGTATACAAAGAGAAGCTAAAGTCAATTAAAAGCAGCAACTTTGGCATTTGTGTTCAACTGCAAATATAACTATTTTAGAAACTGCCTAGTTTTGCCTTCTGATGGGAAACATTAATAGTTTTATCTTTGTAACCCAAAATCTGGATCAATTAGTGGCCTGTGTCATATGAACTTTGAGACTTCTTAATACTACTTTCAAACACTGAAGGAAAACCTCATGGTACAAATATAATCCATAGATGGATGGCATTTATCAATGGTGTTCACTCCTGGGCCTGTTAATAAAACAGTGCTCACCTCTGCATGGATCCCTCTTCTGTTTGGTTTTGTCCAGAAAAATAATCAGAAATATAAATGTAAGACAAGGATTGTAATGATTTAAAACAAAATGTACAGAAGATATTTTTTGCAGAACTGTTTAGTTACAAATGAGCTTTATTTTCTCTCATCAGGCAGTTTGCTGTAGTGATCATGTACACTGTTGTCCAGAAGGCTACTCTTGTACTGATACTGGAAGTTGTTACAAGAAGGACGTTTCTATCCCTTGGACGACCAAAACCGTTGTGGAAGACACTGTGACTGATGTCAAGTGTGATGATACTGTGAGCTGTCCTAATGATCATACCTGCTGCAAGAATCCTATGGGGCAATGGGGATGCTGCCCTATGCCAATGGTTAGTTTTAAAAACGAGTCTTTAACTGAATTGTGTGAACATTGAAAATTTTATGTTATGGAGATTTCTATATCAAACTAGTTTAAGGAAACTTTAAGTATTGGTGTGTCCCACATGAAATGGGATGCAAATGTGGGTTGTTTGCAGCACAAGTGGCTGGGTCAGACTACTAGTCTCATTAGAAGACACGTGTCTAACAACTTTATCTGGATTCTGGCTGCTTTAGAGTAATAGGATCTAGTAGTTACCCGAAAGGACTGGAGTTCAGGTACTATTGAGTCTACCATTTTCTGAGAATGTACTATGCTTGCGTGGGTTGGGGGTTATTCCTCTAACATCTGCACAGCACTTACTGGGTTGTGGCAGGTAGGGAGGTGTAGTCAACTTCAACGTGAAGATGAGCTAAACTGAAGTTGTTAGTTACCTTGAGCCAATTCCACTGAACACAAGGGCAATGGGTGAATTTGGACGTGAATTAAAAAGCATTCTGTTAGCCAATTTGAAATTCAAGCCCTTTAATCAGTGTTTAATTCTGTCAACCATCTTTTTTTAATTGAAAATCCAAACATACGGTAACATTCTGATAAACCAGCAACTTGGAGACTTTGTCTGACTGGCAAATTTTCTGGACTATTGAATATTACTTCTATCAATACACCAACACTTTGAATTCACTATTTAAGACATTACACAGTAGAACACATTTTCCACTGCACTCAGCGAGTTCAAAGGGAGAGTGGGAAATGAAACTGGGGGAGCCAGGGTGCTATTCCATCAGTATATCCAAACAGTAGAATAATGTATTACTGGAAGTTTTACTGTATATAACTATTATCATTTATTAAGTTTCTCAATTGCTAGCTTTTTTCAAATGAGAATTTTTGTCCTGGATTATTGCCTCAAATGCATCAGTTTTGCACACATCCAGATAACTCCAACTCAGTCATGCTTAGTCAGCAATTGAAATGAGTGTTAAATGTTCAAGCTTGGCACCTTCTGAAGTGGGAAGCAGTCTTTAGTTTTTAAGGAGATAACTTTTACACCCATAAGTGTTGTCAGAGTTGTTTGTAGTTTTAATACCAAAATTTCCAGTATTTGGAGTATTTTGTCTTTGAATCGGCAACGTGATAATGGTAATCAAATGATGTCAAAGAACAGTGTATAGCAGATGGATCCTGATTTTGGGTGCTGTCTGTATTGGAGTTTACACATTCTTTGAGTGTATTTCCCCAGGAGTTGCATTTTTCTTTAAAAGTACAAAGACTTGCTGGTGTATTAATCTGCTACTGTAAATTACTCCCTGGAGTGGCAAAAGAATGAAAGAGGAGATGTTTAGGGCTATATTTTCTTACACATGGAAATGAGGGGAATGGGACTGAGTTTCTTTACTGGGAATCAACATGGACCTAATGACAGGATGGCTTCCTCCTTTGTAATAAGAAACCTGTGCCATTCCCCAGTGCTAAAGTTAACATGATGGTCCCTTTTACAAAAAAAAATGATTGAACATTGACTGAAATATTAAGTGCTGTAGCTACTTCTGAGGTTAGTTTTCACAGATCAAACTTGCCCTCAATTCCATTGACTTTTCTGAACAATAAAATTAGTATAATTGCATGTTATTAAGAACTAGTTAATGAGAATGAAGCCACTGCATCTACCATCAGTAGTAACGCCCTTAAATTTTCAACATCTTTGTACAGGGGTATGGTGGTGTGATATTCTTGAGGTTGGCCCTCAAATGCTTTGCTAGCAGTCACTGCAGTGAGTATGTAAAAAGCTGGTGGAAGAGATATGAAGCTCAATCAATTTACCATTTTCAAATAACTCTAATCTTGTATTTAAATTGAATGTGACCAATTTATAATGCATCTTGGTATATAGGTTGAAACTGTCTAGTCTGGTATCCTTGGGGCCTGACAGTGCCAGACCACAGAAATTACCTCCGACTATCTTCCTCTGAACTAGAGAACTGTTTTTAAGTATAGATATTCCCCCTGATTACATAAGGGATCAGAGAACTGTAAGTAATCTGAAGTTTCTAAATCAGAAATGTTGTCAACTGAGATTGCTGCTAGTAGGTTAATTAGCTACAGATTAGTGTAGATCTTGATCTTAGATCTCAGTTAAATTAGTACAGATCTGTATATAGATTTAAAACAAGCTGGACCATGGGATTTTCTGGGCCACAGAATGCTGAACTAGCGAGTTTCAACCTGTATTACTGTCAGGGGAAGTGGACAAAAAAGCCTGCAGCTAAAATTATGAACTGAGGTAGTCGTGATGCCCTCCCACTATCCTCATCTCAAGACTAAGATGATTTTCACGGTTAATGTACACTCATCTGCTGGACACAGTTCTCTTGGCAATCACATCTTAATTTGATGATTTAACTTGGCTGCAACAGGCAGTTTACTGTGGAGATCTTGTACACTGCTGTCTCAGTGGCTCCAAGTGTAATCTTCAGGCAGGAATCTGAAAACATGGGTGCTTCTATTTCCATGGTCCTAAAGTAATGAGTGTAAATAAAATTGAAAGCAGCATGTCTTAATTGTAGTGATGGTACTACAATTTGCATAGCAGGGCAGACATTGCAGAAATGCCAATGGGAGCTGGTGCTGCTGTCATTTGCCTTGGATTGGCGGAACACTTGGTAACTTTTTTGGTTCCCTTTTATAATGCACAATCAATTAGCCATCTGATTATCCACAGTAGGAGCCAGTAGTTGACATCCTTTTGGCTCTGAACTGGTCTTCATTTTCTCTTTGCCAAATGGTCGTCAAGAAGTCTGCAAATGAAAAATGTCCTAGGCAACCTGACTAATGTTATATGATAAAAACTTCTAGCTGCCCAACAAGCATGACATGTAAGTTGAGCTGTGGGATGTGGACAGACTGTCTGCTTCCATAGGTAATTAAAGATTTAATTAAGCTTCCCTTCAAATGTCGATGCTTGCACTTCAGTCACTTCCTCCTTTTGCACATAGATTGTAGAATCACTACTTCCACTCTGGGTTTAAAATTTGACCATTTGAAAGTCTTGTTTCAAATAATGCCCCTGACAGTGCAGCACTCCTGTACTGCACCAAGTTGTTTCTACTGAGACAAATGTTTGTTTTGGAGTGTGGCTTGAATCCCAGACCTACTCAATCATGAGATTAAGTGTTGAGCCGTGAGTGACACTTGAGATTTAAAACCTCAATGTGGAGAGCAACTGAGAGAAACTAATGCAGAGAATTGAGATGCAGTATGTTTTGTAACAATTATTTGATGTTGAGGTCATTGCATCTTTTTTTTAGAAGTATTAAGTGCATTTTAATGACATTTGGTTTTGAGAGCCAGGTCATTCAATTTATTGCACAGCATGCTAAAATTTCTGTGCTGCATGTCTTGTTTCATGTGGGCAATAAATGTGAGGATCAAAACAGGATAATAGACTGTTACAGCAAAGCTGCTTAACCAACCTTATTTTAGGATGAATTGATATGGATTATGACTTGGGTTTTGAGATATAGCAGTATTTTCTTTTCTCTATGTCAGGGAGTTTGCTGTGACGATAACGTTCATTGCTGCCCCAATGGTTACACATGTGATGTTCAAGCACAGCTCTGTCACAAAGGCAGTATTTCTATTCCTCTATTAACAAAGATGCCAAGTATTGTGAAAGGTGAAGCTTTAGATGTCCAGTGTGATGAAACTGTAAAGTGTCAATCAGGCTCCACTTGCTGCAAGATAGCCTCGGGATCATGGGCCTGCTGTCCCCTTCAACAGGTTAGTTGGTATTGCTTGGTTATTTGTTTTTGTTGAGTCATCTGAGTGAATGTTTGTGTATTCATTCCTGTCATAGTGCTATGGTGGCTCACATACGGCTGGTGCATTTTGTTTTGTATGCATGCCCATAGTCTTTTCTGCATTTGTTCCCTTTTGTAACAGAATAAAGCTGCTTCAAACTTCAGAGTCAACTCTTAACTGTGGGAAGGAAAGAGGTGGGCATATCTGTTCTTGTGTAATAAGCAAGTATCTTTGGATGAGGGATAATTATTGCTGAGTTTGCATACCATTCATAGAATGCAGAAAATTTGCAACACAGGCTGTTCCATGCTGATCAAAGCCACCCTGCCTAATTCCATCTTGCATTTAGTCCACAGCCCTGGAAGTCTCAGATCCTTAAGTACACATCCAAATACTTATAAAATGTTAAGTTTCCTGTTTCCACCAGACTCCTGACACACACAAGGGAAAGATTCTTTTCCCCTGATCTTCCTGTAAAGAACATTAAATGGCAGGCCTGTCAAGCTGAACACTTTAAAATTTTCAGGTACTTAATGTCCTGCTTGTTTCCTTCATACTTTTTATAAAGTGAATAAAAGTCAAGAGAACCTTGAAAAGGTTGGGCAGATGTTACAGGAAATAATTTCATTTGACTATGCAAAGTAATGAACCTAGCTCAGTTTTTATTTTGTATACGCAAGTGTTATATTGGAAGTGCTAAACTTGATTAGAATTCAGGGTGAAATGGAGATGTTGGCTTGGAATGCCACAAGGTACAGTTCCACCTGTAAATATTAATGGTCTTGCAGGATAATGAAATGCTATAAACAGAATAAATGGGTGGGTGTGGGAAGTAACAGGTTTGACTTGTGGTTCTCACTTTATGCTTTTCAAAACATAGATTAGTAATTTTAGTCATCTTAAAAATCCACAAACCTCTCATTCCATTGAGAATAATACTCATCTCTCAGCATCTGTCATAAGTTTTCAGCTGGTTGGATTTGTGGATGTGGATTTTTCCAGCATCTGTAGTCTCTTGTCTCCATGACTGGATTTATGGCCTGTCCCAGTCCATAAGAACATTAATAGGAGCAGGATTGGGCCATTCATCCCCTCAAATGTGCTCCACTGTTTAGTAGGATCATGGCTCATTTGGCTTTCCACAAGTCTATTTTCCTATTCTTTACCCTTAACAAGATCCCCTTGTTAGAAGTCTATTTGTATCTGCTTTGAATATTGGCTCTGCCCCCACAACTCTGACAAGGAGTTCTAAAGTCTCTCAACCCTTGGGGAAGGATCTGTCTTAAATGGGTGCCCCTATTCTGAGACCATGCCCTCTCATTCTGGATTGTTCTATGAGAGGAAATGTCCTCTAAGCACTTAGCCTGTCTAGTCTAAGAATCTTGTGGTTTGATCAGATTGCCTCATTCTTCAGAACTCCAATGAGTACCAACCTGTCTAACCTTTCCTTGCAGGATAATCTCTGCCTGCTAGTGTCATCCCAGTGGTCTTTGAACAGTCCCCAATGAAATGTCCTTAAATAGGAACAGGAAAATTGTTTGCAGTATTCCAGATGTTTTGTACAGTTGCAGTAAGCCTTCCCTACTGCTCCAACCCTCTTGAAATGAAGGCAAACATTCCATTGGTCTTCCCTATTACCTTCTGCACTTGTTTCAGCTTTGCTCATGTGCAAGGACTCCCAAATTCTTTCTTGCTGCAGCTTTCTGTAGTTTTTCTCCAGTTCATTATTTTTCTTCCAGAATGAACGACTTTACATTTTTCCACATTACACTTGCCAACTTTCACCCACTCATTTGCAAATTTGTTATTTCAAAGAATGAAATATTAAACATGCAAAATAGGAAATGTAGAATGTGTGGAAGGGACCAATGCTGTAGTTGTGTAACTTTGCTCTACATTTGAGCAAAGCTGATCAAAGTAATAAAATTTGTACTCTAAAACTTGTAACATCAGTGTTAAAAGGAGTGGAATGTTGCAGGTTTTACCCCTTTTGTTTTACACTAAGGGAATTTGGGGAAATAATGCATATTCAATCCACAATTGTAGTTTCCTGTTATCATTCTTGAGTGAGCTAAAGTGGAGCACACATTACTGAGCCATGAGGGTAAGAGCCCCCAGGTTTGATTCTGGTTCAGAATTGGGTTAGTCGATTGTGGCCAAGGTGATGGTATTGGAGGAGGCAAATAAACTGATGTTTGGTTCTATTCTAGTTGACTTGTAATAACCTTGTCTACACGTGCCCAATAGATGTTGGGTGAAGGCAATATTATTTGCCAAGGTTGAATATCCTGTCTGCAGTCGAGTCACTCTTCATGTATGGATAGTGGCCACCTGCGATATGGAAATGTGAAATTTATACCAGAGTACGGGAATCTTTTCTCCAGCTGTATTTGAGCAGAAATGCACTTTTAAGCTACTCAAACTCACTGGGATTATATGTGATCTAGCTGTCTAGCCTTCTGGATTAATGAAAGAACTAATGGGTTTTCTTCCTTGAAGCCTAACTCCAAAATTCAAGGAAGATGGGGAAAAATGCACCTGCAGATAGTCAGTTGTAACACACAGTAGGTAAAAGGAAAATCTGCTATCTGCTGAGTTCAGAACAGCCGATAAATGCAGCTTTGCCACCATTGCTACACCCTTTGGCCTTGTGTAATTATCCTGTCATAGTCAAACAGTATGGAAACAGCCCTTCAAGTCCATGCTGACCAACCACCTCTTTACACTAATCCTAGTCTCATTTGTACGCACATTCCTGTTGATGCCACTTCCTTGATTCTGCCACTCCCCTACACACCTGGGGCAATTTAGTGATCATTTAACCTACCAACCCACATGGGGGGGGGGGAGTGGGAGTCAGAGCATCTGGAGGAAACCCAAGCAGTAATGGGAAGAAAGTGCAAACCACACTGATCAGGATTGAATCCTGATCATTGGAGCTTGAGGCAGCAGCTCACTGTGCTCTACCACTTGCCCATTAGTAGCAACAATGCAAATATCAGACTAGTAACAATGCAAATATCAGACTAGTAAAGACCTGCTTTGAATTTTGAAAAGAACAGATTGTACAGCATTAAATGAATCCCACATTCTGTGATGTACTTAATTGTGGATAGTTTGATTTATAGAATTGTTTAAAAGGATGTATTGAGTTTGGGACTTCATTTAGAGTCTTACATACTGAATGGTTTTAAGTACTTGCAGCTCAGTTTGACCTCCAGTTTCTGGAGAATACTGAACTTCTGATCCATCAGATACTCTATAGGGTACTTAGCATGGAGAATGCATTCCCAGAAGTAGAAGTGGTAATAGAATCTGCACTAAAAAGGATAAGATTGTGTAGAAATGCATTATTGCTGGCACTTCTGTGCCAGAAACCTGGCATGAACTTCCTACCATGTTGTACTGTTGTGCTTATTACCATAGAAATCTCCGGGCTGCAGATTACTGTGCAGCCAGATGGGGAGACGGCAGCTTCCATCACATCCAACAGAAGGTGATGGGACCATTGGATATATGGGCAGTTTGATACATGGAACAGGTGCTGTCAGATCCCAACAATGATGTGCACTTGCCGTGCTATTCAGTGTATAGCTGAGCCCCATATCTCAGCCTGGTCTGCCCAACACTTGCCCTTACAAGCAGCTTATCCGCACTGAGCTATGGGGTGATTTGTTGCTGGGTTTGTGTAAATGGAGGGCAGGATTTCATGCAGCAAAGGGGGTAGGCAAAGGTTTGTCAGGATCCTGGTGCAGCAGTGGGGAGGGCAGGGGTTCATGCCAGGTTCCTGGCCTAGCAGGTGTCTTTTTTTTTAGTGCAAGGACTCATTCCTCCAAGTATTTTGACTGGAGAACTGTAATGTATATCTGGTCTCTAGGAAGGAGCTATGTCTGGTACTAGTGTACAAGAGGAAATAATTTTCATATTTACTCTGCATTTTTATATTTAAAAAAAGACCAATTTTCTTGAATTCTTGTGGAAGGCATGTATGGCTTAGGCCCTGTGGTCTTGGTGCTAATGATGAATCTCTAGAATGTAAATTTCAAGATCTGCATGGTTTGGTTTTATTAGCCCCAACCTTTTACTTGGAAGCTCCACCGTATGATTGCTCAGGCTGCTGGATCACTCGAATAACTTTGATATTAATGTAGCTGTTAATGTCTTGATCTGTTGATGTAAAGTGGGACAGTGGAGTTTTTGTACTTCCCTAAGCCCATGACTTTTCAACAGGACAAACCACTGAATAACACAATACAAGTACAGGTGGTGTTGGTGCTCTGGGAGTCCAATTGCCAGGACTTGCTGACTGCAACTTGGATGTAAAGTGTATCTGAAAATATCTGAGAATCAAGATTGAGTCCCATTAAGTAACTAAAGTGATTTAATCTATGTAAATAAAAGAACTATTTTATTTTGCCCACATCCTGCTCATGCCAGAAGGTACTAATGCCATAAACATTCAAGCTATTTTGTTTTGTTATCTTCCCTATGACACCTTCCCCACCCTGCTAGATTCTATAAATTACTTTGTGTTTGAGAACTGGTTTTTGCAAAAAAAAAGCTTGTTTCCTTGCTCGGAGGGAGAAAGGACCTTGAAGGTGTGAAGTGTTGCTATAGATTTTCTCATTTCTTTTAGGCGGTATGCTGCAAGGATCATGAGCACTGCTGTCCAAATGGCTATACCTGTAATTTGACAGCCAAGACCTGTGAAAAGCAAAGCGTCTCTGTACTCTGGAGTGCCAAACAGTCGCCACCCTCCAACGTAAAATGTGATGACATGGTCCAGTGTGCATCTTCAGCCACTTGCTGTCAGGTTGCCTCTGGCAGATGGGCTTGCTGTCCATACAAAGAAGTAAGTGCTTCAGTAATTGCATGGTTTCTGCAGGTTGACACTTAACTCCTTGTAACACCCAGGTCAACACTCACCAATTTTTAATGAATTTGCTAAACTGAGCTGGATTGATGTAACCTTCAGCTGGAGAGAAGAATGCATCAACCAGGTTCATACACTTGTTCTCATTATTCACTGGTGCTGGACAATTAAGTTGTAATGCACACACCCCCCCCCGCCGGCCTCCATACATTCTCCCCTGTCCATGTTGCTGTTATAGAAACTGGTTTGAGTTGCTTTAAAATGTATCCTGCCATTAGTGCAGCAAGGATATGAGAATGTGAAGCTACAGGAATCTAGTTCTTCAACATAAGCATACTTGCAGGCTGCCCCCAGAACATTAAATGCAAAAGTGCATTTTACTGATGCACATGTGACTAATAAAGAAATCTTAAAAAACATTTGCAGTGAGTCGAGGCATTGTTCATTGGCTTACCTTGACACTATCTCAACGGTGTTTGTCATGTTGGAGCCTGGTGAGGCATGTATTAGCAGTTTTAAACTCTACACTGAGTTTTGCAATTATCCTCAACCTTAATTGGCTTTATTAAATATATCACTACATTCCTACATTTAAATCAATTCAATTCATAATCTGAGTAAGCAAGCTAGACCCTCTATTAAACAGTACAGATCTGGTCAGATTGGCTTGAGAAGCAATAGTTAAGTTCCTTATTTGGATTTGATGAGATCTGTAATGTGAAAGATTGGTTTTCACCAATTAGAGGGATAATAATGCATCTTGTATTCAGTATTGCTTCAAGTTGCTGATTTCTGCTGAAGATGCTCTTTCAGGGAGAGAATTAAATCATTGAAGTGCCTCTATTAGTAAAAGTATTTATGTATTTGAGGATGTAATGGTTTAGGCTGCCTTTCCTCCCAGTTCTTAGTAGATGAATTACAGGACTTTTAAGATAACCTCATTGATATAGATTTCTAAATGAAATTAACTGAACTTCAACAACATAGTGTAATCGATTGTCATTTCTCTTTTTATCCCCCCCAAGTGAACCAGTGGTAGGTGGTTCAGTTGCTCTGGCAGTCATCAATTCTGATCAGTGCTAATTCAAATTTAGGAAGCAGTAACCATCTTTCCTTGAAGCCCAGCATCCCTTTGCATTTGCCAAGTATCATTTGAAGGGTAAATCTTGCCAGTGATCTCATGGGAACAAATGCGATGTAGGTTTTAAGTGTGTGACATTAGACTAACTAGGCTAAAGATGAGTAATAACAGTGGTCTTGGCAGCATCATGCTGTGAGCAAATTAATTATGAGAGATCCATTCCAATATTTAATTTGGGTCATGATATGAAAATGAAACTCAATCAAATGAGAAGACATTCCATTGCACTGTCTCTAATATATAAAATAAAATACACTTGTAAAGTGAACAGTTAAAAGTGTAAAACTACCTACCTCAGTTTAAGGACTTATTTTTCACTAAAATTGTAGTGTTTGTCCCAGCAGGTATTGGTTTACTATTGTCACTTGTAATGGTACAGTGAAAAACTTGTCTTACAAACCGATCTTACAGGTCAATTCATTACACAGTGCAGTTACATTGAGTTAGTACAAAGTGCATTATCTACGTGATGTTCACTCTCAGGAACTTGAAGCTCTCGACCTCGGCACCATTGATGTAGACAGGTGCATGTACAGGTATCTTGCACAGTTAGGATCCAAAAATTCTAACTGGAGCTCATCATAATGCAGCTCCTCATGCACAAGTTGAAATAAACATTTAAACTGGAGGACGAGTCATTTTGTTCATTGCATTAATCGATGCACACTGATCACTCTGTTCTGCTTCAGAATAGCTTTTCTAGGATTGAATGGCAGAAGAATTTGAGGATAGGTGAAACTGAGTTCATTGTGTGCTTTAAAGATGCCAAATTGCTGTGCACTTACCCCAGTCTTTGATCTAATATTTATAGGGTTATTAATCTAACATTGATTCTTTTGCAGGCTACTTGCTGTGAAGATAAGAAACACTGCTGCCCAAATGGTTACACGTGCAATAAGGGGGCTAAAGCGTGCACTCTGAAGCCTCTGTTCCGCTGGGACCAATTTTTCTTGAAGCACAAAAGGGTTTTCAACATTCTGTAATCTGTTTTGTGCCCCTAAACTACTAACTGTATGCTCTAAAACAAAACTTTTGTTTGTAAACTTGGGAATTATTCAAAAGAAAAGCTTTGGCTAACATTCTTACTTATCTGATTAAAATATATTGCACAGCGAGCATCCCTGGGTAGCAATCCAAATTGCTAACTACCTTGGATCCTAGACTTATTTCAGAGGGTTAAAGTCTTATTATACAAAATCCTTTCTAGGGGTTCTGTGTGAACTGAATTGTTTTTTTCTGCGCATTACATGGATGTTGAATGTAAAATTGCATCACATTGAAATCTAGCTGCTTGGTTTGCCTATTTTAAAATGGAAATTTGTAGGTTTGTTCCTCAAGGGGAAAAAAAACAAGACAACTCACCTGATTAAATTTGTAACCTGATTGATGCTTGGCTTAATTAAGACATGTTACATCTAAATCTTTCATTTTAGTTGTAACTTTTGTGATGTGCACTAAGTATGCTTTTTGGGATTGTTCTTAACCATCACATCTAACACAAACAATGAAACATTTGAAAATTGTGGTGAATGCAGTGTAGACAATGGTGGAGGATCAGGTGAGGTATAGAGAGGATATCGTTCTGTTGGCTTGACCTAGGTTATTATACATATGCAACTGGCTCTGGTGTATCTCTTTATCTGTGCCTTATTTGTATATTTGAGCCTGGCATAGTTGACTGTGTCATCCTGTGGTCTAATATCTTCCCTAACACCAAAGTGTATCATATCAGATATCAAGCCAATCTCGTGCTGTGATGTCCTTTTATATAAAAGAGATGAGGCACAGGAAGTGGATTTTAACACTCTTAAAATGGAGTCTTTGAGGTTTAGTTTTGTGTTTAAAATTTGACATGTACTAATTAGTCTAGAATATTGCTTGATTGTCAAATAAGAACCTTTTTTTATAACTGGAATTTATTTTACCTACTAACTTCAGTTCTAGTGTATCTGTTCCTTCAATTTTTAAAACTATTAGTGACTCCCTCAAGCCAATGCTGTTTTAAAGAGGAAGATGGACAATGTGCTGGCATGCAGAATTAGAGGTGGTTTCCAGCAGCTTCAGTAAAGCAATTGGGAATGACCCAACACTTTCAGGTACATTACCAAGAATTTTTGCAAAGTTGTTTGGGCACAGGGTGACTATCAGATCTCCATTCATCTAATGGAATCAATCTGTTAAATTTTCTGTTATGAATGTGGATATAAAAATGTAATGTTAAACAATAGAATCATATAGCATGGAAAAAGGCCATTCAGCCCAACTGGTCCACACCAACCAGTGGGCATCCTTCTGTACTTGGTCCATAGCCCTCCTATGCTTAAGTGATTCAAGTGTTCATCCACTGTCAGTGACTCAACTTCAACCACTCCCTTGGGCAGTGCATTCCAGATCTCTCTCCACCCTTACACCAAACTCATGTCCTCCAGTTTTATCTACCTCTGATATGGGGGAATATTCCCTGCAATCAACCCTGTCTACACCCCTCAATTTTATATACCTCAATTATGTCCCCTCAACCTCCTGCTCCAGGGGTACAAAGACCTAGCTTCTCCAGTCTCTTCTACTAACTGAACTGGTGCATCTCCTCTGCATCCTCTCCAACATTATCACATCCTTCCTATACCTTGGTGACCAGAACTGCATTCAGTACTCCAGCTGAGGACTGATCAATGTTTTGTAGTTAGAGCATAACCACCTACTTTTGTATTCAGTGCCCTGATTAATGAAGGCCAGTATCATGCAAGTCTTCCTAATCTCTGTTTACCTATGTTGCTTACATGTGTTAAGGCTTTATGGGACTTGTACTCTGAGGTCCCTCTGTTATTCAATACCCCCTAAGACAGACCTTGCCATTCATGGTGTATGTCCTAGCCTCATTAGTACTCCCATACTAGTAGCTTGCATGCTTAATCATTTGTTTCTTAAATCATTTCTAAATACTCCAAATGAGGTGTGTTTGGGCTGTTTGTTTCATTGAAAATTCAACATAATCAGGCACAATTTTCTATTTTGGCTCATAAATGACAATGCTTGAATTGAGTGTTTCATATTTTGATTTTGGAATACTTGTATCTGCTAAACAATGCAATTCATTAATCAGATCTTCCACTGTGGCCACTCATTTAAACACCTTCAGTGTTATCCTCTCATTGGGACTTGGTCAGTGGTTGGGGTTTGAGCACCTGCTCACTTGATTGTTGGCACTCTACTGCTTTAGTTTTACTGCAAAGTGAATTTTTCATTATGGAGATCATAATTGCTTGTACTGTGTGGCTTTTTTGATGTTTGCTAAAATAAAATTGAACTGATTTTAAAAATCATCTCTCCAGTAAGTTTGCTCCATTAGTATCTTCTATATACCAAATGAATAAAATGGTTGGCCTGCATAGAGCACATGGGCCAGATGCATATTTCATCTTGACCTGAGGCTGTAGGGTGGGTACCATTGCAACAAAGGCCATAGAACTTGCTTTATTTAGGTATTCTCTGCTTATCTTGCATTGAGGATTCAAATGAGGTTTTCAATTAACTTGACTGTAATTTGAATTGTAGTCTACATTTAGGTTTTTAAAGTACCAAGTTCCATAGTGCAGGTCTTAATAAATTGGCAAATACAACAAAGATAAAGGGAGAAAATTGATTGAGAATTATCGAAACAGCTAGGAATACTTGGGTATTTTAGATTGTTGTTGAACAGCAGGGAATACTATGGGTATATACAAAGGAAGAAGGTAGTTAAAGTGTGATTGGTAGAAAGGAAAATGGGAAAAATTAATAATGGAAAACAAGAAGCAGAAAATAAATGCAGTACTTTGACTATTTAAGGGTGGAGAACACTGCAAATATCCTAAAGATATTTGATGGGCAAGTTTCAGAGAACTTTTGCCTCATGATTGGTACAAGTTCTTCAATTTTTTTTTAAACTAATGGAATTAAAAGGCACCAGGGTGTTTTTCTGACCACAAGTCTGTAACTAGTGGTGTACCACAGCGATCAATGCTAGGAATATTGTTGTGTCATACATAAATGACTTGGATGAGAATAGAGGTGGACAACACAAAAGTTGGAGTAGTAGATAGCAAAGGAGGTTGACAGGACAGAGGTTCCTTCCAGCATATACTGCCTACCTCTGTCCTTGATCATAACTAGAGGGACAAGTGCAAGACTTCATGACAATACCCTTGATCCAGACACTGCCACTTGTTAGATTAGAACTGAGACCACAAGGATGCCTACATCACCAGCAGCTTCATTGCTGGTGG
Organism: Pristis pectinata; assembly: GCF_009764475.1. Classification (NCBI taxonomy): domain Eukaryota; kingdom Metazoa; phylum Chordata; class Chondrichthyes; order Rhinopristiformes; family Pristidae; genus Pristis; species Pristis pectinata. The sequence goes on along the minus strand of NC_067429.1, from coordinate 24,856,616 downwards.
ACTGACCACTACTCAGTGTGCTTCATCTTCATCAGTCTTACCTCAACAATGGCAACAGAAGTACTACCAATGGAAATAAATGTCAAAAGTCTAGAGGACCATAGAAAGAAAGTTCATCATAGACAACCTGTTGACCTGCAATCACCAGGAGTGGCCAGAGCATTTGGTCTGCATTTAAGTCCAACCATATTTATCACCTATGAATAGACTCTTGTTCTATACTACACAACATCAAACACAAAGGTATTTTTAGATTGTAAGTATCCATCAGATACTACCACAAAATCTCTGACTCATAGCATGAAATGGGGACCAAAAAAAATCTACTGGCACAGGGTCCGACACAAAAGAACTCATGACCTAGAGATGATGTTGGATGGAAAGACCGTAGGAGATCCAGTAACTCACTAACTAAACAACACAGTGCTGTCAAAACCATCTGTGGTCCAAATACCCAGCCTGCTGAGACCCAAGAAAGGAAGGTACAGGTTTAATTCCTCATGCTTTAATTCACATGGAGTACTTGAATTTAATATTGTCAATCACCTTCTTTACTGTTTAAACAATCTTTTGTTGCCCTGGTCTAAGTCAAACTGCGAGGCCATCATAAAGGTAGAAAATAGAATACGATACCCACTTGGAGTTAGAATCTTTCCATTCTAAGGAGGGCAAAGGAAAATTGATTGAAGCAAAATGATATCATGGAAAATCAATAGATCCACAAATGTACACAGAGTGGGACATCAAAGGGCAGGACTTATTGGCCAACAGTGAAAGTTTGACATATTTTCTAAAGAGGAAATGTTATCATTACAAATGACAACTGTCTTGCAAAGCTCTCCCTACTCCAACTTATTTCATTCCTTACCTGAAGGTACAAACGTGTGCATTGGTATATGTTTCTATGGGTATTCCTTACTCTTAGCTAAGTGACTTTTTACTCATGTCTAAAGAATGAATTTTCACAGACCATTTAACCCATGGGGGTTTACAGATGAATCCACACCAGTCTCCACCTGATATCCACTCACATCCATATGCAGCAAATCTGGCACTCCTTTCTCAGCTCAAGAGTTATCCAATAGTTCGACACCATCGTATGTTGCTTGCTCCAACCTGGGACGATGCAGTCCACAATGCAGGGTAAGGCTGCAACGTTTGAGATCAGCCTCAACAGTGTCCATCCATGTATCACCTGCTCAATGCAGCCTGGGAATCAAACTTCTGGCCGCCTCTGCTTTGGTCTATTGGAAGGGGGAGGAAAGGAAAATGAGCCCCAAAAACCTTAATCTTATCTCGCGATGTACAAATATTACTTTGCATCACGTAAAATTTCAATTTCACTTCAAATAAAGCTATTCATTTCTCAAAATATTTTTAATAAGCTTTATTTTAACAATTTTACTTTAGGAACAAGCAAAAAAGATTGCACAGAATTTTGACCATGTTTTCTTTGAAAAAGATCAGAGCAAACTGGAAGCAAGCACACATCTCTGTTCAAGACCACCTCATGTTTTGAGAAAAACGTGGCCAAGAGTCAAACAAGAATCACTGAGTTACTAGCACTAATAATCAGTTTAAAATGTAGCCACACATACGACACATCCAGCAAAAACAGTCCCAGATCATTCATCTTATCTTAGTTGTGGCATAATATCTGACTCAATGACATGAACCCTCCAAAGGAGATGTGAACTAATGGCACAAAGACAAATGTCTATCAGGTTAGAAAAGAAGCGCTCACAATTACAATACCAAGAACCCTTAAAGCCTGTCTTGAGCCTAAAATTACATTGTTTAATATGTGCATTAACAGGAAAGGTGGGCACCTTGAGTCTTTTTATTTTAAAAGAAAACAGGTTAAAAATACACATTACTTAAAATACTTCTGGCCTGCTCTAGTCTATTATGGGGTGGGTTTGCAATCTTTCACTACAACTTGGCGGGGGGAAGAGCAGGGTGGGAGGGAGACACAGGTTTCAACCAGGACTGGAAAAGCAAAGTGCTGATTCCACAAGCGATGTTCCTGCCTTTTGGGTCTATGTGTGAGAGCTCTGCCTTGCAAAGAGGCCCACAGCCTCGTCACCTCTTGGCATTTTAATCATGAACAAATATTGCAAGCTCAGTCTGAAAAATAATCTTTTTAAGAGAATATTAGAAATTTCCACTCAACTGAAACATCAAGAGCTGGGAGATTTCCACTGAATTATATCAATAGCTTCTTGGGGAGATACAATGGTCAATATAATGAAATATCTACTTGTGTGTAAAACCTATTGATTAAAAAACATGAAATATATAAATACTACTGGTCTCAACTATTAGCTCATCAAGTCTCTTTTTTCAACATTTAAAGTTAATTAAAGTTTATGCCAACTTTCCCTAATGTAGTTTGGGCATAATTTGGCCTGGGGCTTGATCTACATTGCTGCCTCTGCCTCACACCCCTTCACTAGAACCCATGGCTGCAGAATGCAATGGGAAGCATAAATACTAAGCAGCGCAAGATAACACAGCTGTGGGAGTCAGTCTTTCCACAAGTTCATAATGACAACAGAGGTGGAGAAGCAGCAAAGGAGGTTGGACATCAATTCAAAGTCTGGTGGATATGAATTGAAAAGCAGGGTGGACTTAGTCCAAGTCAAATCCATTTCTGCTTTTATTTGCCTTTCCCCAGAGATGTGGTTGTTTCAGAGCTGTGATCAATATTAGGAATGGGTACTTAAATGCAACATTTAAGTTTTATATTTTTACACTTTAAACAAGGAGGTTCAGCAAGGCAAAAACATTGTTTATTTTGGAATCAATCACATTGGGAATAGGACATTTATAGGTTGCCTTTCTAACCTCAATGATCTATTAAAACCAGTAAGTCAGTGAAAATTGGGTATTCATTGGATGCCTGCTCCAATCTAGTAATGGAAGTGTGTGTTTAAGAAAGTCATTTTCATTGAAAGGTTTAAAGCTTTAACTAGATATAAACTAATAAGTAGACAATAAATCTGAAATTTTCTCATATCTTATGAAGTGCTGCAAATTCGTGATTAATTCCACTTCACATTCGATGCCTTACAATTCTTTTTCCTGATTTTTATTTTTCAATTTCAGGTGTATCAGTGCTGTGCCACCATTCTTTTTCATTGCATCACTACCTCCACCACATACAAGCAGCCGAGTAAAGTTTGTATCGACTCCAATTTGACAGATTCCATTTCCCACATATTCCTTCTGTGTGATTTTTGATTTGGGCTCAATTACAGCATGTTCTGCGAGTTGCAGTCAGAGTTCCCAGATTTATTCAGATGGCAAATCCTAATTGGCCTGTACAAGGTTTTGAACACAAGTCTACCAGATGAAAATGTAATGTGTTAATAGACTGTATCCAGTTACTTAACAGGATAATACTTGATCCATAAAAAGAAATCAAAAATGGCAAAACTATTTCCTGCAGCTAACAACTATTACTAAATTGAGTTACAACACAGGATCACGAGCTAAACTGTGAAGGGAGCATGCTGTACAGAGTTAGTGATCCCAGATCAGATCAAAGCTCGAGAATGGAGAACATTTGAACAGGAAGAGGAAGATCATTGAATATCCCCACTCAAAATGATGGCCCAGCCCAACAAGTAAGGGGCAAAAGGCAAGGATGAAGAAGCTGTAGCCACTTTCAGTCAGAAGTGCCAAGTGGATGATATATCCTTCGATCCTCAACACAGAGCCGGCCTGTGCAAATTCCATTCACTCAACATGATGTCAAGCAGCAACTGACATCACTGGATACAAGAGTGACCAGAGCTTACATTGTAGCTGTTCTGCTGAAAATCTGTGTAACAGAGCTTGCCTTGTCTCTAGCCAAGCTCTTCCAATACAATTAAAATACTGAAATCTCCCCAGCAATGAAGAAACGTGCCAAGTTCTGCCCTGTCCACAAAAGGTAGAACAAATATAATCACACCAATTACCACTCCATCAGTCTAGTCACAATAACTCGTGACATGATGGATAGTGCTATCAAGCAGCACTTGCTCACCAATGTAACCTGCTTTCCAGGAGCACTCACCAGTATAAAAATGGATACAAGAGCTCAGTTTCAGAGATGAGACTGATGTCAAGGCTGCACTTGACTGAGTGTGCGATCAAAGAGCCTTGGTTGTGGTTGGCTGAGGTTCCCAGGACACAACTGCATGAGTTCCTTAGGGTGGCATGCTACGCCCAACTAACTTCAGCTGCTCGTTTGATGATCTTCCCCTCTATTATAAAGCTAGAAGTGGGAATGTTCACTTATTGTGTAATGTAGCTCCGTTTGCAGCTCCTGAGATAAATGAGGCAATCCATGCTCACATGTAGCACATCAGGACAATATTCAGCCTTCAAGTCGATAACAGGCAGGTTGATAACATTTATGTTATCATTCAATGTGTCCGTTCAATGACTTTTTAACTCCCCTTCAATAACATCCTAGGGGGCAACATTAACCAGAAGCTAAACTGAATTTGCCATATAAATCCTTGACCAAATTAGAGGCTAGGTATCCTTCAGTGAGCACCTCACCAAAGTTTTTCTTCCATATTCAGGGAACAATTCAAGTGTATAACAGAATACTGGTGCAGCCCAATAATACTCAAGAAGCTTAACTCCATCAGGGACAAAGGATCCTGGTTGATACAAACCCCAGCCAACGTCTTCAGCATTCACTTCCTCTTCTACAGGAGTCTGCAGCAGTCCACTAAGCCTTTTCTGACCGTCCCCACACCCTCTATCACCTTAAAACACAAGAGCAACAGGCACATGGGAGCACCACCAAGTTCACCTCCAATTCACACAAAATCATGGCTTGGAAGCATATTGCTGATTCTTCATTATTTTAGGGTGAAAATCATGGGAATATCTTCACCACAGGGACTGCAGTGATTCAAAAAGGAGACTCGTCACTTTATTAGAAACAATTAGGAACAGGCATTAACTGCTGATCTTACCAGCAATGCCCAAAACAGAAGAAGAAATAAATACTTGTTTGGAGAACCCAAATTAAATACTTTATTATGTTTTTAACCACAAATCAGAGTCACCTTCAGAAGAATATACTAGTCTTAAATATCAAACTAAAGGGAGTCAAAGAAATAAAAGTGTTTTTAAACATTTAGCTCAACTTGATTTCTTAACAACTGATCAATATTCTGAAGCATAAAAAAATCATTTGTCATTAATTGACAATACAATGGAAGAGCAAGTTTGTTACTTACAACAACTGTGGTTTACCTCCTCAGTGGGCAGACTTTCTGTGTTGACCAGTAGAGAGAGACCCAAGCCATTTTGAGAATCCAGTCACATCTGCATTAGGACAGCAAGCTGCGACTTGAATTTGGTTCCCCCAACGGTGTCCTAGACAATCTCTAAACCAAAAGGTGATCGAGCTACTTTGCAAGTGTTGATGGAGGGTAGCAAGCAAATCTCACAGCAGCAAAGGCCCTGGCCGAACCTCGAGAAGAGCCCTCGGTAGAAGGATGCTCTCTCGTCAAAACTGTTTCTTGCCCTCAAGAATTTTCTTTGGACATGTTCCAGCCAGCCATGCCCAGTAAATGGTAGATGCTGTCCCAGTAGCATTGTAGCATCCCAAACTTCATATGAAGTGGGTTTGGGTTCCTTCTCTCCATGGATCTCAACATCTAGTGCCATGCCATCAGAGCAGTAGTAGATGGCCACCCATTTTCAGGGCACTGATCCCTATAACCATCCCACTTCCTGATCTTCAGGACAAAGAGCTGGGAGTTCAGTCTACTTTTTTAACAAATCCCACACATTCCACACCCAGTGACCTGGCCACACCAATGTTGTGCTCAGTGGGTAGTTTGCTAGGACTGCAGCAAACTTCCAGCTGTTACAAAAATTAGCTGATCTACACAAGAAGTTTAGAAATGCATCACTAATGATCCTGGTAATCCCAAAAGGCATTAGCCTACTAGTCACTTTTCACTGGATATATTAATTGAGCAATCAATTCTGATGCAACTTAGATTTAAGTACTGAACAGTTTGTGAATAAGTTGTACGCAGGATGGCTTCTCCTACCTGGCATATGGACCGGAGTCCAGGAAAACTCACAGTGGTAATGGGGATACATTCCTTTAGCTGTTACTGCACATATTGAACATTACAAAATAAGTATAAACTCTGACTTCCTAACTTTAGGCTCCTTGTCATCGCTCTCCACTTTTCATCAGTACAGCCAATGTGTTGCTTTTCCTCCTTTTTTTGCACAACTTAGACATAAAGAAGGCACTTGGAGAGTCCTGGACCAGATCTAAATGGTCTGCTACTGGAGTTGGTTTCGGGTCAAGTTAAGGAAAGTACAGTACACAAAAAGGAAAAGAAAATCTACCTTCTGAAAAAGCTTCTATTCAAAAAAGTCATGACATATGTAAAATTACTGATCCTCAAGCAAGAAAATGCTTCATTTGGTAGGGTCGTTCCAATTAAAGTAACAAAAGGACTGAACCTTTATATAGTCTTTTCATCTTCCTCAGGAAAAACAACATTCAATGAGTTTATTGTGTGGGTTGGTACCACAATGACTTTTTTTTACAAAAAACCTCAGTAATAAGTTCCAAAGTCAACATGAATGCATGTTCTAACTGCCCTTACAGAAGACGTGCGGTTTTCACTGAGATTCTTTCCACTTTCTTAACCATCGTTTCAGCTTAGCAATAACAAGTTGCACAAATTCTGGGAGAACTAGTTTGCTGCTTCCTCGGACAGGGATCCACCACAGGAAGCCTGGTGGGTTTGTTGCTTTAGACTTCATCGATTTCCTTAGTTTGTGCTCAGATTTTCTCATGGGATGCTGTTGCATTTTCAAAAAAAACTTGCGAAGGTTCGATTCGAGGTCTTGGGAAAGTCAAGTCCGCTGTTCACTTCAGGTTAAACACCATCAGTGGCCGCTCCTCTCTTTTCTGCCAGGGGCTCTTTTTGTTCTCACCTTGGTCATCTGCCCCTTCAGACTGATCTTGTATCTCCTCCTCCGGGCTGGTGGTGGAATCCCTGCGAGTCTCGCTGGTGCTGCTCCTCATGCTGTTACCTCTGCTGTGCTCTCGTCGGTGGATGGTTTCCCTGTGTTCGGAATTCTCTTCCAGTAAAGGAGTGAGCGAGTTGTCCTCTGGCGAGCAGACTGCTGTTCTGCTTTCACTGCTGCTCTGCTCGTTGTCATCCAAGTAGACCAGCTTGCTGTAGGCCACGTTGCCAGGTCCATGCCTGTCACGACCCTCGTTCGGCTTTCTACCGGGCTTCGCCTCGTTGACGTCCACACCGGAATCCAAGCTGGCGTCGTTGCTCCCGATCCTCTCCCCGGTCTGCAGGTCAATGTAGGAATGCCGAACGTGAGCATTGGATCGCCCGTCCAATGACACAAACCAGGCCCTGGGGTGCTGAGGCTTTACACCCAGCTCCAAGAACTTCTTTTCGGTTAGTGCCTGCAATTCTCCATTCATCTGTGCCATTGCCGATTCGTTCAGTAATACCGCCATTGGACCACTCATGGAAGAAGAGTGGGGGCCCCAAGCTTTGTCTTCTCCATCATCCGACTGAGGGGTTGGTTGTTGAACTTGTTGGTGTTGATACTGCTGGGATCCAGGCTGGTGGGACAGGGGAACTCCCATCTGAACCCCCTTCATCTCCAACTGTTCTGTTGGGCTGCTTGCTGACTGGTCCATACAGGGATAATCGGAAGTTAATCCCACGTAATGGGCAGGAATGACTAAAGTAGGCATTACATTCCTGTACATGTTGTCTTTCATGTGATCGATAGAACCACAGAAGATTAGTTGGCCTGGCTGGGATAATGTGGTGGGCCTAGCCAGATGATCAACAGACTGAGACATCATGTATTCAGAGGGCTTATTATCCACTTTGTGGCCAACAAGAGATTCAAATGGTGGTGGCAGTGGGGGAGGTGAGGGCGGATCATTCGCACAAAGTTTACTTTCAGCCAAAATGCGCCGGGCCTGAACATCTCTTCCCTTTTCATCTGTTTGCTGTTGGGAAACCATCGAACTGTAGCTCCGTCTGTAGTCATCCATTAAAGGTGGCTCCAGCTCTCCCGAAGCATCCATAGACCTTGCAATTTTTAATGGAAAGCTCTCCACTGTCCTGTGGTAATCTTCCTTGGAATTTCCTCGATGGGCCAAAGTATCAGTGGATGCTTTGCTGATGTGCCTTATTTTTGAACCCGAATCCCTGTACGGAATCTGCTTGAAGAACTCTTCTCGAGAGCTCTCGAATTCTCGAGATGTACTAAAGGCAGACTTCAGGATGGGTGTGTGAACGTCCATATCTCCATTGGAGGACACAGACTCCAAATGGCTGGTACTGATCAAATTGATGTGAGACATGGAGGTGGCTTGGTCCTTCTTGGAGCTGTCCAAAGTGGAAGCAATCTGCAATTTTCTGTGCTGTTGCCGTGGTTTTAGGCATCTTCTCCTATTAAATAGAAACACTGTTAGTAAAAGTACAATAAGCTTAAAAATCACCACACATCTACATTTAAACTACTTGGCTCGGGTGTCTAAATATAGTGCAGATCATTTCGAACTCAATATCTGGTTTTAAAAATCCACATTACTAACAACGCATTTCTAAATGTGTTAGAACTTTATCACTCAGTCAATAGCCTGCACTGGATTCCTCGATTTCAGGAGAAAGAATTGGGAAGATGAACTGGCCTTACACGTGGGAAAAGTGGTGGGAGAGGGGCAGAGACAGAGGGGAGATAGAAAGCAACAATTCAACCAAATGCACATTCCAGAGTAAAATGAATATTAAGATCAGGCAAGGCTCGTGGCCTGCAGTGAACATTACTCAGAAGGTATTCCTTGTGGTGTGCTTGTAAGCTTCAATGTGCTGTGATTGATTATTTCATTCTTGATGCCTCATCCTGTAGGTGCGTTGTAAATACAAGGTAATCAATCACAAACGACTAGTTGGCCCATCAATCCTGTCCAAAATAGTTCTGACGTAATAGTCCGTGCCCACCCAGAGCCATGTAATTCCCTGAGAGAGGCAGAAAATGTTTTAAAGTGGTGACCAGAACTATACACTACTCCAGCTGCAGCCTAACCAATGGTTTATAAAGTTGTACCATAACCTCCCTGCTTTTATAGTCTATGCCCCAACAAATGAAGGCACATATCCCATATGCCTTCTTAGCGACGTTATCTACCTACAACTTCAGGGATCCTTGGGCATGTAGACAACGGGTTGTCTGTTCCTCAGTAATTCCCAGGGTCCTGCCTTTCATTCTATACATCCTAAGTGCACCAACTTGCATTTTTCAGGATTAAATTCCATTTCCCATTACTCTGCTGATGAATATCATTATACAGACAATACTCTCTTCACTATGAGCATGATCAAGTTTTTTTACCATCTGCAAAATTTACTAATCATGCCTCCTACATTCACATTAAGATGTACACAACAGCAAGGGCCTCAGCACTGATGAGACAACAATCTGCAGATATTTCACATTTCACGTGTGGTAATCACCACCCTCAGCACAACAACCTTACTAGTCAGATGCATTGTGTAAAAATGGATACAGTCCAGCTTTGCTTTCCTCCATAGTTCCTTATCAAGTCCATGTATGCTCTGCCTACTGATGTCTTTAGTTTTCTTTCTGTATTTGGCTGTCCTCACCCACTATTATAATCCTACTGTGTCCCAATGCACTGTTAAATTGGTTTAACCCCTTCCCAACACCACCAGCCAAGTCTTCCAGAAGAATGTTGAACCTGTTCCGTTTCAGGTGCAACCTGTTCTGCTTGTACAGGTCCCACCTTCCCCAGAAACTCTCCCAGTGATCCACTGTGGGTGGAATAGTAGCACTGCAGACAGTGCAGCTGTTTGACAGCTCCAGCAACTCGGGTTCGATCCTGGCCTCCGGTGTTATCTATATGGGGTTTGCGCATTCTCCCTGTGACTGCATGGGTTTCCCCGGACGCTCTGGTATCCTCCCATTTCCTAAAGGCGTGCAGGTTGGTAGGTTAATTGGCCACTGGAGATTGCCCCTTGTGCAGGTAGCTTGTGAGGCAATCAGGGGAATGCTAATGGACATGTGTCAGAGGGAAATAAATGGGGGATAGGGATTGGTCTGAGAGCCAGCAAGGACTCAATGGGGCCAAATGGCCTCCTCTGTTGAATTAAAATATGAATACAATATCTAGAGCCCTCCCTGCTGTACCCTTTAGCACTGCTGCTGTAGCTCTGAGTCTTAATGTTCTTATGAAACTTCCCTTTAAGAGACACCTAATATACTAAAAGATAAAACAATGGTAAAATCATACAACACTGATAAAAGACATAACTAGACCTCATTGCTGCAATATGCATCAACACATCTACTAACAACTCACCTTGCAACATATTGCCAGGAACAGTAAATGTATCACTGTTCTAAGGTTGCTGCACTCTTGTCTCTAACGTATGTTGCATACAAAGGAAAGGATTATAGTTCCTATTTCACATTTCCCTGCTTCCTCATCATCCCTGGTCTCCCCCAAGGATGCCACATAGGTCATGGTCCAAGGTAAAATTTCTCTCTCTCCCTTGCTACTTGCAGGCAAATATTTGACTTCCATTCAGTACCTACTCTCAGCAATACAGCAAGAAACTGCTGCTGAAGTGTGGCGACACTGAGATGCCGACCTACAGTACACATTAAACTACAGGTTGCAAACTGGTTGACTGCCAAAAGGTTACACGACCTTGCCACCCTATTGGGAAATAATGGGCATTCTACCCAGAATTCTGCAGAAAAATCATAGCAGGTACATCCAGCCCTTCCCAGCAGACAATTCTGTGACAGTAACTTAGATCAGGAAAACCACTCGTGTTTTGCCGGTAAATCCTATCGTTCAGTTTTCCCACCCTGTGGTGAGCAGTAACCTCCAGCAGGGGGAGCCTGAGCCACAAACTGGGAGGACCAGAGCTCCACACTGTGAACCCCCATCTACTGGTGGTTACGGCTCTCAGAATTCACAAGGGTTTCCAACCTGCTTCTGCTGAACTCTCTCAACCGGTCGTACATGGAAGTTAATGCAAAACATCTCAATTAGGAATAGAGCAACAGGAGCGGATTATAAACCGTTTAAGCACATTTTTGCCATTCATTGGTGTCACACCTGATTTCTGACTAATCCAGTCACACAGTGTTGTGTATATGGAAACTGTCATTTCATAACATGCAACTTCCAGTTTCTAGGCTACTTTGCACCACCTGACAAATTCAACTTCTTGCCATGAATTGCACTTGCATCAGTCAGCCACCTTCCACCTCAGGTTTGCATGTTATGACATCATCCCACACAACTGCTTTAAAGCGCACTCGCCCCTTGGAACCCTGAGCTGAACCAAGTTTTCACACAGCTGCTTGCTCTGCAGCAGCTCAACTTAAAGGGGCTTTCCCTAACCTGACCACAGCCCAGGACTGGGAATCCAGCTTGGGCAAGGCCCCTTTAATTTATTTATAGACCTACTCTCCTTCAGGCGCCCCACTGTATGAACTATCAATAAACCCACTCCCTAGTTTATGACATTTGCCTGGCCCTACACCCACCAAACAGCCAATGCACAGGCACCAAAAACTCCAACCAACGCTGAACACCCAACACACAGCACTGCCAGCCACCACGCGCGGCTGCCCGATTCACCGTACCCCACTCCACCGACAACCAGACTGCCCACCTTAGATTCCAACACTGCTACTGGGAAGGAGAAAGGAGAAAGATCCAACTGAACTGGATTTCTTCTCACCCCCCCACCCCAAATGCATCCAATGTCTTCCTATCGTGAGACTCTATTCCCATCCACCCCATCATTTGGTTTCGGGTTGCTTCAGTTTAACCAACTTGTGGGATCATAAATACAAATGAATTTGCAAGACAGAACCCGAGACAAGTGGTTGTCTTTATGGTCAAACCAATAAGTGGCAGCCTCACATATTCTTGTGTACACACTCCAACATCAGTTGTCTAGAAGGTGACCCGAGGCAGGTATCCTGGCGGTCTCTGCCATGCCATCCCCTCCCCAGCCCAAGGTTGCTGAGTCACAACTGTTACTTCAGCACAGACCAGACAACTCAGATCAAAGACGCCTCCCATCCTGGTCACTCTCTCTTCTCCCCCCTTCCATCGGGCAGAAGATACAAAAGCTTGAAAACAGACACCACCAGGCTCAAGGACAGCTTCTATCCTGCTGTTATAAGATTCTTGAACTGACTTATTTTACGATAAACATGAACTCCTAATCTCACAATCTACCTTGCCGTGGCCTTTGCACCTTATGTCTACCTGCACTGCACTCTCTCTGTAACTGTAGCACTCTATTCTGCATTCTGTTATTGCTTCTCCCTTTGTACTGCCTCAATGTACTTATGTTTTGGAATGATCTGTCTGGATGGCATGGAAAAGTTTTTCACTGTATCTTGGTACAATAAAAATCCAAAGATGGCAGCAATGTCAATCCAGCCAGGTGAACCAGAGGTTTTGTCGCAGTTGGACAAGCAGCACAACTGCTTTGATAGCCCACGTATAAACTGACGTGAACTTAGTCTTGGATCATGAAGCTGCAATCAAATCCACGAATTCTGTGAATCAAGAACTCAGAGCACACTCCTGGGATTCAAAGATTGAAGTGAATGTTTTAATGTTTAAAATAAACTTCAGTTGGTTACTAATAATGTCATGTGGAATTATCGGCCAAGGCCTATAGAAGTTAATTTGGCCTCAGCTGTTAAACACTGTCAGTGGCATTAACCTAAGTCATTTAGCTAATCAGAAACTGGTTGCTATGATGCAGTCTGAAGCAATTGGTCAGTCTTAAGCTGGAGTTCTGTGTTGAGGTGCTGTGTTCAGTAGAGGGGGAGTGGGGAATAATTATAAATGAAAATCAAAAAACAGAAAATGTGGGAAACATTTCTCTGTGGAGAGAGAAGCAGAGTTAACTCATGTTTTGACAAGGGTGCCTGAAACATTAACTCTATTTGCACAGATGCTGCCTGACCTGCTGAGTGTTTCCAAAGATAACTAATTTCCATGCTCCATCTGCAATTACTTGTGTGAGCTACTTCAACAGCACCTCCCAAAACTGTAACCTCTACCACCTGCGAAGGCCAGGGCAACAGGTGCACAGCAACACCCTCACATGCAGGTTCCCCTCCAAGCCGATACATCTCCCTGTCAGTTATCACTGCTGGGTCTAAATCCTGGAACTCTCCAACAGCACTGTGCGAGTACCTTCACCAGAAGATTGGTATTGGTTTATTATTGTGAATAGCTTGTCTTACAAACCGATCATACAGGTCAATTCATTACACAGTGCAGTTACATTGAGTTAGTACAAAGTGCATGATGCAGTACGGGTAAAAACAGTGACAGTACAGAGTAAAGTGTCACAGCTACAGAGAAAGTGCAGTGCAATAAGGTGCAAGGTCACAACAATGTAGATCGTGAGGTCAGAGTCCATCTCATCGTATAAGGGAACTGTTCAATAGTCTTATCACAGTGGGGTAGAAGCTGTCCTTAAGTCTGGTGGTACGTGCCCTCAGGCACCTGTATCTTCTACTCGATGGAAGATGTCCAAGAAGGCAGCTCTCTGCCACTTTCAAGGGCAATGAAGAATGAGCAATAAATGCTGGCCTTGTTGGTGATGCCCATAACACAAGAGACACATTTCGAAAAGAAAACCCGAGGTCCACAAGTCCAATTCAACTTGTTAAATTGCCACAGTGATAATCTTTAGCCCAGGAGGTCCCACTCTGCTGGATGTTAGGGACCCAGTAATTGTTGACAGGTGGGTAAATGGTGGAGTAAAGGGGTACGAGGAAGAAGAAAACAGACATTACACCAACTGTGAAGCAAACAAAAAGATTTAATCATTGGTTTACCTGCAGTAATAGAGAAGCAAACACAGCAGAACTAGGACCAAGAGAGCCATAGCCCCAAGAATGGTGAGCAAGAATATGGTGTGGTAGGTGGTGATGTCTCCGAACCTGGATGGGCTGACTGCAGCTGTAAACAAGCAGTGAGGAGCCGAGTTATGAACTGACAAACTTCTAAAGGAATCAGTTTTTGACAGAAGTACATAATTAACATTTTTTTTTAAAAGTTGCCTTTTGAAAATGTTCCTCGCCATCTGTTTAATGTCATCTGGTGGAAGATGAACTTCTGGAGATTTTAATAGGGACATTCTATTGAGACTAACAAACCGGTGGAAGAGACCTGGCCACCTACTTACTCAGCACATCCCCCCACCTCCTCTCTCCACAAGGGCAGCTTATATCCGCTTCCCACTTAGGTTTTCTTCAAAGACATTTTGTGGCGGCTTATTCTGTACTCTAAGCAAATAAAATTTGCTCACTTTCCCTCCTTACCCTTAATCATTAACGTTTTTTTTACTCGTTAACCATAAGATAGTATTTGGAAATATTTTTAATCTCCTGGTGAGGTGGTGAGGTGGGAGGGAGAGAAGTGGTGCGGACGGGGAAAAGAGAGGCAAGACTTTGATAACACTGTCTCCAAAAACACATCCAAATGTCTTGTTTTATTTGGAAAACACAACACTGTCATAAATGTTTGCATTTACTACATTGTGGAGCATTAATTATAAGGTTCTGTCGGACAGTAGACATCATAGTTTGCCAGTATGTTATTTATAGAAAAAAATTCTTCTACATATGTCATTTTGTTCCCAGTAAATGTACAGAACACCAGAGTTAAGACATCAAGCCTGGAACTTTTCTATTTAAATCCTTTTATGTGACAGAATAAACAAAGCACCAGCCTTGAATGTGTATGGTGAAGAGAAGACCTGACCCTGGGATCCATCAGGATTTCTCCAAAGGGGGAATGCTCTGCTAAAGCAGGGAACCTACATTTGCATTTAGAGTATATCCTCTCGAATCAAAACAACTCCCAAAGCCAGATTCTTGGTTGACTCTTGTCAGTTGTCCACAGCTACTAAGTGTTCAACAATCACCTTTATTTTTGCAATTGCAAGGGTCAGCGCAAGTCAAACGAGTAAGAGGGATTTCAGCAGGAAACTGAGGCAAAGCCAGAGACCTCTCAATCACTGTGAGTGATTAAGAATGTGTCAATATCATTAAATGGTGGCTATAAAAAAAATGCTGAGAATATGGTACAATAATCCAAAAATAAAAATCACACATAGTGGTGATTAAGCATCTTGTCAGTATGAACTATGAATCAAAAGATGCAGCAGTATACATCGCCACAAAATAATAGATAAATCCCTAAACTGGTTTTCATTTATGAGTATTGGAAATAAAATTCTTATCTGGGTTAAACAGGAGGTAATTAAGTATCTGCAGAGCTGTGTTGGGAGCATCTGACATATAAAACATACGGATCGTTTGTAGGAACAGTAATTAACAAACTCCACTTACCCATTCAGCAAATTAAAAACTGCAAAGAAATTTTTAAAAATACAAGCAGCACATTGGATCCCACCAGTTCTATTCAGTTTCTAAATGAAATGCAGACATTTATTAAAAATAAAAGTTTAAATGCAAGAATTGGATTTCCCAGGGTCCAAGTAATATTGAACCTTGACTTTTCTTTCTGATTCCAAGGGCACTCAGGCCAATGAGACACCGTTATTGTGTTGATGTGTTTCCTTGGTTTACTCAATGGAATGATACGAGGGAAGGGCTCAATTACATGGAGAGTTTACAGAAGTCACGGCTGCTATTCTTGGGGCAACGATGGTCAATGGTTGATTTAACTGATGCTTTCAAAGTCAGAGTGTTGTGATTCATCTCCATATATTTGTAATGACATAGAGGTGGCCATGTGATGCAATGAGTCCATGTCAGCTCCCAAAGCATTCCCCTTAATCCCAAATAATTCTTTAAAGGTATTGAAGGAGGCCATTCCACCCACTGAATCCATGCTAGCTCACGTCCCTCCACTAATTTTTTCCCTGTAACCCACTCTCCCTACATGTCCATCAACTGCCCCCAGATTCCATCACTCACCTACACACTAGGGGCAACTAGAGTGGCCAATTAACCTTCCAACACACAAGTCTTTGGCATGCAAGTTAAAACTGGAGAGCCTAAAGGAAGCCTAGATGATCTCAGGGAAAACATGCAAACTCCACACAGACAGCACCAGATACTGGAGGGCACAGGTTTGTGAGGAGGGGAGGGGCAAGTTCAAAGGAGGTTTACAAGGCCAGATTTTTTACAGAGAGAGTGCTGGAGATGAGGCAGCGGCTCCACCAGCCACACCATTGTGCGGCCAATTTAGATAACTGGCAAAATAAGCATAAGGGACAAAAACACAGCGGAAGGCACAGCAGGTTTGACATCAACCTTCAAAAGAAAATCGGATAAATATATGAAAATCAAAACCACTACTAAACATCGTGAAATGAATGACAGAGTGGGACTAACTGGGTAGCTCATTCAAAGGTCTGCAAGGGCATAAATAGTTCCCTTCTGCACTGCAAGATCACATGAATAAAACAGAAGAAAGCCAAGGGGGGTTTAATACTTTAGTTCTCATCAAGTACTATGCCAACCCCCTCACTATTCAAATCCTCCTCACTTCGGACATAATGGAAGATGTCACTCGCTGGATATTAGGATCCCGCTAACGTTTTGGCAGTCTTCACACATTGGACTGGAGTTCAAAACTGTCCATAACTCACTATGAAATACTCCCTCCAACCCCCAACCTCTCTCAATGAGGTGGATGGGAAATCAGCACCACAATGAGCTTCCTTCCTCTAAGAGCAGGGTTGATTATTAAAGATAATGACAGTGGCACAGCAGTTAGCTGATGTTGCAGAACTCCAGAAACCTGGGTTTGATCCTGACCTCCAGTGCTCTCTGTAGAGTCCCTGTGACAGCATGGGTTTCCCCAGGTACTCCAGTTTCCTCGCACATCCCAAAAAACGTGCTGGTTGGGAGGTTAATCGGTTATGGTACATTACCCCTGGTGTAGGTGAGTGGGAGTGAGATGTTGATGGGTGTATGAAAGAAAATAGGTTACAGGGAAATACGTGGAGGATTGGGACAGATGGGATTGTTCTGAGAGTTAGCATAGACACATGGGCTGAATGGCTTCCTTCAACACCATATGAAAATATAAGAATGGAGAGAATTTCCTAGATGATTGCTACATTTGTCCTGGGAACGTTTTTGTGAAAAAGAATCTCCTTGTTCAGCTACCCACTTCCCCTGATGAGTGCACTCACAAGCAAAAAATAAATCTGATTAAAGTCTAAGGAAGCAATTTTAAACTGGTGAGGTAGAAATCATCTGGAAATTACAACCAATGATATTCCTGGACAAAAGTTTGGCATTTTCTTGTCTGAGTTTAACAATGGCATAGAATCAGTGTCATTCAAAATATCTCAGAATCTCACTGGACTGAGAGGTGCCAGTCATTTGGCTGAGCCTGCCTATAAAAGCCAGTAAGTCCCATACATCCCTCTTTCTCCAGGGTCCTGCATGGGTTTCTGTTTTTGAAGTGTACAGTAATTCCTCAATTTTCAAACATTGTGAAGATAAATCTTTGATTTACAAAGCCATGTGTGGAACACACTATATCTTAGTACCCAGCATTTTCAATTTACAAAAATTCACTTAACTAAAAGTTCCCCAGGAACATATATTTTTACATAAATCGAATAACGCCAGTACATCCACCATTTGATAACTAACATGGCCAACAATGGTTGTGAACTATAAAAACTGTTTGACCCATATTTTTCTCATTTGCCTCCCCCTTGCTAATTCCTAGTACAACAGTGGGTGTAAGACCAAACTTCTAAATTAGGACTGAAGGCAGTTCAAATGCTCAGACTTATCCATCCAGCACCCTTGATCATAAATCCCCAAGCACTTCTTTAATCTCCAGTGTCACACTCACACACCATCTGGGTTTACTCACTGTGGGCTTGTGAAGTTCAATATATTTAATTCACCCAGCTGATGATGAAAAAGGGGCCACGCAATTGTGGGGCAAAAAAATTCTTCTCATATTGACAGCCTATGGCACTTGACTAGTACAATGAAGTGTGCTCTTAAAGAGACACACCAACTAAAAGTAAAAATTCCATCAAAAAGGCAAGAAATGCAAATTTATGGTTGCAGCATCTGACTTTGCAATACCTTTAATGTTTATTGACCAATAGGAAGGCTTATGTTTATATACAGCAACACCCTGAAGCATGTTACAGTTAATTGAATAATATAAACATTTAGAATTTAGGAAACACAGCTGCTAACTTGTGCACAGCAAGGACCCACAAAGGGTCTGTTTTTTTAAAATTAAATTTTATTTTATTTACAGAGTGGTAATAGGCCCTTCCGGCCCAACGAGTCCGCGCCGCCCATTTTAAACCCCCATATTAACCTACCCGTACATCTTTGAAATGTGGGAGGAAACCGGAGCACCTGGAGGAAACCCACGCAGACACGGGAGAACGTACAAACTCCTTACAGACAGCGACGGGAATCGAACCCCGATCGCTGGCGCTGTAATAGCGTCGCGCTAACCGCTACGCTACCGTATGTTCCAGGAGAGCAAAAGGACTCTGCTGGTCTTCTGCAAAGAAAGTCCCAGGATCTCAGCACTGAGATTGCTCATGCTGCCATATCCCATCAGGATTAGAATGAATAGTTCCTTTTCAGACAGCATGTACACAACTGCATGGCCACCTTCTGTGCCAGAAGTTTCAATAATGCTCTGGTTCCTTGTGGACACATTAGAATTGTGCCTTGTGTGCTCTGCATTAGCTGTTTTATGTCAGCTTGGCTTTTTACTATGCAGTCCATAAAAGCTGTAAGATAAGGAGTGATGCATTGTTTCCACCGATTGGTGGGTTAATAATCAGGAGGAACAAGTTAAGGAAAACCAGAAAAGGATTTAAGAGGGAGTTGAGCAAAACTTTGCAAGAAGTTGGAACAAATAAGTCCATGGTTTTGTGCAGAGTGCAAATTAATTTCAATGAAAAAAATAAGATGCAATGGATAGCTGGAGAGGAAACTTGGGTGAAGTGAGGAGGACCCAAACAGATGGAGCAGGATCCAATGGTGTGCAACCACCTCTGCAATATACATGCAGTCTGCACCATGCACAGGC
The DNA here is from genome assembly GCF_009764475.1 of Pristis pectinata. Classification (NCBI taxonomy): domain Eukaryota; kingdom Metazoa; phylum Chordata; class Chondrichthyes; order Rhinopristiformes; family Pristidae; genus Pristis; species Pristis pectinata. Next base: position 24,837,454 of record NC_067429.1, on the reverse strand, counting down.
CACTCATGCAGAAGCAGCACTTGTGAGGCCTGCCTCGATGTTGCTGAAAGAGGGCAGGCTGTGGCAGGCACCAGTCAGTGGTCTGGTGCAGGAAGTAAGTAATTACCCGGCTCCCGGACACACCACCACTCCCCCAAGCCCAGGCAACCCAATAAAGCTTGCGAAACTCACCTGACCCCACTCCCCATCACCCCATCTGCTAATCATATGACACAACCATTGGCTCACTTTCAAATATGGCCCTTCCCCTTATCTATGATACCTGGCAACACCAGCCAGGCTTCTGATCTCACCTCTGATTACTGTTCGGACCCCCAACTACCAACCACACACTAGCGTATCCGACTATACACTCCAAGTACCCCACCACCTCACCATATTACTGATGCAACCCCAATCACCACAACCCCTAACTCTTCACCAATTCCTTGCTAAACCCTCTACCAGTCCTCCCACTGCCCCCACTACCTAACACATACTCCAATCATCTTGCCAATCCATTCACCCATCTTCAGGTCTGTCCAAGCCACGTGCCATCCTGACTTGGGAATATATCACCATTCTTTCACCATTACCAGGTCTAACTCCTGGAACTAACAGCACCGTGGGAGCACCTTCACCAGAAGGACAGCAATGTTTTGAAATCGTGACTCACCACCACCTTCTAAAGGACACTTGGGGATGGGCAATAAATGCTGTACTTGCTGGTCACACACTCATACGACAATTACTTCCTTCCTTTGCCCGCCTCACATGACGCCTTCATGATTTTGAATCGTCCAGTCACACCCCTTGAACAAAAAGTTTGCTGGCTACCCACACACCGAGTCTTTAATGTCAGCCAGCAGCTCTTCAACGGAGGTTTTTAAACTGAGGTTATTTAAATTGTAGAATATTCTGCCACACGTTGTACTTGAAAGAGTTGTTAGGACATAGAACAGTACAGCACAGGAACAGGCCCTTCAGCCCACAATGTTGTGCTGATCTAATTAAATGTGTAACTAAACTAATCCCCTCTGCCTACACAATGTCCATATCCCTCCACTCTCTGCACATTCATATGATTATCTAAGAGCCTCTTAAACGCCTCTATCATATTTGCCTCCACCACGACCCCTGGCAACGCATTCCAGGCACCCAACACTCTGCTTGGCCCATCTCCCTTGAACTTTCCCTCTCTCATCCTAAATCTATGCCCCCCCAGTTCCAAAATAAAATTCCTTTAATACAAAGTGAAGACAGTTACCACAAAAACAGCATCACTGAAGAGTTTGTGCAACAAGCAATGCAATGGCTTGATAGGGACAATGTGCAGTTTCTGTACAACAATGGTCTGCGATTCTACTTGGTCCCTATTTAAACTCCTTTTTAAGATCAACTAGACTTTATTGCGGTAAAGTTGGCCAGTACGTATTTCAGAATGTACACAGCATGATGCTGTACAACAGATAATGTGGTCTCTTTTACCTAGGGTTTCAACCACTTTTGGAATGGGTTGTGCTTCCAACCACTGAGGCAGATCAAACATTGCTCCTCATACCTCAGGCCAAAATCTAGGCTGACGTCTCACTTCAATATGGAGGGAATGCTGCACTGCCAGAGGTCCCAGCTTTCAGATGACTTGTTAAACCGGCCACACTCTCAGGCGGCATTGACAGATCCTGCTGCTATAATATATAGAAGAGCGGCCAAATTCCTCTGTTACCCTGAGCCAATATTTATCTCTAAACCAACAGTAGTCATTATCACATTGTCATTTGTGGGACCTTGCTGTGCATTAAGTGGTCATGTTTCTTACTCTATAACAAGGATTACACTTCAAAAAGCACATAATTAGCTGTACATTGCTTTTAGACTTTTGGTGGCCATGAGAATGCTATATAAATGCAAATTTTATTTACTTTCAAGTCCAAGACATTCATGATCCAGGATTTAAATTTTTTTTAAAGATTATTTTCAAGTATCCTTCTGTACTTCTGACTCACTCTCATCCCAGTTGTTGGCATTTCAGGGATATAAAGCTGGCCCAGTGGAAGGAGGAGATCCAGTAGTTCATTTACTGGAGAACTATTCACCAAACAAATGTTTATTAGATAAATCCGTAGCACCCTGCGTTAAAATGTGAACAGAATTCCATACAATGATCAGATTCAAAAGCAAGAGCCACTCTGAAATCAATGCCTGGGTTGAGAGGAAACTTAGACAAAACCAGTTCAGCTTACCTTGGGTTAAAGGAAGCATAGCTGCTGCCCAGTAGCCCAGCTGTGGAGCGAGGTACAACCAGGTGAGCTGGTTCCCATCCTTCTTGATCATCCCAGTTCCACTATTGACCCAAGCCCCTGGAAAACAGATTATGGAGAAGCGGTCATTTTCATTGCACTCGAGAACTGGCTGCATGGCGAGACTCAAACCCAGACAGAATGTCTCCTCTGGCTTAGCTCTTCACGCTCAGGAGCAGTCTGAGAGATATGCTTTTGGTTGACTTTGGTTTACAGAAGAGAGCTGCTTGTTTAGAAGACTACAACTGGAGAAAATGCAAAAATTTTCCTAAGGTTTTTTTTTGGCTCAGATTGATGTGCTTGTGACTTTTATAGGATTTATAAACCTGTACAGATGACCCCTGCATTATGGCCGTTTGGGTAACTGAAACTTGTCCTCACAGAATTCACAAATCACTACCCAAAAATTGGAGATACAGAATAAAATTCACTCTTAGGGAATCAGTGTGGAAAAAGTAGTAAATCAATCAACACAAAATTTATTGCACTTCTTGATGCATGCACAATGACGTGGCTTCACATTATGGAAGATCATGACACAGATCACCTTCTTGGAATGCAACCCCCCCCCCCCTCCCATAACATGGTCACCTGTAAAAGGTTTGCAGTTTTACCAAAAGCTCAACGAGACTACTTTAGAAAAAGTGAGAGGGGTTCCAAGGAATGCAAAGTCCTTTCCTATAGAATTTGAAATTCCATGCACTTAACTTACAGGGAACAAAGGCCTCAGTGGAGAAACAGGCCATTCAGCCCCACAGGATGTGCTGGTGTTTATGCTCCTCCCAACTTAATTCATCTCACCATATTCTACACGTCCTTCAATTTATTTTTCCCTTCTGTGCAAGATCCCTTCACCATCAGTGACTCCATGTGGTAATAGCTCCACATTCCCACTACCCCTGGGCAAAGGAGTTTGTTTTAATTCCTTATCAAAATTAATTGTGACCATTATACATTTAAAGAATCTGGTTCTGTACTTACCCAAAAGTTAAAAATATCTCTGTTCATCTTATCAACTACTGGCGTAATCCCATTCACCTATGCCTTTATAAAGAAAAGAGTTCGTCTGTTCAGACTTCCTTGGTGATAGTCTCCCTTGCCGATTTTTTGCTACTTTATCTTGTCTATTATATCTTCATTGTAAAATGTAGGTGGCAACAGTGTGGTCAAACCAAAGCCAGTGTACCTGCTTTTAATTACAATTCTCAAGAAACAGGATGTAGTGTGTGGGCTTTTAGTTCAGTGGGTATAATTGCTGGATAAGCATGCAAACTATATTTCCAGATGAAGGACAGTTCAGGTATAAGAACAGAAGAATGGGAAATCATGCTGCCCCTTGGGCCTGCTTCTACATCAACTCCACTTTCCCAAAGTGCCCAAGACTCATGTCTTGATTATCTCCTTCTTCTTAGGCAGTCTCCCAGAATCAAGGAAGGTCCTAAGGTGGATGATGAAACAAAATGCTATTTCTTTGCTAAGATTGTTTATTTCTAGTCCCTGGCTCTCATTGAGTCGACAGTTCTCCCTAACTTCTAGCATTTCATTAGTGTCCGCAGACCCAAAACCTATTGTGTGTCTTGGGCAGTTCCCCATTCTCTATTATATTTTCTTGTGTCTCTGGTTCTGAGGAACCCATATTTAGTGCTCTCTTCTTTGCTATTTATTCGTAAAAGCTCTTAGAACTGGTTTTCATATTTATTGTTAGTCTCTCCAGTACTCACTTTTTCCCTGTTATCAATTCATTGATTATCCTTCACTGATTTTTAAAACAATCTCAATCCTCAGGTTTACTTTTTTGACAAAATTATGACCTTTCTGTACTGCAGTCTAATTTTTAAATCTTACTTTGAAGACAGGGATTGAATCTGTTGACCTTCTTACTCATAAAGTCATTGAGTTATACAGTAGAGAAAAAGGTCCCTTGGCCCAACTGGCACATGTTGACCAAGATGCCCATCTAAGCTAGTCTCATTTTCCCAATATCCCTCTAAACTTTTTCTATTCACGTTGCCGTCCAATTGCCATTTAAATTTTTTTTAATCTACCTGCCTAAATCACTTCCTCTGGTAGCTCATTCCAGATACGAACCACCTCCTGGGTGAAAAGGTTGCCCCTCAAGCTTCTAATAAATCTCTCCCCTCTCACCTTAAACCTATGCATTCTAGTTCTTGATTGTCCACCCCTGGGAAAAAGACTGTGTGGATTCACCCTATCAATGTCCCTCATGATTTTATACACCGCTACAAGATCACTCCTCATTCTCCTACGCTCCAATGAATAAAGTCCTAGCCTACTCAACCTCTCTCTATAACTCGGGCCCAAGTCCCGGCAACATCCCCGTAAATCTTTTCTGCAGTTTTTCCAGCTCAATGGCATCTTTCCCATAGCAGGGTGACCAAAACTGAACATAATATTCTAAATGCAGCCTCACCGATGTATAGCTGCAACATAACATCCCAACTTCTATACTCAGTGCCCTGACTGATGAAGGCCAGCGTGCCGAAACCCCAGATACAAGATCAGATAGATGTGCAGATCAGGAGCTCCCAGCCTATTTACCAATGTGGGCTATACACTTGTAGCTCTCCTTGTGTTATATAAGGTGCTCCCACACTACTTATTCATTTAAATTCCATACTAAAAATGATTCGTAACTGTTATCTAACAGTAATGCAATACGAGTCAATACTTGATAAATATCTTTCATTTCTACACTATCAAGTATCTATCAATTACATTTCAAATGAACAAACAGTATTTTAACTGCTAAAATAAGTCTGGGTTGATAATATGTTACATGGGCCACAGCAGTGTGCCAATTACACTGCACATGGCCTGTGAACCGTTGGTGTAGACCAAGCAGTTGTGCCAAGTCAGGGGGCAGTGTGACTTAGAATGCAAAACTCTGCAGCCCATACTTTAACTTGCACCACGTCCAGCTCTCTCATTGCTTTTCACTGTCTCCTGGATAAGCAGTACCTCTGTTTTAAAATCTCCCCACGGTCTCCTTCCTTTCCACCTCTGCCCTCCTGTCCCTTCAACCTTCTCAAATCTCTATGTTTCTCCATTTCTGGTCCCTTACAGATTGCTGATGTTCATTGCTCTGTCATTAGTGGCCACGTACTGGAACTCTAGACCTTAAGTTCCAGAACTCTCTCCATCTCCCTCAGTGCCTCCCACTTTCCTTTGGAAACTGTTTATGTAGCCTGGTAGCATATCTTATTTGATAAACAACCCTAGGTGCTTCAAGGGTGAGTTAACTGCTTTGGGTGCTATAAAAATGCAAGTTGTTGTATGGCAGCAAGCGACATGATGATGAGATTTGAAGATAGTTTCTATTATTTGTATTGGTTTATTATTGTCACTTGTACCGAGGTACAGTGAAAAACTTGTCTTGCATACCGATCGTACAGGTCAATTCATTACACAGTGCAGTTACATTGAGTTGGTACAGAGTGCATTGATGTAGTACAGGTAAAAACAATAACAGTACAGAGTAAAGTGTCACAGCTACAGAGAAAGTGCAGTGCAATAGGGTGCAAGCTCACAACAAGGTAGATTGTGAAGGTAAAGATACAGCCGCATGATAGCAATCAACCTTCTGTGGAATAACTGTGGATACAAGGCTGGCAGATGAATGTGTCCACTGCATAAAGACCCAGGCAGCAGTGACAAGACTTTGCAACTCTGACTATGGTAACAGCAAGTCCACTCTCTTAATGAGCACTTGCTGCCAGAAAGGGTGGTGAAACCCTCTAACTACCCAGCTGGCAGAGGAGGCATTTGGTGAAAAAAATGACCTCAGTATTTAAGGGAGCACAAGCAACTGAGGATCAGTTGGCTTCAGCCAAAACTCACAGAGAGGGGCAGGGAAAGGAAGGGAGTGGACTTTATACAGTGGGGTGGTGGCAGCTGTACACATCTGTATGGGAGGCAAGAGTTCAAGAAACACAGTACAAACCGTTCAAACGCCCCAAATAAATTGTAGCAATAGGCACATGCTGCCAAAAAGTCACAAAGGGAAAATCATAGAAGCATTAAAACTAACATCACAGGAGGAGGCTATTTGGCCCGTGAGTTTATGTTGGCCCAAAACAGATATTGAGCCTAATCCCACTTTCCCAGCTTATGGCATCACATGTACTGAAGGACTGTACCTTGACCACCCTTTCAGCAGACTCCCTTCACCCTCTGAATTAAAACATTTCTCATCTCCCCTCTGCCCCTTCTCCTAATTAACTCAAATGTATGCCCACGAGTTTCTGACCTCCCAGCAAAGGGAAAAAAAAATCCTTCCTACTCACACACTCCTAATTTTAAAAACCATAATTAAATCTCCCACAGCATCCTCTATTCCAAAGAAAACATGTCAAGGTCGAAGCAACCCTTTCACATCACAAGAATTCTCTAGCCCTGGCAACATCCCTGTTAAACTCTCTGTTATCACACCCTTCCTGCGAAGTTATGGCCAAAAATGTGCGCAGTACACAAGCTGTGCTGTTTTGTACATTCTAACATGATCTTCCTGCTCTTATGTTCTATGTCTGGTCCATTAACAGAAAGTATCCCTTGCTCTCTTCTCTACCAGTACCACCAGGGGTCCTTGGATCTGTAATCTAAGGGTCCTGTGCTACGCTCTGCAAGGAAAAAATCCTTTCAGATGACATTTCCTGGTTTTCATTACACTGCAGTGAAATAAATCCCTTATAATCAAGAGCCACTGTTTTCTTTTTACCACGACTAAAAAGTTACATTCTGTTTTTTTATTACAAGATTCCAGGAGCTCTGCCAGAGTTCTTGAGATCACATTCGATGATTTATTTTCACTACTCTTGTTAATAAATCATAATTTCTGTTAGAATTCATCAAATTGATGTAAACATATCAGGAAATTTTAGTGGGGTAGGGGGAGGGAGCAGGAGAAGGAGCCAGAAAATTCAAAAAAGTAGGTTTTAATCTTGTGCAATAGTGTATAATAGGCGAGGGCAAATTGAGAGTGTTAGCTGCTAACCTGCTTCACATCATCACAAAAAATCAAGACCTACATGAAGAGCTTAGTATGTAAAGTGCTTCACCAAAACGGTGTCAATAGTGACACACTTTACATGTTATTGTATTTAACCGACTGCTTCAGGAGAGGCTAATAACAGAGGAACTGTACAGTATCATTTATACTCCCTCTATGTATAGGGGAGGAATCACTATTTTGTTGTGAGAAACAACTTTTACTTTATTAACCAAGTAACCTGTGCTGATCTTCATTCATTAACGCTTTGCTGTTCAAAAGCTGCCCACTCAGCAGTTTACAGTTCAACTTGCACCTTCGCCAGAACCATAATTTTTTTAAGTTTAAGACTAACCCCACCCATTCCTCCTCTCAATTCTCTCCCACCACCTCCTATATATGCTGCCCAATACAGAGGAGCAGGCCCACCACCATCTCTATGGTTTTTCACTACAGTGATCATTCTTGGTGTGTAAGCTTCAATACTACTGGAGAGCTGATCAACTATATCACAATTGAGCCATATTCAGTCCATTTCAAAAACGGAGATACGCTTTCCAGTTGGGAGTTACTCAATAGTAATTGGGGAGAAAGGGGAACCGTACTGACTTTTAATTCGTCTTCTCCTTGGCCTAGGGCTACCGAGTTGATTGCAGTTTTCAGTAGCGGGTATTAACCATCTCAGATCTAGCTCCTCGTGGTCTCCAGTGATTTGTTCTGAGTAAATCCATATCTTTACACACAGAACCATACGGTGGATCATCACAACTCAAAACTCACAGACCTAGACATTCTGTTGTAACATCTTACATTGAATTTTATTGGAAACTGTTACTTGATGGCTGTCTACACTTCTCACTGCCTCGGTAAAGCAGTCAACATGATCAAAGACCCTACCCATCCTGGACATTCTTTCCCCTCCCCCTCCCATCAGGGAAAAGATACAGAAGCCCGAAAGCATGTACCACCAGGCTCAAGGACAGTTTCTATCCTGCTGTTATAAGATTATTGAATGTACAATAAGATGGACTCTTGACCTCACAATCTACCTCGTCATGGCCTTGCACCTTATTGTCTGCCTGCACCGCACTCTCACTGTAATACTATATTCTGCATTCTGTTATTGCTTTTCCCTTGTCCTACCTTGATGTACTGATGTGGTGAAATGATCTGTATGGATGGCATGCAAAACAAAGTTTTTCACTGTACCTCAGTACATGTGACAATAACAAACCAATTAACGATCACCACCCTTTGCCAAATTGCACTGTGATTCTCCATGTTAATGACAGTCAAAGCTACGGATGCATGTGTAGTGATGTCAATTAGCTAACAATCTGAAACAAATGCTGCTTGAGTGACATTTGACCAGATATGCAAATTACAGTCGCCGTTGCCACCTTTTAAAGGAGCAGATTGAGTTGGGTTTGTTCTTCTGTTATTGAAAGAGAACCTGCATAGAAACCACCTCACACCGTTTCACTGGCATTAAGATCGAGTTGCGAGTCACCTAATGCTGTCCTGAAAGTTACATAAAGAACAAAAACTATTAAGAGCTTTGGTTGGCAAAACAGCATGGTTGAGTTTCCCTGTGTTAACACCACACCAGAACTAGCACTGCCAGTTCTAGCTGTTCTCAGCCTGCAGAACAGCAAGTGTGATCTTTTCAGCCAGCAGTTAGGAGGACATATCACAACACAAGTAGCATTATTCTAGCTACAGAAGAGTGCTGCTGCATAATGAATGGATGCTGCAGTGATGAGAGAGGGATGGGAAAGTAGTTTCAAAAGATCAGACAGACCTGCAAAGTCTAGAGAAGAACAATGCCTACAGGAGGAACGTTGCTGTGCGTGGAGGCCACACAGACCGCCCCAGGGCTACATCCATGCCTCCCCAGTAGGGAGTTGCCAGGGATGTCCAGTTAGGGAATGAGAGCAGTGCCTTGAATGCCTGAACTTTGGTATTCCCTGCAATGAAAGCTCTGCCTGTGCCCCACTCTTCCTGTAGGAAGTAGTAGGTGAAGTTCCCATTCTTTGAGAATGGGGCTTGGGTGATCTCCCTAATGCAGCAGTGAGCAGCAAACTGAGAGACGTGGCAAGAGAAGTAGCAGCAGCAGACTGGAATGACTATGAAGCCAGGAAGCTGAGAGTGACTGTGATCTGGGCAAAGTGGTCAAGGCACATATTTGGTTGTACCTGGGCTCACAACAGTCACATAGCTCAAAGGACACATGGCACGGTTTGACTGCTGGCGTTTTAACTCCAAAAAAGATTTAGGGAGAATGAAGATTTAGCTTCATTTTAGCTTTAGATTTAGGGAGGATGAAGAATGATGGGTGCAAAGGCAGCCAGAAGTTCATACAGAAGTGGAGCCTAATCGTCATCGATTGTCAGGAGTTGTGTGAACTGGGCGAGGAAGAGCGAGGACTGGTTTCTATTGCATTGATCATCTCCCTGACCCTTCCCCACCATCTTCTCATTGTACCCCTTGACCTCTAATGCCCTGAACTCTGCCCATCCTCTGCCGAAATTTCCCGTTCGACTTCCCTCTTGATTTCCCCTCACCTCACTACCCATCCCCACACCTTCACCCTGGATATCCACGACTCTCCCTGGCCCATTCTGATCTTCTCACAGACCTATCTCCATTATCTTGCTGATCTACTCCAAACTTCTTCTCTCTCTCCCCACCACCACAAGTTCACACCATTCCTCCCAGTGCTCGGGCATGATCTTTCAACCCCTACTCCTACCACGATCTCTTCCCATTCCTTCGCCCCGTCCCCGTTGTTCTCCGCTCCTACAATCCTCCCCCTTCAATCATCACCCACTAAACTGACCTCCTCCCCTTTGACCACTTCTGACCCTGCACAACACTTACCAACAACATATTTAGAGTTGTACAGCAGAGAAACAGGCCCTTCAGCCCATCACATCTGTGCCGACCATCATACCAATCTATTCTAATCCCACTTGCCTGCATCCATATCCCTCTGCGCTCTGCCCATTCAGGTACCTGTCCAGATGCCTCTTAAGTGTTGTTACTGCTCCTGCCTCCACCACCTCCTCTGGCAGCTTATTGCAGATATCAATGACTTTGTGTGAAAAATTTACTCCTCAGACCCCCTTTAAATTGCCTCCCTCTCACCTAAACCTCTGCTTTCTACTCTTAGAAACCCCTACCATGGCAAACAGACTCTGGCTTTCTACCCTGTGCCTCTCATAATTTTATGTACTTTTATCATGTCACCTCTCAGCTTCCTTTGGTCCAGAGAAAACAGACCCAGCTGATCCAACCTCTCCTTATAACTCAAGCCCTCCAATCCAGGCAACATCCCCGTGAATCTTTCCTGCATCCTCTCCAGCTTAAGTACATGCTCCCTATAGTGTGGTGACCAGGACTGCACACAATACTCCAAGTGCAGCCGAATCAACATTTCATACAACTCAGCTGCACCATCACATCCCACATCTCCTTCCAACCAGTTTTCCACTCTACCTGCCATACTGGGAGGTGAAAGCAGGTATTGAAGAGTTTCAGAAAGCTGGACAAACTTGGATTGTTTTCTCTGGAACATCAGGGGCTGAGGGGAGACCTGATTAAAGTTTAAAAAATTATGAGGGACATAGATAGGGCAGACAGAAAGAACCTTTATTCAAGGGTAGAAATGTCAAATACTAGACGGCATAAAGGTGATATGTGGGGCAAGTTCTTTTTTAAGCAGAGAACGGTAGGTGCCTGGAATGTCCTGCCAGGGGTATTGGTGGAAGCAGATATGATAGTGGCATTTAAGAGGATGTTAGACACACGAGTACGCAGGGAATGGAGGGATACAGATCACGTGTAAACAGAAGGGATTAGTTTAATTTGGTATCATGCTCAGCACAGACATCGTGGGCCGCAGGGCCTATTCCTGTGCTGCACTGTTCTATGTTCTCCGTTTGAGGTCTTCAGTCTTCAACAGACCTTTCAGAATAAGTAAACATGCAAAAGGATTTACAGAAGAGAAACTCTAAGTGACAAATGAATAATGCAAAAGAACAAACACAGACAGACCCTCCTTACTGGGTCATCAGGAACTGACTGTACTTGCTGACAATCTCACAACAAGCTGATAACGTGAAGAGACTTTTACAGCAACATGCCTCTACAGATTGTGATTGAGGAAATAATTAACAGCTGCTAGGAAGACAAATTCAGCAACTCAGTTATCCTCCTGAGTCACACTGTACTAAATAATTCTAACTCCAGCATCACTTCATTTATCAGTGAAATATTCACTTTACATCAAATCACTCAAAGGCTCAGCTAATTAATTAACTCATTGGTTAAACCCATGCATTAAAAGTTTTAAAAACATTTGCTCTGACCTTGTACCTCTTTGATAACTCATTTGTATTAACGTACAAGTTACCATCTGCATGTAAAAGTCCTGCTCTTGAACTCCTCCTTTCCTTAATATTGTACTGTTTATACAGATACAAATATCCCCGACACAACTACACAATAAGTAAATGATCTGCTCCTCAGCAAACATACCAAACACATATCGACCTAAAAATATTACTGTAATGTAACCAGGTGTGCTGCATAGGTGAAGCCTCTGTCACCAACCACACTGCAAATGCAAGTTGCACCTGGGGTTATACCTTTCTGACAACCCCGCTGCTGGAGATGTTGTGGGGGTGCAGGGTTGTTGGTTGGAATGGCCGAAAGCCACAGGACCGTGCTGGGCGAAGCGAGGCCGGATATAGTTTGATCATAGCGCTGCAGGAGGTTAAATGGGAGGTTCAGACCCTAGTACTGATAGGTGCTTGGGGAGGGGGCAGTGGATTGATGGGTAGGTGTGGAAGGGAAGGGGTGACACCAGGCAATGTCAACCTGCAGTGACCTTTGAGTACGATGATACATCGGAGGATTGTGTCGAGGGGAGTGGAGATGGTGGATTGGAGATCAAGAAGTGAGGCAGATTGATGGGAGGGGAAAGGGGTATGTCAGTGCCTCATAGGATTAACGAGACTAATTGACTCAGCTAATCTCAGTCTGGTGGGGCACTGGGAAGTCCTCATTATCCCTGGAATGGCCAATAGTGGTTGTTCCTAGGACAGCATGGTCTGGGTTCCCTGGCAATGCTCCAAACAATGTGTTGCATGGGCAAGGATATCATCCTGTGGGGTGCGAGGCTGAATCACTCTGGGGAGTGCTTGGGGGGATTTCTGGAGCAATACAAAACAATCAAGAATCTATTGCCATCATGTTTCACTCTGTGCAGGGCACGGAAAGGGGAAACAGCGAGAATCAGATTTATTATCACTGACGTATGTCGTGAAATTTGTTGTTTTGCGACAGCAGTACAGTGCAAGACATAAAAATTACTATAAATTAGAGAATAAATTAGTGCAAAAGAAAGGAATAATGAGGTAATGTTCATGGACCGTTCAGAAATCTGATGGCAGAGGGGAAGAAGCTGAATCATTGAGTGTGGGTCTTCAGGCTCCTGTACCTCCTCCCTGATGGTAGCAATGTGAAGAGGGCATTCCCTGGGTGGTGAGGGTCCTTAATGATGGATGCCACCTTCTTGAGGCAACACCTCTTGAAGATGTCCTTGATGGTGGGGAGAGTTGTGCCTGTGATGGAGCTGGCTGAGTCTACAACCCTCTGCAGCCTCTTGCAATCCTGTGCATTGGAGCCTCCATACCAGGCTGTGATGCAACCAGAGAGCTCTCCACTGTACATCTGTAGAAATTTGCAAGAGCCTTTGGTGACATACCAAATCTCCTCAAATTCCTAACGAGGTAGAGCCGCTGGCGTGCCTTCTTCGTGATTGCTTCAATGTGTTGGGCCCAGGATAGATCCTCTGAGGCGTTGTCGACCGGGAATTTGAAGCTGCTCATCCTTTCCACCGCTGACCCCTCAGTGAGGACCGGTGCATGTTCTCCCGACTTCCCCTTCCTGAAGTCCACAATCAATTCCCTGGTCTCGCTGACGTTGAGTGCGAGGTTGTTGTTGAGGCACCACTCAACCAGCTGATCTATCTCACTCATGTACACCTCCTCATTGCCATCTGGATTCTACCAACAACAGTGGTGTCATCAGCAAATTTATAGATGGCAGTTGAGCTGTGCTTAGCCACACTGTCACGAGTGTAAAGAGAGTAGGGCAGTGGGCCAAGCACACATCCTTGAGGTGTGCCCGTGTTGATTGTCAGCAAGGAGGAGGTGTTATTACCGATCCGCACTGACTGTGATCTCCCAATGAGGAAGTCGAGAATCCAGTTGCTGAGGGAGGTACGGAGGCCCAGGTTTGAAGCTTGTTGAAATAATGACGAAAACTATACAACAGTTGTTTCCATAGGATGATCTCCGGAAATTAAACACTTAGATAGCCACAGAGGGAGACCATTCACCCTATCATTGCTCTTCTGACTCTTTGAAGGCATTATTCAATCTAGTTCCATTCACCTGCCCCTTTTTCATAGTAGTGAAGAGATTTACCTTGTAACTATTTATTCAGTGACTTAAAAGTGGGATACTGTCTAAATATATTTAATAAAGGCATCAAAATAATACAGCTACTAGAAAATGCCTATTGCAATAAACATTCTAAGGTTTTGTAAGGGGATGGCATCTGATTTCATGTTCTCCCACTTGTGCAAGAGTTGCATTTGCCAGAATTTGCAAGAGTTTGTGGATTATTTTATGATCATGGCTATGCTCCACACAAACTCACCTCTGAGGGATTCACTCTGATTCTGACCCCTCATTAATATCTTGTGAACTTCTAATCTGTTAGAAGTATGTAATCAACCTAGCCACTCGTAGACTTACAAACTTGTCATTAAAGTAAGCTTCCTCTAATAACAGTCAATATCAGACATGAAAGAATTCACACTCACATATACTTTGTGCCAGTTCTGAAGCCAATGCTGTCCCTCTCACCTTTAAGAACACAAAAAGGACATTCGATGCAATGCACCATGCATTCTTTACTGTCACATCAAAAACTTGGAGGTATGAAGTAGAGACAGACCAAGTCCATCCGATTTGAACTGGCCGACTCCTTTTCAGAACTTGGTACTGATAGATGCCTGGGGAGGGGGCAGGGAGCATGAGCTTACACATCCTCCAATCAGAAAGAGTCAAAACGTGCTCCATCTACCTAGGATCCACCAATCTAATTATTCCATTGCATTCTGACTGTACTCTACAGATGAGGAGAAAAGATTTCATAAATATTTCATATAAAAGAATTCTGGTTAAAATTTTTCGTGATTTTATGGTTGTACAAGAAATTTAATAACAGCAAATTCTCTCTGAATTTCATTTAAAACTGACTTTTCAATGATTCTTATATGAGGCTGGTAATATACATTACAATTTTGATTGTTCTGTGTACACACAACTTGGGTACCTCAATTCATGAATTCATGCTGGCAGCTCCAACGACCAGGAACTCACAGGTGTAGCAAATTTAATTGATCGATCAGCTCTCAATTGAGCATGGTATCACCACTGGTATTGAGAGAAGAATAAAAACGGTTTGAAGTCTAACTTTCCCTCATTATCGGAAAAGGATTCAGCCCTTCATGCCTCCTGCACTACTAAATTAGATAATCGTCCACCACTATCTTTTCAGAGCCAAATAAGGTATATAACAGATCTGACGCAGAATAAAGCTCTGTTGTTGTTGATATTCTTGCAACAAATCTTAACTTCCAAGCTGCAGCAAAATTGGTACTTCTTTTACTGACCTACAACGAAAGGGTTTCAGACCTTTTTTCTGTAAGGCCAGAGGGAGGGAACTTGTGAAAGATGTGACATAAATGCAACTTATTGCGTCAATCTCTGTAACCCTACGCTGGGGTTACTTCTTTAACCAGAGCACTTCAGCTTTTCCTCTATTTTACAAACATAAAATTCAAGATATCTTATGGTATATTTAAATATCAGCTGAATAAAAATATCACCAAACTCCTGGGTATCAAGCCACCACACAAGCGGTCTACAGACATCATGCTAGCTGGAGCCAACCCAGCTATGGCTCAGAGCAAAAAGTACTGAGGGAGTGCTGCACTGTTGGAGATGCATATTTTTGGATGAAACATTAACCAGAACTCCTGCCGACTATCCCAGGTGGGCACAAAACATCCAAACATATACATCGAAACGCACAGTGAAATGCATCTTTTGCGTAGCGTGCTCTGGGGGCAGCCCACAAATGTTGCCATGCTTCTGGCGCCAACATAGCATGCCCACAACTTCCTAACCCGTACGTCTTTGGAATGTGGGAGGAAACTGGAGCACCCGGAAGGTATTTGGAAGAAGGGCAGTGTTAGCTGTGATGTCCAAGGCAGGATTTAACCCCAGTCAAAAGAAAATAACATTATATGCTCTTTGGAACCATGGTGAATTCCAATTGGCTCTTGTGTTTATCACATTAGAACAACGATCCAGACTTCAAGAGAACTTGATTGACTGCAAAGTGTTTTTGAACACTGTGAGACCATGAAAAGCAGAACACACATTCAATGTACAGCGCAGAAATGGGCCCTTGGACCCACCAAGTCCATGCTATTTTGCTCACCTACACTAATCCCATTTGCTTGCATTAGGATGGTATCCTTTGCTTATTCAAGTGCCTGTCTAAATGCCTCTTAAATGTCGTGATTGTGTCCGATTCCCTCACCTCCTCTGGCAGCAAGTTTCAGTTATCACCCACTGTGTAGAACATTTTCCCCTCAGAAACCTTAAATACCTTCCCCTCACCTTAAACCCATGTCCTTTTGGTATTGATACCCCTAACATCTACCCAATCTATGCCTCTTATTATTTTATAAACCTCTATCGGGACACCACTCGGACTCCTCCTCGACAGGGAAAACAAGCCCAGCCTGTCCAATCTCTCCCATAACTAAAATCCTCCAATCCAGGCAACATCCTGGTGAACCTCCTCTGTGCACTCTCCAGCACAATCACAGTTTATAGCAATGCCCATTTACAGT
The DNA here is from genome assembly GCF_009764475.1 of Pristis pectinata. Lineage (NCBI taxonomy): Eukaryota > Metazoa > Chordata > Chondrichthyes > Rhinopristiformes > Pristidae > Pristis > Pristis pectinata. The sequence continues at coordinate 24,821,169 of NC_067429.1, read as the reverse complement.
GAACGATAAAACCTGCAGCTATTTCTGGAAGTGCGGTGAGCTCTCTCCTGGACTTTTTGGGTGAGGGGAGCAGGACAGGTAATGGTGGGCAGTTAGGGAGGGATTTAGCAGCAATACTAATTGCACTGATACACAGCCAGCTATTAGAGGCAAAAAGTGCCAGAAGGTGACCCAGGCTGAAACACTTTCCAAAACAAAAAGGGGGGCAGAAACTTGGAAGCACTGGACTTCCAGTCCTCCCCTACGTGCTCTCCTCCACTCCAAACCCAGGAGCTTTGGCGGTTTCTTTTAATTTCAGTACTTCACATGTCCTCCAATCTTTATCCATCATATCAGCACTGCATGGATCCATGATCACAGGCCACTTTCACACATCCCATTTGTAATATATATTCAAAGTAACTTCTTCAACCAAACTCTTAGTCACTAAACATACCTTTGGCTATGCACCTGGGAAGCATGTAAAGTTAATACAAGCAAATGCAAGCTAATATCATGTGGGCTAAGGGTAAGCTAAGACAATATAGGTAGGAATCACAGTTGCACCCAACCTGTGGACTACACAAGCTGGTGATGGAGTGCACCTTATTAGGTGCACAATATCTCCTGCTGGTCAGGCCATCCAACACACTGTGCAATGTCCACTCCTTTCTCCCTCTGGCACTTATCCTCCTTGACATATACACTGCTCTCTCACTGGGGAGAAGGTTAAAACTGTGTTCTTCCTCTTCCCCCTCACCCCACCCTCCAAAGAAAACAGGAACACACATAGCAACACAAGATGCTTTCAGCTGATTTCCACCAATAGCATATTTTCTGATCACAGCTGTGCACAAAATGGATTCGTATTGAACTCTATTTCACCCGCACCAGTCGGCTCTCCTGTAGATTTAACTGCCTAGCACCAGAAATCACAGCTTTACTAAGTGGCAATTTAATTAAAAACCTGTACAGCTGTGCAGGAGCTGACAATTACCACACGGATCACCTAATGTGCTAGTTACTCTGGAATGGTTCTCTCAAGATGGCTTTGAGAGATCAGTGCTTGGAATGTTAGCTTTGTTACTGGTTTCTTATTCAGCATTAATAAGAACATTTAATTAAAGCAGATAACCAACACTTCACTTCATGTCCTGCACCTTTCCTGGAACAAAGATTCTCACATGACCTTGGGCTATGTTCTTGAAGATGATCAGATTCCACTAATAAACTCAAAAATGCAGCAATTGTTTGAAATCATATGGCAATGTTACTATTGGGACCATTGCTGACTCATTTGCATACTACTATCTACGGTGTAATTTGATTGAACTATGGATTTTTCCCAGCCTGATATGCCTCAATGACCATCTCTAGGTCGTGCTGATTCACTCAAGAAATTCATCTGGCATTTCCCACTTCAGTCTCACTTGGTTCTTTTGGATTGTTGCTGGAGGAAATGAGTCAATATGTTCCAGGAGCAACCATTGTTGGAAACCAGGGCTTAATAGCTCTATGCGATGATATATCTGTATTGGTCACATGTACATCAAAACACACAGTGAAATGCACCTTTTTGCGTAGAGTGTTCTGGGAGCAGCCTGCAAGTGTTGCCACGCTTCTGGCGCCAACATATCATGCCCACAACTTCCTAACCCATACGTCTTTGGAATGTGGGAGGAAACCGGGCCCTGGTCTTGAACTGGGCCACTCACGAAACTTGATACCACCGATGACAAAGCAACCCATTTGACTGGCAACCCAATCATTGCATTAAACACCTATAGCATCTGCCCACTCCGTTTTGCCCTGGCTGCAACGTGTACCATCTACAGACACGCTGCCTCTTTCTTTTCACCTCCCAAACCCACAACCTCTACTGACAATGCCGAAAACACCCAGCACCGCTAAATTCCTCTTATCACACAATATTCTGACCTGGAAGCATATAACTGTTCCTTCACCATGGCCGAGCTGGGACTTCCTGCTTAACAGCAGTACTTTTGTCGAAGGAGCTGTGACAATGTAATAAGGCAGCTTATCACTGTCTGCTGGAGCGTGGCTAGGGATGGGGAATAATGTGTTGGCTTGGCCAGCAACTCCTATGCATGACTCCAAAAAAAATTCAGTGATCCCCAAGTAGCTCAACAGATGAGAGAGTTATACAAAAATGAAACAGACCTTCAGCCCACTGAGTTCATGCTAGCTATCAAGCACCCATTCACACTATAATCCCATTCTTATAAACTTGCACCAGGTTCTACCACACATCTGCATACTAAGGGGAATTAACAGTGGTCAAATAAATGCTGCCTCACAATCATCTTCCTTTGTTTATTGTGTTCAGCTTCAGCCCCTGAGAACTGAAAAATTGGTGTTTCTCCTTTCAAAATTTCGGAGCAACATTGCTGCTCAACAGCAATTGTGTTCACCACCTAACAAATTCCAATTGCCAATGACTTTTGTGTTTGTCAAACATCATAACAGTCTTCCAGCAGCCACACTTCGCTTAGTTCTACACATTTTCAAGGTGCCCCGTTTCTCTGTGTGTGAATGAATTCCTCTTCTGGGGCCTCTGAAGACTCGACGTAATTACCACTATAAATCAAACACACTCCCCATTCCCCTTCAACCTTCACCATTCTTTTACCTTATGCTCAATCACATTTGGGGATTGTGAGAAGGGAAACAGCACCATTTCATTTGAATCTTCAAATTACTTGATTGGATTAATCATAAATTAAGAGTGCAGTGCCAAAAGAAATGTCATAGCCAATTTGCATTAAGCCAAACTGATCTGAATCTGTTTACAGAATTGTGAAATATTTTTGATGCATTTAACTTCCATCTAGGGAATGGGCAGAGGAGGGCCGAGGGAGCAAAACAGTTTTAAAAATAATGAAACATAATCAGTCATCCCGAAAACAAAATATTACAAATAATTGTTCTCTGATTAACTAATGCTAATATCCACAGTGGAAAATATTTACCAAAGGCATTACATCAGTTCATCAATAGCACAGAGCAATTCATCATCCAATGATGCCTAGTATCAAGGGCAAGAACTATCGATATCATGGGAGCACCACAGTCTGTGTCATGTATCATTTGGACTGAACAGGTATACCATTGCTTCCTTGTCAATGTGACAGAATCCTGGAATTTCACACACGAGATGGGAGCACCATCACAATGACTGCTGTGGTCCATTACTGCCTTCTCAGGGCAATTAAGCGTGGGTAATAACCTGCCCTGGCCACACCTAAGGACTTGTGTTTTTAAGCATCAAGCCTGAGGATGCATGGGAAAGGAATAGGCACAACACTTTAACTTTTCCACTGAAAGGGGAAAATGTGCCGAGAAGTGCTGGCGACCAGATGAAGGACAGGTATAAGGAGCGGTGATATTACATACTCTGGGTGATAATCCCAAACTCAAGCCTTAAAATGATTCCTATTTTCATTAGTAACCCCTTCTGCCATGTGCCGGCCATGCTCTGAGCTTCTGCCACTGGCATTGCATGGATTGGTCAATGTACTTTTGCTTTCTGTAACCCTAGAGCCTGCTCAATGCCAGTCAAATTCTGCCAAATAATTTAAAGGGCACAAAACGGCCATGCAGCATGGGTGGAACGTCCCTGGAAATTCAGCAAGGAAGCTACACTCAGTGAGAAACGAAAACCAGCGCACACCCCACCACCACCCTGCATAAAGGCGGGTGCAACCCCAACGCCCCAGCACTTAGCCACTGCTACACAGAATGGGAGTGGTTTGAAGATAGTGAAAGATTTTGCAAAGACAGTTCCTCTGTTCTTCATTTAGAGAACTGTCAGACATTCACTGCAATTTCATTTTCAATTTCAGTGCAAATAGTGAAAACCCAAAGTCTTCCCTTCCCATCCATTGTGCTGAGATCAATGAGGAACGATCATATCTCATTTCTAATCTCCCAGATAATTTTTACCTTTACTTGTCTTAAAGAGTGACGTTAATCACTCCAGGCCAACCAGAAAGAACTTCCTCTCTAATCTTCCTGGATGTAAATTACCCTGGCACTGCCCCCTGACAACAGTAGTCTTCAGCTTCCCCTTCCATTATCGCCAACGCGTCCACTTTTCTTCACCTCTACACATACCTTAAACATGGATCCTACATTTCTGTTGCTTGTTCTGCTCCCTCTCCCTCAACATCACTTCTTGTAAAGAAATTAAGAATCATTAATAAAAAGATTAAAGGGTAGATTTACAAACCTGACCACCATCCGTCCTCATCTTCAGAAAATGGTGGGTGAACATTCCATTATTTTCTCACCATTGATATCACTTAGAAAATTTTGACTAGTAACGCTTAAATTGGAAGAGTCAAACCAAATTAGTGGAGATGACCTTATTCCAATTTCAGCCACAGATATGAGGCATTTCCAAATTATGGTTAAACGTATGGCCCCAGGCAAGGAGCAGAGAGTCAGAATGTGGCACACTGGCACTGAACCAACACAAAACTGTGGGCTGACAGAGAAGCTGGAGACCTAAAGGAATTGGCAGTTGTCTGAACTCTGAGTGGCCAGTGACATCAAGAGATGAAAGGTGACCACACCACCCTAGAAGCAGGGACAAGCAGTGGCCCTGGAGAGAGCATAACCATGGTCCCACGGCCTTGCATCTATTAGCTCGGTGCTAATTGAATGATCTTCATGGACAGAAACGCTTGTTAGGAGCTGACATGCACTTCAACACACAGCCATAACACATTTGTTAAAAACAGTATGAATAAATTCCTCTTACATCTGGATGATTTGTGCTAAAGTGGTTCAATGCCCTTTACTTGACTGTGACCACATTCAATGTACCGTGGGGGATTTGTTTAATCTCCTTCACAGAAAGACAATGCAGTGTCTGTCTAATGCCTCCCTGCAACACAAGTCAAGCAGAGTTGAACAGAGCAATGAATTTCAAAACTGCATTCCTCTGTTCTTTGTAATAAAAGCAGAAAACGCTGAAAACACTCAGCAGGTCAGGCAGCATCTGTGGGAAGAGAAATGATTAACACTTTCATGTCCGGGACCCTTCATCAGAACAGAACCTTCTATTCTTGGTGTCTGCAAGATTCAGTCACAGCTTGCGCCCCATATTTAAAATCGTATCGCATCAGTCTACTGTCCTCAAAATGCTCACTGCAATCAACACTGCCAGTAATTTATGGAAGAATGTTCCCTTCATAAATGACTCTCTCTTTTATGAGCAACCTAAATGAAAAGGGAATTAGCTTCCATGCCTCCTTACATCAAGTTCGAGGTTCCCCTCCCGCATCCACTCAATGATAAATTGAATTAACAGGATGAATAACAGGAATCCAATTAAAAAAGTAGATAACACGAGTGAATTTGCCAGCTGATTCACCAAAATGGAAATGAAATGATATGATATGTAATGGAGGCAGAATTTATATCAATCAGTGGCAGATTACTTCTCTGTAAACCTGCAGCAAAGAGCAGTGGGCTCAGTAATTCTCACGTGCGAATGTTTTCCCCATCAAGGATAAACGAGTGCACTGAGAACAGTTGCCACATGAGAACCGGATAAAATAAAATGGTCACTGAGACAATTATTTCCCTTAGGTGAACAATAGTGTAGTAGTTAGTGGAATAATAAAGATGGGGCTTGGAATGATAATAATCCAGGAAACAGGAACTCAAATTCAATCTCTGAATTTAGCATTAAAATTTGAAAATAGTGTTTGTTAATATTTGTTAATGTTGGGGAAACGGACAATGGAGCTGTCAGATAGTCATTAAAACCCAACAGTATCAATATCAGAAAAGAAAGCTGTCACCTTTATCCAGTCGGTCAGACAATATCAGCAGCACGAGGAATAAAGTTAACAGTTCAGGTCGATGGCCTTACATCAGAAAGTTTCGATGATATATCATCGATCTGAAGTGTTTACTCTGTCTCACCCTTTCCAAAGAAGCTGACCAACCCTGCTGTATTTCGAGCACCCTGTGTTTTTATTTCAGACTTTCAGCATCCACTGTATTTTGCATTTGGATTCTTACTCGGTTGTTCCTGTATGCACCAATGTGGGCTGCTCGCTGGCTTCTGAAGAGGCCCAGTAAGTTGTTCAGCTGTATCAAATACGATAAATAATATCACAAGGATTGCAATGCATCTAGTAACTAAGGGACTTGCTGATCATGACTGCATCTCAAGAGTAGATTTTAAGTATTATTAGAAATAATAAGCTGGGAAGGATTTTCTGATGCCGCACAAAGCTCAGCAGTATGGTTGCATTGTGATGAACTTACTGAAATAGCATTCAGAAGCCTGGTCCGTTGGGCCAATGATAAATACTCAACTTCTCCAGCTGCACTATTGAGAATTTGTACAAGTAATTAAATTAAACTGAAATAAAATCCCTGTATAGATCATGGTGATTATGAAGCTACCAGACTGGTTCATAAGCCTACCTGGTAATGGCCTTTAGGGAAGGAAATCTACTACCCTCGCCGTCTGACCTACCTCCACCCACAGACCCATCAATATCATCGACTCATAACCAGCTTCTAAAATGGTCCAGCAAAGTTGTTCGATTCAGTGGCAGCAACTAGACATGACAATAAATGCTGGGCCTATGGGCCCTGACCACATGCTGTGAACAAGTTAATTGAACATTTTGCAAGTGGAAAGCAGGCCAGCTGTGATTAGACAGCCTGGTGTCAGTTTCAGCAAAATCACATTTTGTTTAGTAACACATGTTGAAGGACCATAGCCAATTCCAATGGGTGCTGGCTAAACCCATCGGGTGCAAGAGCTGGGTTTGCTACATTGGAATTGAGCATTCCTGAGATAAGGTTGGGGAGAGGCAAGAGAGGAAAACTAACCAAGGTTCCTGCACCTGATGGCTTGGCTGTGACATCAGTCACATCCTACTAAGATGTCACTAAACCCTGCTCTGCTGCTGGCATTCATAGTCTCAAACATAATACGATCAATTGGTCAGGGATTGGAGGACTTGTAGGTTTAAAAACAAAATTTCAATAATGATAACAGAAAGCACCTCATCATAAAACCCTGCCTGCTATCCTTACCTGTTCTGGCCTACAATGCAACTTCAGATCCACCAGAGTGGCTCTCTGTTAAATGTGTTCTCATTTCAAGGGCTAGTAGGGATGGAAAATAAATGCTGGTATTTGCATCATTAACACTGGCATTTCCAGCAATGTCCACATACTGCGAATAAATGAGATCTTGTAGGTCGCCTACCTTCACCAGAAAAGCACAGCACATGCAGGAAAACTCTGTGCTTCTTTTGAGCACTTAATCCAGACCAACTCTTCAATGCAGTACTGGAGTAATGTGATGTTAGTAACACCGTCTTTTGGATTATACATTAATCTGCTCTCAGATGTACAGACAAGATCCCATTTTGCTATTCAGAATGATAGAGAGTTCTCCTCAGTGGCCAATATTTATCCTTCAGCCAACATTATTAAAGAAATACAGGAGGTCTGGGGTTTATAGAACCTTACTCTGCAAAAACCGTCTGCCCTTTCTAATATTACAGTAGTGATTACACTTCAAAATAACTTAATTGGCTATAAGGTACTTCAGAATGCCTCAAGGTCATCAATGACCCCACATAAATGCCAGGTCTTTCTTTTCATTCTTTCATTGAATTCTACGATTACAGCTACCAATTACAGGAGTGAATTTTACACATTAGTTAATATAAATAAACACTGATTTGAAAATGTTATACGATTGAACTTCGGAAATTAATAAATGGTTTAATAAAGATGCAAAAAATATAAGTGGATCAAGGCATTCTTTTATGTACTGACAAAATGACCTCAGAGCGATGTAAGCAGCTTGCTGGTGAGGGGTAGTCCTCCAGACAACCTCACTGTGTCACAATGCACCGTAAATCATGTTGCTGCCTCACTTGTGTTAGGGTCTCATCAGCTGATGCTCCTTGTGTGTTTTCCCCTTAGGAGATGTCTGAATATTGTGTCCATGACACAGCACAGCTCAAAGCTTTTTCTAAATAACCATATGCCCTCCCCAGCTGTTTCGCCAGTGGACAGATTTACTGGATTCTTGAGGTGCCGTATTTATTATTTGGGACAAGTGGAGATGACACATTTCATTGTGGATTTAACAGTGATGTAGAGTGCATTGCTTTAAATCTCTGACATCCAGATGGCTTTACATGGATACATTTGGGTCCTTCCACAACATTGATGGCTGACGGACATATGCAATATCATTTTAATTTAGTTTTAAGTATTTACTTTTTGATGTGCTGCAGAGGAACTTGGGTTTCATTCATTAGTTGAATCTCCTCAAAACAACAGAGAACATGTCACTTGTTCCTCTTCTGACTATACCAGGGCCTCTCAGCGCCATTTTTATAGATCAATTAAAAGGGGACAATGGGGACTACATTAGCCGAGGCTTGATGATACTGGAGCATTGCCGTCTCTAAAAAATCATATAAATGAAACATAGGGCACTAAAACATTTCTTTACACCCCTCCATCTGTAACATAATAAATTCTAAATTCTGGAGCACAAATACTACTGCATATTGCATTTTCCCAGGGTGTTAGCTGGCAGTCTGGGGATGACTGATGTGCCAATTGTAGAATTCCATTTGACAACTCTCATTTCACAAACTTTCCTTCTCTGAACTAATTGTACAGAATTCAGCTCTCGGGTAATAGATGTGTGAGGCATCTGTGTGATGGGACTTGATGCACCTTTCAGGTGACCTTCACCTCATTATCGAAATCGTACTGCTAACACAATTGCTGTGCCATCGGATAGACACTGGCCCCAGCTGACACACAAGCAGAACTGGCTGTCAGTAAATTGAAAAGCAGCGATCAATCATGAGGTACTGTACATGTCACAGTCACGACAGCAAAGATCAACTGGTTTCTGAAATCACAACTACGTGACCCAATTGCAAATCTTCTTTTAGAATTTTGATAGCATTTTATGCTTTTCAATGTGAGTGCTGTTAGTTATATGGAGTTGAGCACCATTCTATTTTAGATCTCAGGGGAGCTAAAACAAATGTATGTCCAAACTACCACCATTTCTCAAGTGGCTTAAATGTAACCTCAAAATAAGACCTCTTGCTGCGCTCCACAGCTGAGACTGTGGGCCATGTGAGAGGTGTACATCAGCCCTGATTTTTACTGAGTGCTGCAACATTACTGAGCACTGACCCATCCAAATCAGGAGCTACATTCTACTGCCTTGCACGTTAAGTTCCAGTTATGAATACTGAGAGCATGAATTCTAGTACCTTATAATCGGCAGGAATTCTAGGCAGACTACATTTGTGATTGTGCTGTATTTTGAAACATTGGTTATTTTCTTCTAATGCACTTGAAAACAGCTCCACAATTAAACAAAACCCATTGTGTATCTAAAAGTTACCGATTACTAAAGCTAAATGCCATGCGTTGTCATGGTGTGACCCCGTGGTCCCATCCCTCAGTTTCCATTGGTTATCCGTGCTTCATAATGTAAATTAATGGCATAGACAACCAATTCTACATTGGTCACCCAAGTCTTGCACTGCGCATGCAGCATGGTGATCCTTAATCTGACATACTCCAAACTGGTTAATTAAATAAAATGACCACTTCGCTTAATGAGCTTTGATCAAAGAAGCCACAATTCTCAACAACTCATTTTATTTTAAAACCAGACCTCAAAATCTAAAATATCCCATTAATTAAGGTTCAAAATATCATGAAACATCTAATTGAGGGAACTGTTAGCACTTCCTGCTGGTTATCTAATGTATCCCTGAACCATAGCTAATTCTGCAACCCGACAAAAGAGGGGGCTTCAGAGGAATGACCTCAAAAGTGAGGACTATATTTCGCATCTGCTCATTTGAAGTAAGGCATTTTTTCATCTTTGAGAATGGTTGAAACCTCAATCCCCTGATCGAAGAGCTTTCTATGATCAGCAGCAACAGTGGTCCAGGAGCATCACTCAGTATTTGCTGTTATTTTGACATTTTACACGCACCCATCAGCTCAATGTTTCTTCCACAGCAAGGTGCTGGAGATGCAAGCTGAAGTTTCTGGACATCTAGAGACCCAGTGAATGGTAGGGACCAGGGACCAGGATGAATTTCTCTAACCAATGAGACTTAAGAATTGAGAACCAAACAGAGGATCGATGAGAAGGAATCAATCAAATCGCGTTCCGAGAAACAAATATATGGGAAGAAACATCGGGTCAAGAGAATGAGCAAAGAAAGACAGTAAGGAAGAGAAACAAAAAGAAGTTTTATTTAAAAAAAAACTAAGTAACTTTACTACATGTAAGAGGTACAAGACTAAACAATTTAAACAGTTTTACTGGAAGGATTGACCAAAAGGAGGATGAGGGGGAAACTGGATACTGAAAGGCCTGGATAGAGTGGACATCTAGAGGATGTTTCCATTAGTAGGAGTCTAGGATCTGAGGGTACAGCCTCTGAATAACGAGACATCCCTTTAAAACTGAGATGAGGAGGAATTTCTTCAGCCAGAGGGTGGTGAATCTGTGGAATCATCTCCACAGCCTTCTGTGGTGGCAACAAGTCGCTGGGTGTATATAAGGCAGAGATTGATAGGTTCTTGATTGATGAGGGGGTTAAGGGGGAGAAGGCAGGAGAATGGGGTTGGGAAAGAAAAAGAATCGGCCATGATTGAATGGCGGAGCAGACTCGATGGGCCAAATGGCCTAATTCTGCTCCTATATCTTATCGTCTAATGGTCTAAAATCATACTTTTTCAAAACCAAAATACTGCAAATGGTGGATATTGGAATAAAGCAGGAACTGCTAGAAATACTCAAAATTTAGGGAGTGTGTACTAGAAGACAAAGTGTAATGATTAGCAGTGGACCTCATCAGGACATGGGGTACAGAGTTACTGATATCTGCTTCCAACCTCTACCAGAACCAGAGTAGTAAATATTCTAAAGTGAAAATCAAAAACTGTACTTGCTGGAAATCTAAAATAAAAACAGAAAGTACAGGAAGTATTCATCAAGTCAGGCTGCATCTGTGGACAGAGAAATAGAGTTAATGTTTCAGGTCAAAGACCCTTCATCAGGAAGCTTAGTCAGTTCTGAGACAAGGACTTAGAAGAGAAACGTTAACCCTGTTTCTCCTCCCACAGATACGGCCTGACCTGCTGAGCATTTCCAGTATTTTCTGGTTTTATTTTAATAACTTATTTCACTCCTTTTGTAACTGAGATGTTCTCCACAACATGTATGGAGATGCTGACAGTGGGATACACTTAGAAATGTCCCTAGTCAGTTGGTGTGTGCACATTAAGTCAATATAAATGTCTGTAGGAATTGAGGAGCAGAGCTTTTCTTCTAAGCTCAAAGGAAGCAGCAATGCATCGATTGACACTACAGGTATCTCCCCTCTCCACCTATCTTCCCTCCTCTCACCTGGACTCACCTATCCCCTGCCTGTGTGTACTCCTCCCCCTCCCCCCACCTTCTTATTCTGGCTTCTGCCCTCTTCCTTTCCAGTCCTGATGACGGGTCTCAGTCCGATACATTGACTGTTTATTTCCCTCCATAGATGCTGCCTGACCTGTTGAGTTCCTCCAGCACTTTGTGTGTGTTGCTCCAGATTCCAGCATCTGCAGAATCTCTTGCGTCTCAAAGATAGGGAGGAACTGTATCCTCTGGCAAGTTGGTTGATAGCCAGAGTGTATGAAATTAAAGTTTCAAATTAGTTTGAAATTACAGATTCAATCTGGAATGCATTTGTTTAAAGAAAATTCAATCATAATGTCTTAAAAGTATGAGTAATGGAAAACAAAGATATTACAGGGCACTGTGGACAGTGCAGTGGAGTTGCTCAAGTGGATAGTTCTTTCAAAGAAGTTGGACATTCAGAGTGGATATTTTGCAATAAACAACCAAATAAAATTCAGAGGAATAGAAGCCTGTGCGAATAACTGAGATTTGTAATGCTTTATCTATAATCTCTATTGTGCTCTCAATTCAAGAACATTCCCTTTTTGCTTGTAAATTATAGCTGAGAGAGAGGGAAAGCAGGAAAGTATAGCTCTGCTGGTCCAGCATCTGTTGTGGGATAGTTAATGAATTCTATAATTAATGACAGTGATTGAAATTTGAGCTTGTTGGAGACATTTGATGTGGATTTGTGAAGGAAAGACGTTGTTTAATCAAAAACAATTTCTTTATGAGGAAGTCTCTGAAGCATAACGTTGTGCCCATAGACAGTGTTTTTGATGGACTTTTAGAAATCAATACTCTATGCAAGTCAGGGCTAAAATTAAAGCTCATGGAATTGAAAGTAAATTGTTTGGAGATTTGCTGGTTCAAAATCGTACTTGGGCTCTTTTTACCCAAGGGAGCTCCTTAATGCGTATCTACATCCTTGGCCATTCACCACCATCCTTTTCCCTTTGCCTAATGCACTCTATTCCATTGTTTAAAGTTGCCTGGTTCGAACAGTGGGTCCATTTCTGTGCTGATGAGATTAACTGCCATTACCCTACCCTTGGTGAATACTGGACCTTTGTCAAACTTAGCTGGATCTCTCTGACATGAAGCCTACTTCTCTGCACTGAATTACATCGTCAAATGCTGCTGCTGTTCCTCCCTCTCCAACTTCTGATTAAATCTTTTTTATATAAGTAATTTGAAGGGGATTAACATCACCACATGCAATCTGAGCTGCAGGACATTCGTGTGTGGAAGTGCTCAATCACAATGCGTAATATGTTCAGAAATCATTTTGTCCAACAGATCAGTCATACAAGTTCTTTGAACAAGTGCTAGGTAATTAAATTGCTTGGCCAAGGTATCGGTTTAAAGTTGGGACCTCACGCAGCAATGTCTGGGTAATGCACTGACACGTCAGTCTGGATTACACAGGCAAGTTCTGGAATACGAATCCGTAGGCTTCTGTTCCGATAGATAAGGGTGTTGTTATTGGCAAAACACTAGGCATCCCAGTCAGCTCCCACCAAATTACTACCCCTGTTCCTGGTTCCTCGATCAGATAGAACCTACTACCCAATCCCAGGGTCTTGTCTGATCCTACGTTGAGGTTCGATTGACAAACCAACCCCCATATATCCCATCACTACCATCTACTCCATCCCTTTAATACACACTGTAACCCTTTTTCACTGTCATCCATATGCCCACTTATGCATTTAGTCCTACTTCACATTGAGGTAATTGTATCAAGTCCCAAAGTCCACTCAATGCTGGTTTTAATACTAACAGGAAGCATAAAAGGTTTCCTTCCTTTGCTGACAGAATGTTTTGCCTTCTTAGCTCCATGTCTGGAGCCCATGCTCTAAAGTTTGTCATCCATCCACTTCTCTCTCTTCCTTTTCAATGATCTCCTGAATGCACACTTGTTTGACTATATCTGTGGCCACCACCTCACCTTCTTCCCTTCACTCATGTACCTGGTTTCACGTTTGACATTTCCTAATTACTTCAAAAGTAGCATTATAAAAACAATGTGTTATTAATTAACTTTTTATTCAGTGATATTGTTGACACAGTCACTAGCTTAAAACTCCAGCATCAAACAGTGCAGGATAATGGCAATTCTGAGCGTGCTCTAGACAGCCAATTAGCATAAATAGGTAATAGGTTCTCCCCAGGTTATGATAGGGTTCTGTTCCTGTGAACTGTTCGTATACACCTACACAACAGGGACAATTTACTATGGCCAATTAACCTATCAATCAGCATGGCTTTGGAATGTGAGGAAACCCACGTGGCCACAGGGAGAACGTGCAAGCTCCACACAGACAGCACCCAAGGTCAGGATTGAGCCTGGGTCTCTGGCTCTGTGAGGTAGATGCTCTACCAGTGGCTTCACTACTGTGCCACCCTATAGGATTCCAGTCAGGGTGTTCCATGGTGGTCACAAAGACAAATTGGACAGGAGTGCCGGAGTCTTAAGGTTGCAGTGAAATTAAATACAAGCTATTCACTTAAAGGAAAAAGGCAAAATCCCAAGATTCTACACACAGTCATAATAAAGAATGAATAAATTACTCTTTTTATGCTTCACATTTTTGACACATGCCACACATATTTGCACACACCATTACATTTTATTTCTTATTCCCAGAGCAAAGCATTTAACCAGTGATGTCATTAGGCTTACTTAATAACCTGGCACTGTTGCACAACAGAATAAAACACTCTAGGAAAAGTATTTATGCCAATACAATTCCTGTGTGTCTTAATTGAGGTTAATCCAAGATATTGTTCCAATAATTTTGCTCCCCTTCTTGACCACAGTGATGCAGACTCCCATGAAACACTAAATGGAATGAGTGCCTGCTCCCTTAATTTGAGCGACCTACCCTTGGGATTTAAAATGGGAACAGTGCCAGGAGAGACTGGCAGGAGGAATCTGCCTCACTGCATGTCCCATGCTGCAGTCCTGCAACAGGAGGAGTATAGACTGCTGATGTCCACATTAGTTAAAGACACAGAATACACTTTTTAAATAGCATAGCCATTGCTTGATTTGTAAAAGGGATGCATTCCTAAAATAGCATTTTATTAAGCAAAGTTTCATGAACTGAAATGCATTAAAGGAATTTTAGTACAATGTATTCCTATGCATTGAGAGTAGTGCACTATTCATAATAGCAAAGAAAAAACTTTATAAATTGAAGCCCCATATGCCAAAGATTCGATGGCATTATGGCACCATGAAAATTCATAAAATTGAGGCGTCCCCAAGGGTATCGTTGATGAATCAAATGCTCAACCAAAATTTACCCAAAAGCCTCCCATAAAGTAGCTCCTTCACCTGCTCCTCCAATGCACAAAATGACACTCAACACCTCCATCTTCCAAACAAAAAACATCTAGGACTTGCTAAAGAAGCAGCAATGATCATCAAAAGGCATAATTAAAATAAAAATAGGGGTGAAAAACAAGTTTATACCAATTCTTGTGTTATTGCTTTAGTTGAAAGCCAAATAGACTACGTTGTCTCCTTAGTGGCTGAAACCACCTGGATCTGATAACAGAATCCAAGTTAGGGTCATCCACCTTCAGGTTTGTTTTGTAAAGTATTGAACAATAATCGACCCATGACTGTAGGAGCGAAGCTTCTGATATTTAAAGAAACATAATCCATAATGGCGGGTCTAAAACTAGAGAGTATAGGTTCAAGGTGAAGAGTAAGAGGGTTAGAGAAGACCCAAGGAAAAAATTTTTCATTCAGAGGGTGGTTGCAATCTGAAGCACCTGAGGTGGTGGTGCATGCAGATACAATAACATTCAAGTAGTATCAGAATGAGCACTTGAATATCCACTGGCTAGTGTAGATGGGTACTTGATGTTCTACATGGACCACATAGGCCTTTAGGTGCTGTACAACTCGCAGTCAGAGGCTTCACCATTATTAAATCTGAAGCTTCTGTGAGTGAACAGCACCAATAGTGATTCGGACTAGCTTGGGGTCCTTTCATCAGCATTTGGAGAGAGTGACTGTACAGGAGTAATCTAGTGGTTTAACAAGCAGTCTACCAGTGGAAGTAACTGGTAGAAATCTCAGGATTGTAGCATATGGTGCCATGGCTCAGGCAGGAAAACCTAATCACGATTCAAATCTTTGAAATCCTGATTGACTTATAATAAAGCTTTACACTTCATAACACTGATGAGACATTATTGTTGAAACCAAATACCATATTATGTGTTCACTTAAACACTCAGCAGAATTCATTATACTTAAAACCATCGAGCTCGAGTCCTATTGGGGATATAAAGTTAACAAATTTAAAGTGATCTGTGTTTTAATTTAGCACATGATATTTCACAAATAGAGCTAATGTTTGACTCCATTTGCTTCTCTCTTGCTCTCTTATGGGTTGCTTTGAATTTAAATGAATGACTTGGGCTTGTTTTATGTTTATGTTTGCTTTCTTATAAATGATTTGGATTTATAAAGATGTCAGACTGAAGACTTTTTTGTTACAAAAAAGAAATCACCTTGGCTTTTATTGCTCTCTAAAAGTCATTGAATATTGGGAGTACAATCCATCTCTAAACCAGTTAAAGAATTCACCAGGGAACCCCATCCAAAAAAGCTGCGAACAAAATAGAACTGTAGAGGTTTTCTATCTGTTTCTACCAATAAACTCAGAGCACCACATGCTGCAGCAGTAACAAAGCCAATGACTGGTGTGAAAAGCTGCAATTAAAACATGTTCTTGGAATCACTGCAGTCCAAATTAAGTCAAAAAGTGAATGGATTGGATCGTTCCATGTTCACAACAACACCCATAGCAGCACTATGAAGAGTTGATGCAGCCACAAAAGGCAAGTGCAAAAATACAGGTCCTCCCAAGTTACGACAGGGTTCTGTCCCTGAAAACTGTTCAGTTTACGAACGGTTTGTACGACAGAAATGAACAAAACCAGTGCGTCGGAGAGGATCACAGAAACTGCTGTGACAGGAGAGTGAGCAGGCATGGGAAAGAGCAGTCACCGACAGGCCTCACACTCAGTGAGTGAGCAAGTGGGTCTGCTCAGCACTCCCAGCTCTGCTGGTCTTGGTTGTTGCAGCTTGGGGAGGGAAGGGTGGGCGGTGGGTGAGGAGAGAAGGCACGTGGAAATGCCCTGTTCCCACACGGCAGAAGATGTCTGCAGCCCTACAGTAGCTGGCATATCGATCCTGTCAGTCTCCCAAATGCTCAATTGTATGTACGGTCTGCAAACAAGTTGGGCGTTCATAACCTGCGGAGGGCCGGTATGAGGAAGGCAATACTACACCTGCAAATCTCTTGGGCTGGCTTAGGAACCAAAATGTGGTTCTTCATTGAAAGTCTTCATTGAAAGATTCCTTTCACATTCTCAGAACATGGAAAAGTTCTCCACACCAATGAGTTTGTTCCCAACTGCCGTTTTGAGTAAGAAAACTTGCCACAAGCGCTGGTCTAGAAATTTATCAGATGTGCAGAGGTACAGCTAACAGGTGCCGTAGGATAGGTCAATGACGGTTTTGATTCCACAAACTTTTGTGCACTCCATAGCAAGCAAGGAAGGTGGCTAGTATGTCTTGGAACAAGGCCAGACATGGGGGAAGGTTGGTTATGGGGCAAAGAGGCCCAATAGTTGGGGCTCCAGGTCTGCAGATTGCATCTGGAGGGTGGGGATGTTGATCTGGCTCAGGAGAGTGAGAGGGGTTGTTGGATTGATGGGGAGGCTGTAAGCTGGGGTCAGCTGATGGCTGGAAGAGTGGGCAGGACTAAGATGAAGGGTCCCAAGTTGTGCAGGTAAGTTGTTAAATTAAAGGAGTCCTAACAAGTTAAGTTTCTAGTGCTGGGCAGCTTGAGGAGGCCCTGTTTAAACTGCATGCTGTAAAGAGAAGGGCTACTAAAACCTCATCCTTCTGAGATCAACCAACAACATGCATGCCTCAGAAACACAAGGACCATTTTTTTTTATATATAGGCCTGTTTAACTTCATTAGTAGGAAAATTATTGGAGTCCATTCAAAGGGACAGTACAAACCTTCAGTCATTGTCACGTAGGGTGAAAACAGACCACCTGGGTCTGCACTGAACATCAAGTGCCCATTTACACTAATCCATTCCATTCTCCTCATATTCCCATCAACTCTCCCCTACCACTTACCTACACACTAAGGGCAATTTACCTTCCAACTTGCACCTTTGGGGGATGTGGAGGGAGAGCAGAGCACCTGTGCAGTGCAACCTCTACACAGACAACACCAGAGGTCAGGATTGAACCCCGGTCACTGGAGCTATGAGGCAGCAGCTCTGTTCGCTGTGCCACGATTTTAATTCATTCTCTGGCTCCATGTGGTGCTGAGCTCAAAAAAAAACCTGGGTCAGAGAATGCATGCAACAATGCCCTTGATCCGAATCACATTCTCTTGTTTCACAGCTCCCTGTTGAGAGGACAGGGTTGGGGGTGCCTACTATAACGTTGACCAAATTGCATAGCATCAGTTGAATAATGAAGATCTATTAGGCAGCTCACCAGGCTTCCAGGAGGATATTACTCCTCTTAAAATGTAGTCATCAGATGGACAAGGTTCCTATAATAAGCAGTACACTACAACCCTCACTCAGTAGCACATATATTACTGGTAATATTTGGTCATACCCAGGGGTTAAAGAGCAATGAAATCCGATTACAAATCTGAGAAAAAGTCTTTGAAAACTCATTATTACTTTCACATAGATCAAATATTATCTGCCGGCAATGTATTAGTATTATGTCAATCAATGCATTAGGTATGGAGTTGTTGTATCTTCACAGAATTTGTTTGTGTCTTTTAGCAATTGATACACATGAAGAAACAGTGGAATCATAATGAGTCATCTCTGAGGAAGATCCATAATGCCCAATTGACTGCAACCGCAGGAATGTGTCACTCATTCAATCACTCCCAGGTGAGTCACTGAGCATGGATTAGCTTGGAGATAAATACAGTAATTCATTCTGTTGAAAGGGAGGTTCATGATGTAAGCAACTCTGGAGCTAGGATATGCACTCAAATGGTAACCCGTCTCATTTTGAATACTGCCTCGTACTAACCACCTCAATGCGTCTCTCAGTCCCTTATGTCCCTGGAAAGACATCAAGGTATGTCTCAGTCTCAGAGAGTAATGGGAATGACTGTCCCTAGGTCGTTATAAAATATCCAGATTATTTCCATTACCTTTGTTTTTAAACCCAATCCTTGGTGAAATGTGGTCAACCTCATCCTGGTTTTGAACATTTCAGTCAGGCCATCTCTAAAGTCTCTCTTCAAAGAAAAACAAATTCAGCTTCTGTAAATTGTCCCTCATCACTCGGATCGTTGAAATCTGGAACCACTTTGGTTGCTCACCTTGAAAGCCGAGTCAAAAAGCATTGGCTTAAATAACAAACACAACCTCGTCAATACTTCTGCAAAGCAAACCAATTCCTTGATTCTATGACAACTTTCAGATTTTTTTACACTAGGTACTTGCTTGGATTCAACGTCAACTGTCATCAGCATATGTGGACTTTGCATCCCCTAAGATCCTGGCTAAGATAATGAAGCAACAATAGCATCACAACAGAGAAGCGTTATGGAACAATGATATCTGCCACTGCACAAATTCTCATTCCTCACTGAAGTACCTGTGGAACATAAAAAACATGAATATTATACAACTTTCACAAGTGTCTCATTAGGTCCCATGCACTTCTTCATTGCAAATGAAATAATCGTACAGCAACTGCTCTGCCCAAGACTACAAGAAATTGCACACAGTTGTGAACACTGCTCAGTCCATCACGAAAATGAGCCTCCCCGCCATGGACTCCGTCTGCACTTCCCACTGCCTCGCGATAGCAGCCGACATAATAAAAGACCCCTCCCAGCCAAGTCATTCTCTCTTCTCTTCCCTTCCATCAGGCAGAAGATACAAAAGCTTGAAAACACGCACCGCCAGCTCAAAGACAGCTTCTATCCCACTGATATAAGACTCTTGAACCGACGTCTTGTACAATAAAGATAAACTCTTGACCTCACAATCTACCTCAACGAGACCCTTGCACCTTATTGTCCACCTGCACTGCACTTTCTTTGTAAAACTATATACTGCATTCTGTTGTTGCTTTTATCTTGTACTACCTTGATGTACTTATGTTTTGAAATAATCTGTATGGACGGCATGCAAAACAAAGTTTTTCTACCATCTCAGTACATGTGACAGTAACAAACCAATTACCAATTAAAGTTGAGCATTACTACCTCACCTCTGAAGGTAAGATATTTCTGAATTTTAATACAAAGTCATCCTCATAGTTTCTATAGCTGCACATACCAAGAGGATGGAACATTTTCTCTAAGAGATGCATGCAAATTGTATTCAAAGGTATAGATATATTCGTTTCCTTGCAATCATCACTAATTCCAACAACTTTCGACCTGGTGTCTGAACTATTCCTGGAAATGGAAGCAACTTCCTGTATTTGCCAAGTTCAATAGTTCTCTACCCTTCTTCAGGTCCTGCTGAGTTCCTCCAGCATAATCGTGTTTTTCATCTAGTTTCCAGCATCTGCAGTCTTTTAGTTCTCTCAATAGTTCTCTACACTTGGGTATCTCAGGAAATGGTTCCCTCATTTTCTATACAACTCCTCTGATTAACCAATATATGAAACCATTGAGTCCAAATACAAGATCAGCCCATTGTTGAAAAAATCATTGAAAACATTTTTAAAAAAATCCAGCTCAGCAAAACAGGCAAAACCTAATTTGCTATAGCCTGTGAAGTAGTTAATTTACACATACTCTGATTTGATCCTGATTCCAACCATTGCCTGTGGAAGGCACTTTTATACAGAGTTTCACTTTAGTTCATTCTGTGATACATAGCAACTGAATGAAGCTGATTTTTGACTAGGTTGAACGCTGTCTGTGCCAAGGAACTTAGGGAAATTTTAGGACAGTTGCCCCAGGAGCCTGGACAAGGAGGTAGGTTTTAATAAGCATTTAGAGGAGGGGAGAGAGAGAGTAGTAAATAATGAACTCCTTTCAACATTTATCCCTCAACAACCAAAAGAATTTAGATATTTAACCAAATTCATCTCATTTGCTTTTTGATCTTGTGTGCAAAGCCATCTGGTGTATTTGGGTGCCTTTCTACAATGCTTACAATTCAGTGGGTGTGAAGAATCTCAATGTCTTAAGTGGCAAAATCTGAGGTGTGAAAATCACATTAAAACACCACAATTTTAATATTCTTTGTTGTTTTCAAGTCCCTCCACATCTCAGTCAGTCCATTCTTTGTCACCTTTTTAGATCTACTGTGGAGAGGTTTCTAAACGCCTTCAATTCTCATGATTTGTGCATCCATCATTTATTTAGCTTGTCTACTGGAAGCCACATCTTCAAACTCCTGGACTCTAATCTCAGGAATTACATCCACTGTCTCTCTCTCTCTCTCTCCCCTCCTCTAAATGCTTATTAAAACCTACCTCCTTGTCCAGGCTCTTGGGGCAACTGTCCTAAAATTTCCCTAAGTTGCTTGGCACAAACTTGTTCAATAACATTCCTGTGAAATGCCTTTGAATGTTACACAGAGTAAATGGATTCATTTATACTCAAACTGCTTCTGCACATACCCTGTGTGTAATGAGGGGTTGCAAAAGTAGGCTCTGACCTTGAAAGATTGGGACATTTTACAAAGACTGAAAAAACAAATGTGCAATCAATATTTGCTAAGTTATAAATAATTTATGAAATGCAGTGCAGAACAAGTGATGAAGGCAGCCTAATTTTTCATAAGCAATCAGCATCCACCATGGGAGTCTCCAGTGAAACACTGAAGAGGGATCAACTTTCTTCTCCTGGTCCCAATTCTAGGCATCTTCAGAAAAAACAGCTTACACAATTCACAGAAAACTGGGAAAACATTAGACTGCATGCTTCACAAACTTCCTAAGAGGCATTTGGTTAAACTATCCTAAGCATTTACAAGTGAGAAGTCCGAGGGTGAGGAAGGATTAAATAAAGAAAAAGGCAATCTTCCAAACATTAAATTGTCATCTTATTCCCTGTTCCCTTTATTCACCCAAGTGAGGAAACCGTTCTTTGAAAATACATGCCCTTGTGGGAAAATAAAGAAAACTCTGAAAGGGCATGGGATTAGGTCCAAGTAGACTATGTTACAGGAGCACTCTCAATGTGCATCCCCATTTGTACTTGCCTACTGCTATAAACCAGAGATAAACATAAACTGTATCATAGGGTGGGTGAAAATGTAAAGGTTAATTCGCAGAATTATGCTGAGAACTGTCACATTATGCCAACTCTAACTGTGCCACGTGCAACAATTTTGCTGAATCGTTAGAACAGGGAACTTAAGGTGCTTTATGCTATTCTCTCTGCTGATGCCATCTATTGAGGATCAACACCAAAGACAGCGAATATGTAAAAAAAATAATTTCCTTATTTGTAATGGTTACACCACCAGCTAACATAGTCAAAAGGTAAAATATGGTGGATACTGATCTGGTGTCTTATTGATGCCACTGAAAAAAACTAAAAGGAAATCACATTGTTTTGTCAATTCAAGCTAAGTGACGTGTTACCTCTGGGTCAGGTGAAGTGCTGAGCCCTTAGGCAAAAGATAACCTTTCTAAGCCACACTTAAACTCAAACATAACTCGGCTTCACCCTCAACTTAGACTGCTGTTCTGTAGGTGTCATTCTTTGGATGAGCCATTAACCAAGGCTATCCCTGCTTTTCCAGATGGATATATTTTTTCCAGCCACACTCTTAGAAGAGCAGCAAGCTTTTCTAGTGTCCAAGCCAATATTCATCCTTGAACCAATATTACCAAGATGGATTATCTGCTCATTATTTCATTGCTGGTTAATGAGAGCTGGTGATAATCAAACTGGTTGCTGCATTCGCTACACTTACAACGGTAACTGCACATCAAAAGTACTTTGTTGGTTTTAGTGTGTTGGCACAACCTGGGGTCACAAACAGCACCATATAAAATGAATTATCTTTCCTCAAGTGACCTACTGATCCAACTGCCAGTTATTGTAGTAAATTGAAGGATTAATTCTCAACACCTGATCTAGAACATGACAGATGGACTGACTCCATAGAGTAATACCTGTACCAGACAGCACGGTTCAATGTTTGGATTATTATGTTACTTGACTGATGTGTTTCACAAAAGGCATACAATCTTTAAATTAGTTGACTAAACATACATGAAAATGTCTGTGCTTCTAAAAATAGCCTTTGAAGGGATACGTTTCATCCAGTGAACATGGTATTTCTCCATAATACAGAAATTACCAACAAAACTTCAGCATTAAACTGAAGAACTGATCAAGAGTGAATGAGCAGTGGCTGCATTGCCCTGTCTCCCTCTTCGATCCAACAGGTTCTTGGACCCTGGTGAGTTTAACACACTTATGTTTATCTTCCCATGAGCAGAAGGAGATTCATTCAGTCCAACACACTCTACTCTCCGATAACAAACGTTATTGAGGCACGCAGTGCCCGTGTATCACTGCATACTTGCGCAGCAACTGATGGGCATTTCAAATCACAGAGTGCATGACATGTTAATTCTAAATGACACACGACACAGCTGCTCCACTCACTTACCTCCAGCAACCTGGAATTTGAGCTCAAAACAAGCAAGATTTGGTTGAAGGCTTTCTCCAAACCTTCCCCCAATTCAGCAAGATGTCTGAAGCAGTATGAAGCAGGCAGCAGCATTAAGCAGGAAACCTATCACATTGCGGCATGGAATTTTAGCCAGGGTATCCGAGCATGACAAACAGCTTGGGGCATTTGCTGTTTTTGCAAGTAGGGCCTCATCAAGACTTCAGGAATGACCCAACTTTACAGCACAACTGAGAGTGCCTGTCACAGCTATATGAAGCTCAGCAGGTCACACATTAGAGAGGATCTATTTTGTTTACCCAAACTCCCAAGCCACATTATAGTAGGCTGTATTTTTGAATGGTTTCCTCTGAGAGGTCTGTCTGAATATCAATGATGTTTAATTTGGATGCCAAACAATTTACTGCACTGCATGGCAGAGACTGCGATAAAAGCAGGGCACACGTAATTATGCATCACGTAGCATATGTAGCCAATTACTTGGATTCTTTGAAAGTTTCACCATGTGACGACTACAGCAAGTGTTTGTAGAGCCTCCTTAATGCGATGGAAAATCAATGGGGCAGATCTACTGTTGCTCTGTTGAGAATGCTGGCTGCTTACCTTGGCCAGGCTTTTTGGTCCCGGGCACAGTATGACATGTCCAACGTAACATGGGGACTGCCTCAGAGCTGCACTCACAGAACGGCTTCGACAGTTGGTGAGTTCGCACCCCCCGGCTCATCGACTGTCAAAGTTGTCACGCTCATCGAATGGTTGTGAATGTCTCTGCCATTCACAAACATTCAGAAACATTAGGATGTGTCAAATATTGAATATTAAAATTGCAGATTCTTTCTTTAAAGTTAAAACGTGCAAAACAAACTAATTTAACGAATGCTTGAGAAAAGCTTCACTTACATTTTTCTCAGTGGTCAGTTTTTTTTTAAAAAAGAGTCATAGAGCACGGAAACAGGCCCCTCAGCCCAACGTCTATGCCGATCAAGTGGCCCACCTGGGCTCATCCCAATTGCCTCCATTTAGCCCACATCCCACTAAACCTTTTGTATCAGTGTACTTGTCTAAGTGTCTCTTAAACGTTGTAATTGTACCCACCTCTACAGCTTCCTCTGGTAGCTCAGTCCACCCTCTGTTGAACAACCTGCCCTTTTAAATGTTCCCCCTTTCTCCTTAAGGGGCCATAGAGGACTAAGCCCAAACCAGCACTTGAAATTGGAGATTCACAAAAAGCCCCAGCACTGGAATTGGCAAGGTGTCCATTGTGACTCCTTTAATTCAGAGTACATCAGATGTTAAGAAGCAGCAAAATTCAGAATGCAAACCTAACTGGATGATGGCTAATACAGTCAATCTCAACTAATTGGGCTCATATCTTTGTGTTAACAGGTTAAACCTACGCACAGGTAGCGATGAGTCAGCTCACCGGAGCGAGCCAGGGCACCTAGATGAATGGTGCCATAACAACTACCTCTCGCTCAATATCGGCAAAACTAAAGAACTGATTGTTGACTTCAGAAAGGGGAATGTGGGTGAACACACACCAGTCTACATTGGGTAGTGGGGGAGGGGGGAGAAAAGAAAAAAAATTGGTGGTGGAGAGAGTCAGCAGCTTTAAATTCCTGGGTGTTAACATATCGGATGACCTGTCCTGGGCCCAGCACATAGATGCAATCATAAGGAAAGCGCGCCAGCGTCTTTAATTTCTTAGAACTTTATGGAGGTTTGGCTTGTCACCGAACAAACCGACAAACTTCTACAGACTTACAGAAGTTCTACAAACTTCTACTGTTGAAAGTATCCTGACTGGTTGCATCATGGTCTGGTATGGCTAAGAAGCTGCAGAGAGTAGTGGACTCTGTCCGATATATCACTAGCACATCCCTCCCCATTATCGGTAGTATCTACAGGAAGTGCTGCCTCAAGGCGACATCCATCATCAAAGATCCCCACCATCCAGGCCATGCCATCTTCTCGCAGCTAACATCAAGCAGGAGGTACAGAAGCCTGAAGTCCCACACCACCAGGTTCAAGAACAGCTACTTCCCTTCAACCATTTGGTTTTCGAACTAACCGGCAAAACCCTAATCACCACAGTTTAACAATACTATGATCACTTTGCACTGAAATGGACTTTGTTCTAATTGTGTTCTTTTTTTGTAAAAATTGTGAATAATTTATGTTTAATTAATGTTTTTTTCTTGTGAATGCTGCTTATATGATGCTATGTGCCCGTGATGCTGCTGCAAGTAAGGTTTTCGTTGCACCTGTGCATACGACAATAAACTTGACTTTGACACTATAAAATAACAACTGATCTCCAACCTACTTAAAGCAATTTGCTGCTTTTGTCTAAATCCTGACCAACGTAAAATGTTAATTACCACTGCTGTCTCCTGAAACTATTTGGTTTCCTTTAAGGAGAGGTTCAGCCATTCCTCAATTTACAAAAGGGAAGTGTTCCAGGAAAATATTTTGTTAAGCCACATTTTGTAAATTGCAAAGCCTGTGCAAAATGCATTGTGGGTACTTCTGTACTGTGGGTTCAACACATGGACTGTGGAATGCTATTCTTTATTGTAATAAAAGCTTTGTAAATTGACTCAGGCCTGTGTCTTCAATCACATTAACAGGGAATATTTGTAAATCAGATATACATACACCTGGGATTTACTGTATTAGCCAATTAAATATGAGCAAGATGTTCATGAATTTAAGTGCTCTTCATGAGGCTAAATAGCACAGACTTGTGAGGGCTGTCTCCTTTAGATCTGAGTTCCAGTCTGAAAATCCTAGTGCACCCCAAATAGATCTGCTGGATGGTCACATCATCAGATTCTTGTGCCGTGATTGTTAGGATGTTACAGCAGAAGGCAGTGCTACCATGCGGTGACTCAGACGTGGCAGGTACCCTCCAAAACTACAGCTTCATTCTAGACATTTAATGGTTGGAAGATTGATATATTATCAAAGTTGCTAAGGTAGACAAATATCTGTGATGGAGGGATCCAAAAAAGTGGGCTTAACCATAAAGATAGGCTGTCCCGGGTGGGGGAACGTTAGGAAGAACTTTGTTACACAGAGTGGATATCTGGCACTTTCTTCCCCAAAATACAATGGAGGGAGGTGATCGGTTGCAAATTCCATAGATTTGTTGTTAAGCAAAGACTGAAAAGGGGGACACGTTTCTGCTGTGCATCAGTGTGTCTCCAAGCAATTCACAGCAAATAAAGTACTTTTGAAGTATAGTTATTATGGAATGTGGGAAACACAACTGTCAATTTATGCACAGCAAGATCTCACAATCGGCAACATGATAAAGAGCAGATAAACTTTTCTGTAAATGATGCTTATTGAGGAATATATTTTGGCCACAACAACAGGGAAAACCTCCGCGCTTTTATCAGTAATACAATGGGAACCTTAAACTCGCAGAACATATAGGATCTCAGTTACATGTTCCATAGTTAAACTGGCTCCCCTAACAGTGCGGCAAGGCTGTGAGCTTAAATCCACAAACACCTGACTCAAAGGCAACAGTGCCACTGATGAAAGCACATCCAGATAATGAGTTAAGACAGATATCAGCCACAACCTGCTCGAAGAGAGGAAGAGGTTGATGGACTGAGTGGCCTGTAGCTGCCCCAATGTTCTATACTGTCAATAATCAAATGTTGCCATCAATTAGACATTTCTCTGCTGTTATTAGCTACAGAGGATAACATTCAAGGGAGGGAGGAATTTCCTCCCAACTTCCTGATGGCTGATAGCTCAGACAACATAGATTACCAGCTGCTGCCTCTGATGATGATTAAACTAGTTACAGCTCACCCATTGTAGAGACTGTCAGTCTTTATACCCAAGTATTCAACAGTAAAGTGCAGCAACTATAAGTGTGGAGATTCTTGATGAAATCTCAGCAGGGCATCCTTCACCAAAAACAAATCTGATTCCAGTTAACCCCTTTGTAGAAGGTAATGTATATTTAGCCTTGAATAGGCTCCAATGCAGACCCAGTAACCCCAACCTTTGCCTGGTCCCTACTTTTCTGCATTGTCACTAGAGGTAGATATTTTGCTTCAAGTGACCTTTCCTGAGTGCAAGGAACAAAACTCAGATGGAACCCGCCGCCAAAATGACACAAGAACATTCACTGAACATCAGGTGAAGAACCAAGCTGAAAGCTATTGCCACAGCTGCCAGATCTGAAAATTCACTGGTGTATCCCAGTGCATGTATGAAAACCAATATTTTCAGGAGTGGTAATGTGATTACAGTAAATTCTGGGCCAAATTCTCATCACCCCAAAAATTTTACCATGCACTACCAAATTGCTCTTGTACCAATAAAATGTTTTCTATGATGGATGCACACATAACATCAACATTTGTCATGTAATGCTCATTTAACGCTTTCCACTGAAGTTCATTCATGTGGCATCCTGGTGGGATCTCCCAGACCAGTCTACACACTGACGTGTTGGGTCCATAAAGGCTCCCACTGGGCAACAATGTCCCCAGTGCTCTGTTGAACAGGAGGCTTCCTTACATCCACTCAAGAATTGGCCAGTGATGGGCATATCCATTGGCAGAATTGTCCAATGGTTTTACCAGTAATTAAGAATGGAAGTGATAAACCCTACATCATAAGGCACACTAGCCAATTTGGACAGCACTCAGAATGGTTCCTTTGCAAGAGAAAATGGCTAAAGTACAGAAGGTACAAGAAAGTTGGATCCTTATCCCGATTACAATTCCGTCACTCTCACCAGAAAATATTTCATCACAGTCACAGGGTAAAGAAATTAAAGGGCTTGGTTGTGATGCTTCACTGAGGTTGCATAGACTCACTATGCTCATTGGCTTCAAGACTTTGGGCCAGGCAGCAGGCACCCATGGAAGCACAGACTGGAGATGCATCTTCTGGGCCTAGCCAGTGCTTACATGCCCTTCATTCAACCTTTCAATCTTCCACTTCAGAAACACATGCAATGACATCATTCCCCATAAAACACTTCTCCGGCTGCCCAGTCCGACAGTCATTAACTTTCAAAAGAATCCTCAATACTCTGAGACATCTGGTGTGAGCAGAGGCATTAGCCCAAGGGACAATGTTTCTTGATGATTCATGCACTCCAAAACAAGATCATTAAGGACATTTAAACCATGCTGACTGCCCTCTAAACACACAAGTTTTACAGCATACACAACTTCAACAGTAATATTCTGAAGCTCCAATACACAGAATAGATTGGTATGTGGGATAAACAAAACTCATGGATCCCTGTAATATGAAGCCAAAAATGATCATCTATATTTGCACAAAATGGGCAGTGGTGAACCCTTTCTCTTTAACTGTCAGAGGCACTAGTTTCTTCTCATTTAACCGGTAATTAGGATGGTGACCTTTCGTTCAAAATGACAACTTTTTACAAGACATCCTGGTCATATGATTCAATGTTCAAAATTCCAGCTTCCTTGGGCAGTTGTAAATTCAATTAAACGCTGCATTGTTTTCTGATCAACTCATTCACAGAAAACATTGACCAACAAGATCATTTTCTGAGATATTGCTGTGAGCAGCTGAATTAAATCCCCCTCTGCTCACTTGATTCACAATACTGTCAAACCTGTATCAAGTGGACAGTTCTTCTCGTGTCGTGGTGAAACAGCACGTACATTCTATTGTTGGCCATTCATTTGGTGGCTGCCATTTCTATAATAGATATGGACAAGGAGACAACTAGCTGAAAAATTATATTCACACCATAACCAAGTTGTCTCAAGAAGCCATTTTATAATTATACCAAAGTTTTCAGACATGTTCTCTTGAAGAAATATTGTCCCCATATCACGATTCAAAGTTGTCCCAAAGGAGGCTGTTTCAGTTAATACAATTGTGTTTACCTTCTGTGATCAAGTGATGTTATATTTAGGGACATGCACCTTTACCACCACCTTTCTCAGATCATGAGCCCTTCAATGAGTCATCAGAGGCAAAGTGGGCCAAATGACCTCTTACATTGAATCAGATGACATTGTGCTTGTATAATAAGGACCTGCTTGGTTTAGTGAATTTGGTCAATTTACCTTGCTTACTGTCAGGGGTTTGAAATAGGATTATGGCCTTATAAATCCAATTGTAGAGCATCTTTTGAACCACTTTGCAACTGAAAATCAATTGAAATTGGAAGTAATTAATAAGGAAAATGTTGCTGTAATATGAAACGGAAACTGTAAATAGTGGCATAGTCAGCAGGTCAGGCAGCATCTGGGAAGAGGGAAACAGACTTAATGTTTCAGGTTGATCAACCTTCATCAGGATAGTCCTAATGAAGAGGCATTGACCTGAAATGTTCTCTCTGCACCAAAACTGCCTGACCTGCTGAGTATCCCCACCATTTACTGGTGTTAACCCAGAGCAAACTTGTGTTTCTAATTGTTTCCACATCAAATTATGCCCATCGTGAAATTCCATCAGATACTTTCTGTCAAGCATTCTTGTGACCTTGTCCAAGTTCCACTTCAGGGCAGAATGTGATGACATCATTCCCAATGCAACATCCCTCTGGCACATTGTGGGGTGACTTGGATCACATTATCTTGCTCATTTTTAGGTATTCCTACCTGGAAGACCAGAAGTAAATTATTTACTTAAAGCAATGTGGTCATCCATGAGCAATAACATACTGCCCTAACAATCCTGGATCTCCACCCCACTTCCTGAACCCCAGTGTGCCCCTGATCTTATGACTTCTACCCTTCATCTTCTTGCTCCCACTCTCCGCGCCCAACCCTGAACTGCTCCTGATCGCCCAGCACGATTGTCAGCCTCACTGAACGACCCCTCTCCCAAGGTCCAACCTGCTCCTTCCCTCCTCCAAAGTATTAGGCCAATTCTTGAAAAAAATATGGTGCCATTCTCTTCCCAACAGTCCAATTATCCTACCCTATGTCCGATCAGGATAGTCCAACCTCCCCCAGCCCCACTGGATCCTTCTCATCCCCCCACTTCCAACCACAAGCAGCATCCAATCCTTTCCCTTTCCCATACTCAGCACAAGAGGGCTCCAGTGTGTTGTCAATGCTGTAAGTACTTGACCAAGACACCCCACTCCACCATTCATTTATAACTGAACTTTGATATGATGGGACAATGACCAAAACAGTAATCACCCCAGCAATCCAGAGCACTGCAACTTCCATGCAGTAGAGCTCACAGGGCAGTGAGTGTTGGCTGATGCATGGACCCTTTTAGAAGGATGAGGAGACCCAGGATAGAATCGGTAGTTGAGTGGTACTAGCTCTCTTTAGCTGGTGTGCGGTTGGAATTGGGAAGTTGGAAGAACCTTGGTGGAGTTTGCTACCAGTGGGTCCTCCATATACTGCTTCCAATGTTCCAGGCACTGCCTGTGCATAGAATCATCTAAACAGATGAATGTTGGCCTGTTAAAGCAATACTCCAGGACATGGCTGTATCTAACCTTTGCTTTTGAAAATTAATCCAGAGTTCAGGAGTTAGGCATCCAGGGAATCTCCTACTGATGACCCACCCAACTACTCAGTGCTGGTATTTCCTGCATCAGATGTTACAAGCATGCAATGTGCTCCTTAAATGCAGTCACATATGGAAGAGGGGACTAGGTGCAGGAGAAAATCTTGACTGGAGCAGATTTGCTAAAAGGAACCACATAATTTGCAGCAATCCCTAGCTGCCTGTGACATTCCAGACAACATTTAGCTAATGTTTACTTCATCTGTTCTGAAAGGGCCGGGTACGAATTCCACCTCAAGGTTTCCCTGGAGAAGCTGAAATCCTTGGTGACTCCAGAAATGTCAGTGACATCACCCAAATATCTCCAGCAACAACTGTTCTGTTAAAAATAGTTACCTTCATTGAACATGTTTCAGACTACATCTGAGCAAACAAGCATCGAAACCCGGTTGTCTGTTTCGTCATGTGCACCTGTCTTACTGCAACTATTACTGTGGTAACTAGACTCGTCCAAGACCTTTGATTACTTTCATAAAACAGCTCCAGCTCTCTTCTCACCGTTTCCCCCTCCCCTCCCCACTGGACTCCTTCCAGAGATCATGGGGCAAAATCTTCTTATCATTGTCAACAACATACAATGTGTTGGAGAGGGAGGAATACTTGCTGCAGGGTTTCTGTCCTGATGCAGGGTTTTGACCTGAAACATCAAGAGTTTCTTTCCTCCCACAGATGCTGCTCGACTGACTGAGTTCCTCCAGCATCTTGTTTGTTGCTCCAGATTCCAGCATCTGCAGTCTCGTGTCTTCTTTGCCTATCATTGTGCCTACTTATGGGGTGTTGCTTAAAACTTAAGGAAACTTAGC
Organism: Pristis pectinata; assembly: GCF_009764475.1. Classification (NCBI taxonomy): domain Eukaryota; kingdom Metazoa; phylum Chordata; class Chondrichthyes; order Rhinopristiformes; family Pristidae; genus Pristis; species Pristis pectinata. The sequence continues at coordinate 24,789,625 of NC_067429.1, read as the reverse complement.
CATCTCGTGCAGGTCTGCTCTGTCTACTTGTAGGGCAGGCACAGTAGTGTAGCGGTTAGCGTAATGCTATTACAGCGCCAGCGACCCGGGTTCAATTCCGACCACTGTCTGTAAGGACTTTGTACGTTCTCCCTGTGTCTGCGTGGGTTTCATCCGGGTGCTCCGGTTTCCTCCCACATTCCAAAAATGTACAGGTTAGGAAGTTGTGGGAATGCTATGTTGGCGCCAGAAGCGTGGCGACACTTGTGGGCTGCCCCCAGAACACTCTACGCAAAAAGATGCATTTCACTATGTGTTTTGATGTACATGTGACTAGTAAAGATATCTTATCTTAATTTCTACTGGCATAGATCTGGCCTACCCAAGGGTCATCACCAAAGTAGTAAGCACACTATTTAATGAGTAGTTACCCTCCTCTAGGCTCCATCCCACTAATGGAGGCAGTGATCGTTTACTCTACCATCCTTCTCTTGCCAACTTCTGAGCCACATGGCAAGACTCACCCAAGAGTCCAGTCGGTGGGCAAAGCGAGTGGTGAAAAAGCTTCACCTTCTCAAGAACAAGCTGCCATTATCTGCAGCTTCCACACATTCTGTTACATTTACATCAACAGGTAATGGTGTTAACATTTTATTCCTTTACAAGATGCAGGCATCATTGGGTAGGCAATTGATTACTGCCAATCATTAATTCCCCCTTAAAACAGTGGCACACTAGGTTATTTCAGTGGGTCATTGGCTGCTGCAAGTATCCCCTTGTATAGGTGGGTGCCTAAAGAATGGGGGTGGGGGGATAGGGGGGATTTAATGGGCATATGAGACATAATTGATTACAGGAAAGTGGGAGAATGGGATAAGATCATTCTGGGCTGGCATCAACTTGGTGAGCTGAGTAGCCTCCTTCTACGTCATAAGAAAATGTGAAAAGTATAAATATGTATTCAACTGCTTGCTAATTAAAAACTTCAAGATTCTCACCACCTCCTTCAGGTCTTTAGAACTGACTAGGCCATGAGGGGTTTTAAGAATTCATTAAGGTTGTAATAAAATGTGAGTGAAGGGAATGCTGCTCTTTTAAGGGACTCACTTAAGAACCAGTTTTAAGCCAAGAGAGAACAAATACGCCAGAGCTCCAACAAGCGTCTCGTGCACCATTTTCTAAACCGCTCTGGGGCCCCCCCCCCCCCCCCCACAGTGCATGAGGACTTGAATATGGATGCACCCACGCTTTATACCTGTAGTCAGGTTAGATTTTTCCTTATGGTGAAAGGAATAAATCCAACATGGTCCATAAAACTCTCAGGTTTTCAATATGCTCAGCACAAATTGACATGAGGACTGCCTTGGGTTGAGTTAAGATTTGAACATTTTGGATGGCCTCATGTTATAGAGAGCAGACGGAAGCAAGCCAGAAGGACAATGAGATATGGTGGAGATAACAAAGAAGCAGGGATGGAAGTTTCAGCAGAAGATGGGCAGGAATGGTTTATACTACTGAAGTTGGGGTAAGCGTTTTGGTGATGGAGGAGCTGGAACTTTATGTCAGCATTAACTTAGATGCTGAGCATTCAGTAGCTGAGCATGCCAAAACAATGACGTTAGCCTCTAAGGCTTACTCCAATACTAACCTTTACATTTTTTTTTAAATCCAAGAGGACTGACCTGGCAAATCAACTAGTTTACTGGGAAAAAGTACTAAACCAGGACTGCAAAAAGTTCAGGAGATGTTCGTGAAAACATCATTAAGACCAAGACGGCATCTTATTTTGAATTAAATACATTGGTAATATAATTATATTGGCAACAGAATGAGGGTGTCACTTGTCCTGAAACCACACATTTCTTTTTCAACTAAATTAGACACTGGTCTATTTAATTACATTCCCGGAAAGAAATACCAGCTGAATGAAATTAAACAGTAATCGACAAAATGACAACGCCAGGCATTCTAATCCAGTTCTTGGGTTTTGAAATGACAAAAGTAACAAAGATTTCAGCTGAAGAGGTGCTAGGATGTACAATGCGAGTGTGTGTGGGGAAAACTGAGCAGGAAGGTCCACTTCTATCACCCAAGCAGAATCAACTTGAATTTCACTTAATTCAGAGAAAACATTTAAAGTCAACTTCAGTCTAACCTCAGTGAATTTATATTTATTGATATGTACTTCATTCAACAGAAGACATCTGAAATCCACATCACTTCCTTCCCAGACTTTGCCACCTCAATGGACATGTGGAGTAGTCAGAAGCAACACAAACATCTTCAAATTCCCTGACAAGTCATGGATTCACACCACCGAACCTTCATTGTCCCTCAATCAAAGTCACAGAACATAACATGTAAAGCACTGTGCGTGTACCTTCATCACACTGATCTAAGTGGTTCAAGGCGGTAGCTTGCCTCCACCTTCCCAAAGAGCCAGGGACAGAGGCGTTACCAGTAACACTATATTCCAAGAAGGGGATTAACAAAAAAAATCTATATCTCATTAAATGATAAAATGTCATCAACCTGAAGCATTAGCTCTTTCTCTCTCCACGTTATGCTGTGATTTTCCAGCATCCTCGAGTCTTTTTTGTAAATTTTCCACAGTATAATATTTTGGTTCAATGCAAACAGATACAGAATGACCATCTCAGCAAAGGCTACTCACCAATCTTCCTGTCAAACCTCCAGGCAGGGATGTTCCTTGTTGTTGTCACAAGGCTGTCAGTGGGCAAAGGAATAGACACCTTAATGGGGCCCGAGACTTTGATGTCAGAACCATTGCTGGTGAACAGGTGAATGCTGATTGCAGCCACAGGAGTCAGTTCAAACCTGGAGCGGTTCACTATATTTAAAAAAAAGATGTGAAAAGCATCATCAGCATCCCCATCAATAAGAGATAAATCAGGAAAGTCAGTTTACCAGAATCCACAATACAAACAACAGCCCAGTCCTGCATGTATATGTACATTGAGTCTTTGAGAATTAAGTGTTCCATGTGGAAGCTTTTGATACATTGCTGTACTGGCCACCACAGTTGGTCGAGTTGTATTTGCCTTTGATAAAGGATCAGAAAGTCTATCCTTGTTACCAAATAATAAAATAGAAGAACCTAAGGGTGCTCTACAATGAATTTTAAAGGATTTACTGGGCTGAATTTGACTGCTGTCTGGAACTGAACAGCACAGTGGCTGAATTGACAGTAAATGGCCTGGAATTGCAAAGCCACAGTATAGCAGAGAGTGCACAGTGAAGATCCACCCATTGGTTTGCTGTTGAAGTCTCATACTTCCATGCGACCCAGGTTCAGTTTTGACCTCCGGTGCTGTCCATGTGGAGTTTGCACATTCTCCTTGTGACCACATGGCTTTTCTCCAGGTGCTGAGGCTTCCTCCCACAGTCCAAAAACATGTGTGCTGGTAGGCCCTGGAGTGCAAGCGAATGGCAGAATCCAGAAGGAAAATTGATGGGATTGTGGAGAGAATAAAATGGGTCAGGGTAGGATACTGTAGAAAATGGATGTTTGATAGTCAGCACAGATCTGGTGGGTTGAAGGGCTTGTTTCTGTGTTGTCGCTCTATATGAAGCACAATCTAGCCAGTATTCATCAGCCCCTACAGGGACCACTTCAATCTGCCATAAACTAAGTTCAACTGTTAGACTAATTATTCTGGAAATAAGAATAGCTTCAATTACCTTGTTGCTCTACAAGTCAACCCCTTACCTGTAGATTGTTTGACCCAGAGTAACGATTGCACAGCCTCTCTCACAAATATCCACCCTTCTAATTTACCAGTGCTGATGGGGTTTACGAGGCTACTGTGGGAGTTATGACCCCTTCAACTAGCTCTGAACCCAAGAGCTCCTCACCAGCAGAATGCTAATAGACAAGACCCTTAAAAATGGTCACACCTCGCTCCACCAGCACACTCTTCTACATAGAAACCATCTCAAAAGATTAATCTTGAATCTATTATCTGTTTCTTTCATTTTTAAATAGAATAACCTGAGGGAACAGGTTCGCACTGACAAGAGAATGCCCAGTGAAAAGGTGCTTAAAAAAAACCTAACATACAGCCTTTGATATAATGTGCCTTAAGTGAAGCACACAAAATGGTGTTCATTTAACAATACAACATCATTTATTCTCTTCTCTGCCCTTCCATGCAGAGCACTGATCCAGGACCACTGGCAAATCTTCCCAGTTTCAGTTACAAACAAATGCCACCTCCATCACCTTGAAAATGAAGCGCAACAGAGAAGACCTTAACCCTCGCACACCATCCTCATTGTCAGTGGGTTAAAGGGCAGTGGTCAAATGGTTAATTTACTGGATTAGCAGCCAGAATTCTGGACCATTGATCCAGAGACACAAGTTCAAATCCCACAATGGTAGGAGGTTTTTAAATTCAAATGTTCAAAAGAAATGCTACAGATTTAAAGAAAATGCAAGAATCAGTAATGGTAAGCATGCAACTTCTGGTTTGTCATAAAAACTACTACACCCTTAATATTCTTTTGACCAGTCTGGCCAACTTGTGATTCCAGTCCCACCTAGGTAGTTGACTCCTCGGTTTGGGGACAATTAGGCGCAGACAATAAATGCCAGTGTTGTCAGTGGTAACCATATCCCAGGAAGGAATAACTAACAATAATCCTGCAATATGCACTGCAGTTACTACTGCTGTCACACAGCTCCAGAGGGCTGTCTGTGGAGAGTTTGCACATTCTTTCCGTGACTGTGCAAATGTTCCCCGGGTGCTCTGGTTTCTCCCACATCCCAAAGATGTGCTGGCAGACTGTGAATTACTCCTTAGTGTAGGTTAAAGGCAAAAGAATCAGAAAGGCAGCAAAGTTGGTTGTCATAAGATAATCAACACATGAGCACCACCAGTACATGGATTAGGAGACAGGCCCACAACTATCTGCTGAATAGTGGCTAGACAACAAATGATGAATTTTACAGTGTGATGCATATCCTGAGAAGTAATTGGTGCTGGTTCCATTCACAGCATTTCTACTTATACTCACTACATCAAATCTCTTCAGAGGCAAATGTAACATACATTTTGAGAGATTGGAGGATAGGTTGGTGTTGCTGATAATACGTTCTTACTTCTGGCATTTTGATGCAGAGTTTAAACAGGTCGACTCTTCTGCTACAGTATTATAGACACAATGCAACTCTCATGACAGTATAGACCTGGACACTTTCAATTAAGTTTCTAGAATTAACTTCTAGAGTTCTCCAACCTGCACTGCCAGTGTTAGGTCTCCTGTGTGCTGGGTCAGGTAGGAAATAGATTCAGAAAGTAATACAGCACTGAAACAGGCCCTTTGGCCCGACTTACCCATGCTGACCAAAATACTACTTACACTCATTTCAATATATATAGCAATGTGCCTTTCTTTGCCAACAGCAAGTCAGAAATTTTGCCAATTCTCCCTGGCTTAGGCCTTTGGGACTCGATATTGAATTCAAAAGTTTCAGATAACATGTTTGTGGCCAACTTTGACAAAAGATCATCCACCCGCAACATTAACTTGAGATTTTCCCACTCCGAAGATGCAATCTGATGTCCTGTGTATTTCCAACCTTCTGTTTTTATTCCAGATTTCTAGCAACTGCTGTGTTCTGTATCTCTCAGTTTCAGAATATTAGTTTCTTTTTTCCTCTCAGACTACCTTCACTCATCTTCCTCATTTTACTTACCTCCAAACAGATCAATGATTAGTATTCACTCCCCAACCTTAGCAATTGAAGCACTAGAAGCAATTGTTTACATGGACAATCCCAGTCTCCACCCTATCATAGATAATCCCCCAGTCCCTCCACCCTTACCCCTCTCTGCAATTTAACACACACTGGTTTCCTTACTTTTCCAATTCTGATGAAAGGCCTCTGACATAAAATGTTAATTCTGTTTCTCTCTCCACCCGCTGTGCATCTCCAACATTGTTATGTTTATTTTGCCAGTCCTCTGTCTTTGTGTGATATATGTCTGCAGATAAATTTAAATGCAAGAGGAACAGAACAAAAATATAGAATTAACTGGCAAACAAACTGTGCAAGGTGAGGGTATGTGCAGTACACAAGAAATAACGGTTTGATTTTCAATGTTGCAATCGTTACATCAGTGACTTGCTGCTTACTGCTATATTCATTTATAACAATTGCATCCATGGGTTTTTAGCTTTCATCTCCTCCAATTCCCCAGCAATGCAAGATCCATTTTTATCACAACCTTAACATTCAGTACCTGTTTTATTGGCTTCGTAGCCCAAGAAATATGGGAATCCTTCCACTTCATCATTGGCTGTTGTTAGGAAGGCAGACAGATCACTGTACGAAGTGTTTTCTGGAAGCCCAACATTCTTCCTTTGGAACTGGACCCATGGTTGATTCTTGGCACCTTAAATGAAAAGGAAACAGACAATAATTACCTGGAAAACACACCACCTCTAACACCAAGGCTCTTCTCATAGCTCATGCAGTGCAGCTCCCAATTTATTGAAATAGATGAAAGGCTTAGAACCCAGTCTTTATCAAGACTTCTCCTGATAGTAGCATTTATTGGAAGTTAAAGGGAAATCAAACAGTACAAGATGAAAAGATCTTCAGGGTTAAAGTTGGGAGTTTTATAAAGAATTTAGCATTGTCAATCTCTTGTAAGCAATGCTGTTAAATATTTCCTAAACAACCCCCGATAACTCCAAATGTCCCTCCGGGACTGAGCTTTTCCTGCACTTCATTCACTTGTTTTTCTTCAGGATCTTTGTCCTGTTCTGACCGCTATTTTTCCACAATTTTAAATAAAAGTATTGTAGCGGTTGCTACCGCGGAATAAAACAAGACTCACTCGGAGGACTGCCAAACAGAACTGGTTTACTTTCCCGCCTTGCGCGGGCCCTTTAAGGGAGAAAACTCCCGCCCAAAAAAAACCCAGCAATGATGTAAGTCCTACGTCATCAGGACTTTCCCACGCACGGGTTCTCCCCGTTGCCCGGAAAGACGAGGCCCGCCGCCATCTTGGGCCTCGTCGCTCCGACACCGCGCGACCCGACTGCCGAGCCGGTTCGCCCGACTAGACGGTGAGTCGCCACACAACCCCCCACAGAACCGGCGAGACAGTCCCCAAGGTCCGTGGGCTGTGCCAGCTGCCGCTTAGGGGGGCGGCCTCTGCGTCGCGGCATGGCAACTTCGACAGGCTGTTGCAGATCCAAATGGGCCGGTTTGAGGCGGTCCGCCGTGAAAACCTGTTCCCTGCCTCCAATGTCCAAAATAAAAGTGGATCCGTTATTCCGTATGACTCGGAACGGTCCCTCATATGGTCGTTGCAATGGCGCCCGAGGTGTGCCCCTGCGAACGAAAACAAACTTACAGTCCCGTAGTTCCTTGGGCTGGCAGGATGGGGCTTGACTGTGCCATGAGGTGGGAATCGGGGCCAAGGCGCCAAGCTTCTCGTGCAGTCTTTGTAGGACTGCTGGGGGTTGTTCCCCTTGGTCCCGAAGGGCAGGTATGAAATCCCCGGGGACAACTAGTGGCGCCCCGTATACAAGCTCAGCTGACGAAGTGCGGAGGTCTTCTTTGGGGGCAGTGTGTATGCCGAGCAGGACCCAAGGCAGCTCGTCAACCCAGTTAGGACCCTTCAGGCAGGCCATCAAGGCCGATTTTAGATGGCGGTGAAAACGTTCCACCAACCCGTTTGATTGAGGATGGTGGGCCGTGGTGGTGTGCAGCTGCGTCCCTAGCAGGTTCGCTAATGCAGCCCAGAGACTGGAAGTGAATTGGGTGCCTCTGTCTGAAGTGATGTGGGCCGGAACGCCAAAACGTGAGACCCAAGTTGTGAGCAGCGCCCGGGCGCAGGAATCAGTTGTGATGTCAGTCAGGGGGGTTGCCTCAGGCCACCTCGTGAACCGGTCCACGATGGTAAGGAGGTACCGGGCTCCTCTTGAAACCGGCAGAGGGCCCACGAGGTCGACGTGTATGTGGTCGAACCTCCTACGGGTAGGCTCGAACTGCTGTGGTGGGACCTTGGTGTGTCGCTGGATTTTTGACGTCTGGCAGTGCGGACAAGTCCTGGCCCACTCACTGACCTGTTTGCGCAGGCCATGCCAGACAAACTTGCTGGCGACCAGTCGGACAGTAGATCTGATGGACGGGTGCGCCAACCCATGTACCGAGTCAAAAACGCGTCTCCGCCAGGCTGCAGGGACTATAGGGCGGGGCTGACCAGTCGCAACGTCGCAAAGTAGGGTCCGCTGACCTGGACCAACCAAGAAATCTCGGAGCTGCAGACCCGAGACCGCGGTTCTGTAGCTGGGCAGTTCGTCGTCGGCTCGCTGTGCGTCAGCCAGGGCCGTGTAGTCGACACCCAAGGATAGGTTGTGGATGGTTGGTCTGGAAAGTGCATCAGCAACAACATTATCCTTTCCGGAGACATGTTGGACGTCAGTTGTGAACTCGGAAATGTAGGATAATTGTCTCTGCTGACGAGCTGACCAGGGATCGGAGACTTTGGAGAAGGCAAAGGACAGAGGCTTATGATCGGTGAAAGCGGTGAAAGGCCTGCCTTCTAGAAAGTATCGGAAATGCCGGACCGCCAGATACAGCGCTAGAAGTTCCCGATCAAAAGCGCTGTACTTCAGTTCGGGCGGTCTAAGGTGTTTGCTGAAAAATGCCAAGGGTTGCCAGCGGCCTTCGAGTAGCTGTTCCAGTACCCCACCCACCGCGGTGTTGGACGCGTCTACCGTGAGGGCAGTCGGGACGTCAGTCCTGGGGTGTACCAGCATCGTGGCGTCTGCCAGGGCGTCTTTGGCCTTAACGAAAGCAGCCGCAGCCTCGTCAGTCCAGATGATGTCCTTGCCCTTACCAGCCAGCAGCGAGAACAGAGGGCGCATGATACGGGCTGCTGCAGGGATGAAACGATGGTAAAAGTTGACCATCCCAAGGAATTCCTGTAGGCCTTTGACTGTGTCGGGGCGGGCAAAATGGCGGATAGCATCCACCTTGGCGGGTAGGAGTGTTGCCCCGTCGCTGGTGATTTTGTGGCCGAGGAAATCGATAGAGTCAAGTCCGAATTGGCACTTGGACGGGTTAATCGTGAGGCCGAAATCGCGGAGGCGGGAATACAGCTGGCGGAGGTGGGAAAGGTGTTCCTGGCGGTTACGGCTGGCGATCAGTATGTCGTCCAAGTAAATGAACACGAAGTCCAGGTCTCGGCCTACCGCGTCCATCAGCCGCTGGAAGGTCTGCGCGGCGTTCTTAAGGCCGAACGGCATCCGAAGGAATTCGAGCAGGCCGAATGGGGTGATAATCGCAGTTCTGGGGACGTCATCCGGATGGACCGGGATTTGGTGGTATCCCCTAACGAGGTCCACTTTGGAAAAGATGCGGGCCCCGTGTAAGTTCGCTGCGAAGTCCTGGATGTGAGGGATGGGATAGCGGTCCGGGGTGGTGGCGTCATTCAGCCTGCGGTAGTCGCCGCAGGGCCTCCACCCTCCGGTGGCTTTGGGGACCATGTGCAGGGGGGAGGCCCAGGGGCTGTCTGACCTGCGAACAATCCCCAGCTCCTCCATGTGACGGAACTCTTCCTTTGCCAGGCGGAGCTTGTCTGGAGGTAATCGCCGTGCTCGGGCATGAAGGGGTGGCCCTGTGGTAATGATGTGGTGTCGTACCCCATGTGTGGGCCTAGAATTTGTAAACGAAGGTGCCAAAATCGATGGGAATTCGGCTAGGAGCTTGGCGAAATCGTCGCCAGAAAGGGAAATGGAGTCCAGGCGCGGGGCTGGTGGGCTGATTTCTCCCAGGGGATAGGTCCGGAGAGTGCTAGAGTGAACTAACTGCTTCCTTCGCAGGTCGACTAACAGGTTGTGGGCCCGAAGGAAATCGGCTCCTAGGAGTGGTCGGGCGACGGTGGCAAGGGTAAAGGTCCAGGTAAAACGGCTGCTGCCAAAGTGTAATTGAAGGGTACGGGTGCCGAAAGACTGTATCGTTGTACCGTTGGCGGCATTGAGTAGAGGACCTGGTGGCCTGTCACAAGTGTCGCGGCCTGTCGGGGGCAAAATACTGACCTCCGCTCCAGTATCAACGAGGAAACGCCGTCCAGATTTCTTGTCCTGAACGAAGAGGAGGCTCTGTCGGCGGCCAGCTCACGGGGTTTGCTGAAGTCGGCGTCAGCTAACAACAAGTGGATGTCATCGGGGAGCTGTTCGAGGAAGGCCTGTTCGAACATCAGGCATGGCTTGTGTCCCTCGGCCAATGCCAGCATCTCATTCATTAGGGCGGATGGGGATCTGTCCCCCAGGCCATCCAGATGAAGCAGGCGGGCGGCGCGCTCACGACGGGAGAGGCCGAAGGTCCGGATCAAAAGGTCTTTGAAAGCCGGGTACTTATCTTCCTCCGGAGGCGACTGGATGAAGTCTCCAACCTGGGCGGCTGTCTCCTGGTCCAGAGAGCTAACCACATGGTAGTACTTCGTGGAGTCGGAGGTGATCTGCCGAAGGTGGAATTGCGCTTCGGCCTGGTCAAACCAGACGCTGGGCTGAAGTGCCCAAAAGGTGGGCAGCTTGAGGGCCACTGCGTTGGCTGCTGCGCTGTCGTCCATTTTGCGGGTCCAAAAGCCGTTTGGACCGTCGGGGTCGCCAATGTAGCGGTTGCTACCGCGGAATAAAACAAGACTCACTCGGAGGATTGCCAAACAGAACTGGTTTATTTTCCCGCCTTGCGCGGGCCCTTTAAGGGAGAAAACTCCCGCCCAAAAAAAAAACCGGCAATGATGTAAGTCCTACGTCATCAGGACTTTCCCGCGCGCGGGTTCTCCCCGTCGCTCGGAAAGACGAGGCCCGCCGCCATCTTGGGCCTCGTCGCTCCGACACCGCGCGACCCGACTGCCGAGCCGGTTCGCCCGACTAGACGGTGAGTCGCCACAGTATCACTTTTCCATTTGTCTATCAGCTAAAGGCTCCATGATCATCTCTACATTTACCTCAACTCTTCAATTACCTGTGTCAGTATCCAGAGGCTAAAACCACACTGAATAATTGGGAATTTTACACGTCAGACCAAATCCAGCAAATCACAGCACCTGGATGGCACTGCGCCATCATTCCTGTAGTCTGACCTCTAACACAAGGAATGCAGAGGCCAGTACTGCGGCCTTCACTGAAGTGGGGCATCTGCTCATGATGTACTTTTTTTTTACTTTGGCTCTAGCAGCAGAGTGACTGGTGGCAAACAATGTTTGAATATTACAGGCTATTCAGCCCATCTGATCTGCTTTGCGTTCGTCCTCCACATGACCCTCCCAGCCTATTCCCCTTCAATAATATCTGTGAAGGAACTAAATTTCCTCTTTCAATAATTTGGAGAACCTGCTACATCTGAATGGTGATTGGTTTATTGTCGTCATATGCTCCGAGATACAGTGAAAAACTTAGTTATGCATGCCATCCATACAGATCATTCCAAGATTAAGTACATCAAGAGAATTATTCCATATTGAAATAAGCTTCTATATAAAGAATTTTTCTATATTTTCAATTATTAACTCCATTTTTTTTTATCCTCTTTGCCCCATTGACCGGTCTTGCTTGTGCTCTCCATGCAAGTAATTCTAGTCCAGAGAATTTCACCCAGTCTCCTCACTTGGATAAAACACTGCTCTATGTGACAATTTTAGCTGCTGTACAATAAACACAGTGCTGTAAATGGAATATCAGAGAAGCCAAATGATAGGTGTGCAAACTTTTCACTGTAGTGTTGATTTTAAGCTCACAGAGCAAACCCTCATCACACCTCTCTGCCATTCACAGAATGAGATGTCTCTTTACGCTCATTTCTTAGCACTGGGCAGAGAAATTGTGCTTTTTTTAAATCATATTAATATATAGTAATAACTTTATTTCAATACGAATTAATAAACCTTTACCCTTTGAGCACTACCAATACCACCATTAGAGCAACTTGAAATGATACCCACAATACCACTACAGATTCTATCTTTCCTAATTAACCTGTGCTTGAGATGGTAGTGTTGAGTTATTAAATATGTTTAAAGTCGAGGCAGGTGAATTTTTTAGGCATTGGGAAATCAAAAGCAATGAAGAAGCAGGAAAGTGGAGTTGAGACTAAGAACAAATCAGGCAAATTCTCACTGAATGGGAGAGAGCAGGTTTGAGGGGCTGAATGGCCTCCTCTTGCTCACAGATTTTATGTTCCTGTATTCTTATGTATATGGCAAAGTATGGTGCTGACACAGGCAAGATCAATTTGAGTTAAATTAAGATTACCACACACAAAGAAAAATAGCACAGCATTAAAGAACACTGGATATAATTGCAATGTTATTTCTTCAAAATCCAGGGGCATCGCATTCCATATAAATCTTGTATCAATACTAATTCAGAAATTAGTCTGAATGCAATATTTTAAAAATATAGCACAACTGTTGTTACTTTTTCCACCCACATATTTTGATTAACTCTAGCTGTAATTTGTAGTTGTAAAATTCAGGAAATAAAATTACCACCACTTCTTTTAGCCACCTTTCCCAAAGTTGCTGTGGTCACCGATGTAACAGTTAGGTTTGGGGATAATGGTGGTTTGCTGGAGAATGCTCAAGGAAAAGACACGGAAGTATGCCCACCCTGTGGAATGCATTAAGGTTTTGTCATTTTTTTTGGATTTATCGGAGCGAGGGGCAAACAGTCCCAAGAAAATGACCCTTTGATGAGCTTTCTGGGTCTCTGACTGTTCAAGTTATTCTCCGTATTGGTGGCTGGGACAGCTCTTGCTGGGACTATTGAAATGTTGCAATTTTTCATCGATCTGTGATGTTATATTTTCTGTTGGCATGTACCACGCTGTGCATTTTTAATTTGGTTGCATGTTCTGTTACATAGATGAGTTTAGTGTGCAAGTGCCTCAACGCACATCAGATGATGTGAACAGTGCTATACCTTACTTTTCCCCAGAGGCAGCAAAGCAAATCTCTAACCAACAGGAGTGCCTCACTATAATATCTGTTGCATAAATAGTGGAGTTTTAATAGAAAATAATATACAAATGTCATAATAATACTAATAACAATGTGTTTTTAATTTAGTTTTGCAGACATTTAAACCCAAGTGGATTTAATATCATGTACAAATAGAGTCAACAATCCACTTCAAGAAAAAATAATCTGATGAGAATCGACAAGTGTCTACATGCAAGAGGCCAGAATCCACTTTCATAACCTGGTGCCAATTGTGAAATTCAATGTAGATGGCACCTCAGGAAATAAAACAAAAAGAATACCATTGTTTCTCTCTAGCTAACAGTCTTATTGCTGTTATATCAGCTTCCAAGTCCAGTGTGGAAGCTTGACTTAAAAAGAGGCATAATACTTTCAGATTGAAAATCAAATAGGCACATATACAGGCATGTTAATCAATATGTTAAGTACAATTTCTACATGCATTGTTAGAGTCATCGAGCACAGAGACGGGCTCTTGGACCACCAAGTCAGTACCAACCACCAAACATTCATATTCTCTAATCCTACACTAATCTCATTTTATTCTCCCCACATTCCTATCAACTACCTCCAGATTCTGCCTCTCACCTACACACCAGGGAAAATTTAGAGTGGCCAATTAACCTTTTGGTGTGAGAAGAAACCCAAGCACCTGGAGGAAACCCACGTGTTCACAGAAAGAATGTACAAACTTCACACAGACAGCACCTGAGGTCACTGGCTAAAAGTGCTACACCACTTTGCTGCCCCTCTTACTAACTCATTTAATATGAACGTGGGATATTTTAATTATATCTTAATGAATGCACATAAAGAGCAGTGAGTGAAATTTCAACTCATTTATTTTCTGGAGATTTGGTAACATTCCTTACATAGAACTACTGACACTCTCTTCTTTGTCTTGTGTGTTAACTTAGGGTTTGAAAGTCATTGGATGGTCCTGAAATTCATAGAAGCACCAACAATTAGTTCCTGTGTGCCTTCTTCCATCAGCCATAAAAGAAAATGGGGCAATGTTTCTTTCTGGGGAATTGCCAATACAATGTTTTTACAAACAGTGGTAAATTTTTCCAAAGTAAAATTAATCTGACCAATAGAGGCAACTAGCAACATTAACTTGCCTTTACTTCAATGCTTTCAGATAGAAAAATGTTGCGTAGGCACTTCGCAGAGTTACAGACCGACTAATGGTAAGATACCAAAGTGAAAAGAAGAGTAAAGGTCTTGAAAAACTTGGTCAAAGATCTGGATTCTAAGGCAAGTCTGATGAAGGTGAAGTTTAGAAGAGGAATTCAGAACAAAGACTCAGTGGTACATCCTCCAATAATGAGATGAAACATTGGGAGTTCTTATTTCTGGAAATCTTGTCAATCAACTCATTTTGACAATCACTTCCCTTGAATGTGCCAAATGGACATTTCCAAGTGAAGCCCAAGACATCACTACCTGCTCCACAATCACAATTCCTGTGTATCGCATCAAGTGTTTCCACCTGGACCCTTGCAAGGTGCCAACCATTAAAAAGCCAATGCTCCGCAATGAAAGATCGAGTAAAAGTTCTTTTATTTGCTTGCATTCTTTAAACAAATAATAAACAGCTAAAATTTGGTCACAAGTGCTCATGTATCAATGAAGGTTAATGGAATTTTAAAAGGCTTGTCAACCAAGTGCAGTCAGTGGAAATGCCTGATCTCAATGTCAGATCGTGGCCACTTTTGTGCTCACAGCCAGATTCGTTCAAACTGAATCTTGAACCAACTTAAAGGATGGTGTGATAAATAAAATAACCAGTTCTGGCCATAACAGATTGTGATCTAAAATTTCCTATCTTTTACACTGGCTTATCCCATTTCATGTACTGAAGTCAAAAAAACAAAAGCAGAAACTCAATCCCATTAGATGTTTGTACTTTGTCAATTCCTTCTCTCAATATGTACAGTTCTGCTAAACACTGCTTGATTTCCCTTTGAGCATCTCACTTTCCCCTCACCTCAGCACTCATATATTTAAAATGCTGAAACCAAAGTTCTTTATCAGGATTTTTTCTGACCAAGATACTGAATTATTGAACAGTTCATCTCAGTGCACAACCTTTTTTGCTGATTATTCACTTCCAATGCAGTGTCTGTCAACTGCATGCCATTCTTGCAGATCAAACTGATTGAGTAAATTGAATGTGTATAGGTACCTTAAATAGGAGAAAGAACAGATTGACCACTGCCTTCACATTCAGGATTTACTGAGCCTCGGCCTTTCCATCTTTGGAGATAGTGTTTTCTCAAATAATGTTTTCTCCCCTCTTTGACAAGCTGGGTTCCTGACATGTACGAAGTGTATTGCTAGGTTGAAGGTCACAAAATTAAAGATATTAAGAAACCCACACTGAGGGTTTCTTATTTTTAAGACACATTCACAGTTTACTCTCAATTTTCACATCCATCCACGGTTTTACTTAATGCAACCTCAGTGAACACTTCTCGCTATATCTGTATTCTACACTTCCAATGTCCAGTCACCCACAGTCCCAGCTCCTTCTAGTATACTATAGGCAGCTAGTACTTCTCTACAAATCAGTGTCTTCTGGAGATCTCTAATAGATCCCACTGTTTCACCAGTTTGCTCCCTGTTTTACTCATAAGTACAGGAAACACAATCAATAAATGTCTATCTTTATATTCATTGTGCCGTAAAACCAAGATATATATTCTTACAATGCATTAATGCCAGCTTAATCCCCGTTTTCAAAAGCCTCTTTCTCTTTACTATGGTTGGAATTCAGGTTTGTAATATTGGGGTTTCATATTCTTTTTCAATCAGCATGATTAATGCGAGAGCCAAGGTTTCAGGGCACCAATTTAAGACGGGGTTGATCCTTGCTTTGGTTGCAGACTGTGCAAACTGCTGGATGTTAAAGGATAAACGATGATGAGAGCACTCTGTCTGAAAGCAGGCAAGTAACACTGGGGAAGTTTAAGTACTGTGGGAGACGCTAATCGTCTTTAGAAGGAAGTGCAGAGTTCTAACTAAAATTCACACTAAGCAAAGATACACAAATACTTCAAGATTATTACAGTGTAACCTACAAAATGCTTTCAATATTCAAAGCAGTATAAATGACCCAAGAGCAGTATTCAGAATCAGGTTATCCCAATAGCAAGCAGATAGCAATGTGTTATTTTTCTAACCATTCTAACCAATTCCTTCTAAGTGATACTAAATATATACTTAAATGTTATGCACAGACGATGTTTCCCATGTACAAAGGCTGATAATGAAAAGTGAATCACTGTCTGCATTACAGTTAAAGATAATTACTGCAGAGAAAAATGCACCATCCTGGTATTTTGGATCAATTAAAGTCCTTGCATCATTGATCAGTATGCTTATAGCAGGAACTAAACCACTATTCTGTGATCCCATTTCCATGTCACTCAATAGTCCAACGTCAAGTTTTCTGCTGACCAATTTTTGGGAGTTAAGAGGGAAGGCCTAGTGGCAGCATTCTCAACAATGCCCTCCAGAAAGACACCATTAATGAACAGTTGTAACCTTTCTTCAGTCCCACAGATATCATAGATTCCCCACCACTTTCACAAGGCTACTTTGACTCTGTGACATTACTGGAAGAGCCTACCAGACGGTGGATCCAAACGATGGATTAATATGCCCAAATACAATTCAAACCTTTGACCATATTTACAGAAATGTGCTGCTGTAGAACACAGGCATCTCCTTCCAATTTGTTAATGACAGGAAGGCAGTACCACGAGGAAGGGAATCCAAACTGTCTGGATTCCATGAAAAGCAAAAAATAATTTATAAATTGCAGTAAAAATTTTAAAGTTATTTCCTAGGAAGACTAGGGAATTATTTAGAAAAGAGAATGTTCTTGCTCACTTGTGGCTCAGTTTGCAGCATTTTTGCCTCTGAGTCGGGAGATTCTGGGTTCCAGTCCCAATGCTGACACAAAGGACAAAGTCCCTGCTGAGACAGCAATATGTCAAAAGTCAGCAATGCTGTCATTCACACAAGGCTTTATCTCTTTGGATGGAATTAATGAATAGCAGGGAAAAAACACAGCAGAGAGTAGTCTGCAGGTCTCCAAGGTGTTACTTCTCAATAGGACAAAGCATAAATGGAGACATAGCAAAGGAGTGTACGAAGAGAACTTCAATTGTCATGGATGGTTTTAATCTGCATATTGATTGGACTAATCCAACTAGCACAAGAGTACAGTGGAAGAGAAATTTATCAAGTGTGTCAGCAACCTACCTGGGAACAGACTATTTTAGATATAGTCATGTGTAAGGAGACAGGTTTAATTAAAGATTTTGTGGTTAAGGATCCCCCAAGGGAGTAGTGATCATGGTAGAGTTCTGGATACAGTTTGAAGCTGAACACCCAGGTCCACGTCCAATGACCTCAGCTTAAATAAGGGCAATTACAATGCCATGAAGGGAAAGTTGTTTAGAGTGAAGTGGGTAATTAGGCTAAGGGATAGGTCAGTGGATGAACAGTAGCAATTATTTAAACATATAGTTCATAACACTCAGCAGAAATTTACTCAGTTTAGGAAGAGGGATTCCAGGAGTGAAGCGAACCATCTATGGCTAACAAAGGAGGTCAAGAGAAATATTAAATCAAAGACTAGAGCATACAAAGTGGCAAGAACTAGTGGCAGATCAGAGGACTGGGAATTTTACAAGAACCAGTAGTGAGAGACTAAGAAGTTAGTGAAGGAGAAAATTTATTATGAGAGAAAATTGGCAAGTAATATCAAAACAAACAGCAAGGGCTTCCAAGGGCATATAAAAAGAAACAGAATAGCTAAGGTAAGTGTGGGATTTTTAGACAGCGAGACTGGAGAACTAATAACAGGAAACAAGGAAATGCAGAAGGTTAAATCAATACTTTACATCAGTCTTCAAGGGGGAGGACAATGCAAATATTCCAAAAATATCTGATGGACTGTTATCAAACAGTAAGGAAGAACTTGTGACTATCATGAGGAGCAAGGGAGAACACACACTAGTCCTTATTGAAGGGTCAACAGCGGAAAGAGTGAGCAGCTTCAAGTTCCTGGGCGTCAACATCTGAGGATCTGTCCTGGGCCCAACACGTTGATGCAATCACAAAGAAGGCACGCCAGCAGGTGTCCTTCGTTAGGAGTTTGAGGAGATACAGTACGTCACCAAAGACTCTTACAAATTTCTGCAGATGTATGGTGGAGAGTACTCTGACTGGTTGCATCACAGCCTGGTACGGAGCCTCCAATGCACAGGACTGCAAGAGGCTGCAGATGGTTGGAGACTCAGCCATCTCCACCACAGGGCACAACCCTCCCCACCATTGAGAAAATCTTCAAGAGGCAGTAGCATCCATCACGAAGGACCCTCACCATCCGGGACATGACCTCTTCTCGTTACTACCGTCAGGGAAGAGGTACAGGAGCCTGAAGACCCACACTCAACGATTCAGAAACAGCTTCTTCCCCTCCACCATCAGATTTCTGAACAGTCCATGAACACTACCTTGTTATTCCTTTTTATTGTACTAGTTATTTTTGTAGTTTATAGTAATGTCTTTGCACTGTACTATTGCAGCAAAACAAACTTCACATCATCTAAGTCAGTGATAATAAATCGGATTCTGATGGTACCGTAAAATCTAATAGAACTAAAGGCAGGCAAGTCACCAGGTCCCAAAGGCCTACACCTGAGGGTTTTAAAGAAACCAGTTGCACAGAAAGAAGAGCCATTGATTTAAGTTTTACAAAACTCACCAAATTTCCAGGAAGGTTGCAGCAGGTTGGAAAACTATAAATGTGACTCCATTGTTCAAGAAGGGAGAGTGACAGAGATTGGGCAACTAAGTGTGTTGCCTTAACATTTGTTGTTGGTAAGATGTTGAAGTTTACATTCAAGGGAGCAATAAACTGGGCATTTACAATACTCCAGGTGCAGCCTCACCAGTACTCTGTACAATTGTGATAACGCTAAACTATTTCCAAATTCCAATGCTCTTTAATAAAGGCCAATGTGTCTTTGACCTTCCTAACCACCTGCTGCACCTGCCTGCTAACTCTTTGCGAGAACACCTTGTTTATTTTGTTCATCTGCAACATTTCTCCATTTAGATAATAGTCTGTCTTTAGGTTGCTTTGACTGAAGTGCAGAAGGAATTAATGTAATCAAACCAAGTCAACATGATTTTATGAAAGGTAAATCATGTTTGACATATTCACTAGGTCTTTGAAGATGTAACGAGCAGAATTAATAAGGGAAACCTGTTGATGTGGTGTATTTGAATTTTCAAAACACATTTGACAAGGTGCCACTTAAAAGGCTGGTGGCAAGATAAAAGCTCACGGTATTAGGGGAAGTGTGTTAGCATTGATTGAAGACTGGTTATTGCAAAAGGAGAGGGTCAAAATAAACAAGTCTTTTTCAGGCTGGAGTGTGCCAAAGACAGTACTTGCCCTCAAATATTTACAATTTATATTAATGACCTAGAGGAGGGGGCAGAGTGCAAGGTATCCAAGTTTGCCAATGACACAAAGATAGGCGAGATGGCATGTTGCAATGAGGATATTTGGACTCTGCAACTGGATACCGATAGGTCGAGGGAACGGGTGAAAACTTGGCAACTGGAGTTTAATGTGGGAAAGTGTGAGGTCATGCACTTCAGGAAAAGAAACCTAAAGGCTGACCATTATCTAATGGGAGAAAGATTGCAGATGAGTGAAGTACAAAGGGATCCAGGTGTTCGTGTGCATGAATCACCAGAAAGTTAGCAGGCAGGGGCTGCAAATGGTTAGGAAGGCAAAAGGCAAACTGGCCTTTATTGCAAGAGGGGTGGAGTTTAGAAATTGCAATGTAACGTTTCAATTGTACAGGGTACAGGAGAGGACACACCTGACGTATTGTGCACAGTTCTGAACCCTTTATTCAGGAAAGGATAGGAGACAGTCCAAAAGAGAGTCACAGGGCTAACTCCTTGGACGAGAGGACTGTCCCATCACTAGCAACTAAAGAAATTAGATCTATATTCTCTGCAGTTTAGAAGAATGAGGGGTGATCTTATTAAAACTTAAGATAGTGAGAGAATGAAGCGACATTGTTACAAGTTTAGGGGATGGTCATTTAAAACTGAGATGTATTGGAACTCCCCATAGTGTGGTGAAACCCAAAATCTCTACCCCAGGTGTTTATGGAGGCTCAATCATTGGTGGCATTTAAAGTGAAAGTTAATAACCATTAATTGAGGGCTTTGGGGAACTGGCACAGAGATGAGACCTGGAGGTAGATCAGCCATGATCTTACTGAATGGTGGGGCAGGCTTGAGGGGCTGAGTGGCCTACTCCTACTTTATATTCTTTAAGTTTAAACTGAGGCTCACTTGGGTATGAAAAGATCACAAGGCAGTATTTCAGTAAAGTGTCTGGCAATAATTATCCCGTGATCAATATCACTGAATGAGATAACCTGCCCGATACGATATTGTAGTTTGTGAGATAAATTCACTGCATAGTTTCCAACAGTACAATAGTGACTACACCAAAATGTAGTTGACCCTCTCTTTTTGCAATGACCTCTAAACCACTTTGGGATGTCTTGATGTGATACATAAATGCAAATCTTTTTTCCTTTTTTTCTTTCACAAACACATCACTACATTATGTGACACATTCTAAGAACTAGACAAAAAATTTGTCCCAATGTGATCAATAGAAAATGGCTGATAGTAAAAGGTGGAATCAATGGATCCTTCCACAATCATTAAATGGCCTGTTATATTTCAATTTTATGCGTACAGTGGACATAGAAAGATTGCTTATACTGAAAAAAGATTTGGCAATTTTTGATTTAATTGGGAAAAAAGATGTAAGTTGAAATTGTGAATTGGTATAACAATTGTTAGTGTGATTATGGCAGTTTAATTTTATTCATCTGGAAATACTGAAATCACTTAGTATTCAAGAAATCAGGCTCTGTTTATGATTGAATGTTGAGCATTTTCTGTTTTCCCAATTCCATTTTATTAGGTCTCTGTATTCTCCCCTTTCGATTCTTCTTTGAACAATCGATTAATACAAATTCTTCTACATTGAATGTTGGATAGGCTGCAGCACTGATCATCTTACTCTGTGATAAAACAAGCAGGGGACAAATGGTTGCCAGGGAAACCCATGTTGCCCAGTGAGCTCCAGTCTTTTTCTGCGAGGAGTAAACAGAGCTTTAAACATAAGTGCTACAAACAGGATTTGATTGTACACTGAGAAACCACATTCCATTGGTCGTCCTATGAATTAACCACTTGCCAACTCTCAAATATTCACTAACAATAACAAAGACAATTAAATGGAAAATGATTTTTTTTAAAGGAAATAAAAAGATACATTATCAGTATTCGTAGATGCAGTTATTAAGCAAGACGTTGTTATTGTCTGGAAGCTACACGAGTTGGAGCAAAGCCATCTCCTTGCTGTTTTCACTCATCTGGATATTCTGAAGCCAGTCCTACTGTCATGGTTCCGAGTGCTGGCCCTCGATTCGGCTCCATTGATGGTGCCTCGTTGTGCAGCACATGGAGTCCATGCACTACTAATTGCATAACGACACACACCTGAGCCCCATCAGAAGACTAGCAGAAGATCCCTGGTTTCACTAGCACTAGTTGCCAGAGTATTGGTCAACCTTTGGGTATACTTTGTCTCCTGGCTGCTTAGAGCTGTGAACTCTAGAGCAGTCCCGGTTTCACTGTTCCTCTTCGGATATCCAGTTTTTGTGTTGGAACCCCACCTCAGAGCCCCGAGGCAAGTATCCTTCCGGTTGCCACCTGCATTTGGTTCTGAGGGAGCATCCTGACTCCAGTCTCATACCAATGCGCTGCATTTGGGTTCTCCGCGAGCTCGGTCTTCGCTCGACATTGTGACACCTACTCTCTGCAGTTTGAACATGCAGTTGAGTGTAAACAACCAACTGCACCTTGCTTCAAGTTCAGACCTGTCATCACATCATCGCCTTTAAAAGATGTGCATCAATGCAACACCAACATGACACTGCTTATCTACAACCATTTGGGACCCTTCCTCCAAACTAATTATGCTATGCAAGTTATTTTGCAGAGGAAGTTAGTGCTGCTGCCTCACAGATCTTGGGACCTGGGTTCCATCCCGACCTCGAGTGCAATCAGCATTGAGTTTGCATGTCATCCCAATCACTGAGAGGATTTTCCCCAGCTTCCCAAAGATATGGATTGGAGGATAGGTCAGATGAATTCATGGCTATAGAACGGTGCAAAAGGGAGGACTTTAGATTGTGGGATCATTGGGACTATTTCTGAGGAAGGTGGGAACTGTACAATGACGGGGTTGCACCTGAACCAGAACGGCTTGCACATCTTTGCAGGGAGCTGTTAAACTAACTTGGCAGGCAATGGAGCACAGATTCTGTGTACGTCAGGGAGGGAAATGTACAGTCAAATATAGAAGGAAAAACCAGGCCATTTGACTAGGCAAAGGAGACATGGGCATATAAAAGGCACATGGGAGGACTGGAATGCTAAATTGCCTCTATTTTAACATAAGGAGCATGTAGGATAAAGCCGATGAACTTAGAACACTGATCAGCACCTAAGAACAACAAGGAGATGTTGCAATCAGAGACATGGTTGAAAGAAGGGCAGGACTGGCAACATAAGGTTCCAGGATATAGAAGCATCAGATACGTGAGAAGTAAAAGAGGAGGGGACACTGCAATATTGATTAAGGAGACAATCAATGCAGTAATGAATCAAATCAAATCCAAACGTTCATCTCAAATTATCAATCAAGCAATAACACGAGTCTCGACAGTGTGACAATGGATGATGAGAATGACTATTGACAATGACCTGAAGTTCACCAGGATGGGGCCTGGATTGGAGTATTAGCTACAAGGGGAGGTTGGGTAAACTTGGGTTGTTCTTGCTGTAGTGTAGGAAGCTGAGAGGCAACCTGATAGATGTATATAAAGTTATGAGGGGCATAGATAGGGTAGATAGACAGTCTTTTTCCCCCGGAGTGGAAATCTTAAATACTAAAGGGCACAGGGTTCAGATGAGAGGTGCAAGGTTTAAAGGAGATTGTAGGTGCCAGGGTAAGTGGTAGAAACAGATATGAAAGTAATGTTTCAGCAGCATTTGGACAGACAGGAACAGGCGGGGGAATAGAGGGATAGGGACCTTGTGCAGGCAGATGGGATTAGTTTAGGTTGGCACAGACATTGTGGGCCAAAGGACCTGTTCTTGTGCTGCACTGTTGGATTGTTTCCTGCCTGCTTCCCAATGCCCCAGTAAATTATCTGCAAGCTCTGAAGTTGGGTGACTGTGGGACTGTATGTACTTCCACTGTCTCACAGCTCTATTGCCAGGGTTCAACTCCGACCTCTGGTGCTGTCTGTATGGCATTCTCCCTGAGAGTTTCCATTGGGTGCTACTGTGTCCTCCCACATGCCAAAGATATGCTGGTTGATAGGTTAATCGTCTACTCTAAAGTGGTAGGTGTTGTTAATGGCATTTGTGAGAGAGTGGGTCATGGTAGATGAATGGGATTTTTGGGATTGCTCTGACAGCTGGCATAGACTTGATGGGCAGAATGGCCTATTCGTCTGTTATAAGGACACAAAATAGAAGCATGACTTACCATTAAAACTTTATTAACTCACTCAGGCTATATCTGGTCTATAAGTAACTCCAGTTGTAATGAAAACCATTATCAAAGCTTTTTAAAGACAGGGATTAAATGCCAGCCTTTCCACTGACATCCACATACCAAGAATGAAGAATAGAAAGCCAATCGTTACATAAAAAACATAAGAAGTAGTAGAGCAGGCCATCCAGTCCCGCATGTCTGCTCTTTTATCTCAGCACCACTTTTCCACACTAACAGCAAAATTCCACAAATCTGGCATCCAATCATTTGGAAATCCCATCAGTCTGGCAACTGGCTCACTCATTACTCTGGAACTTGTGCCCAGGATCCAGTATGCTAGCAGGGTGTGTGGCCAGAGAGTGGTCTAGGTGTGCTCTGGGACTGGGGTCCAGAACATCAGGGGTCAGGAACATGGTAAAGTACACAGTCAGAGATGGTATCAATAGTATCCCTCAACATCAATGTTCCATCAACCTCTCTCTTGGGCAGAGAATTCCAAAGATTCACTACTCTCCAGCTGAAGAAATTGCTCTTTATCTCAGTTCTGAATGGCTGACTTCTTATATTGAAACTGTGACCCCACTCTTCCAAATACCTCAGCTTACCTGTCAAACTCCGTAAAAAAATTTTGTATATTTCTATGAGATCACCTCTTATTCTCCTGAACTCCAGAGAGTACCACACCAAACAGTGTAATCTCTCCCCAGAGAACAATTGCCTTGTCCAATGAATCAGTCTAATTAAAACTTCACTGCATTCCCTCTATTGTAAGCAAAGCCTTCCCCAGGTCTCACTCCATAAGTCTGAGGACAGAACTCTAGGTTGATGCTTTAAGGTAGTGCTGAAAGGTCAGAGGTGCCCATCCTTGGAATGAGATGTTAAACTGAGGCCTAGACAGCTCAAGTGATCTGAAGTGAAGTAAATGCCAAAGGATCTTTGTGGCCAATATTCATCCCTCAATCAACGTGACTAAAACAGATTTTATACACACCCAGGACATTCTCTCTTCTCTCCTCTTCCATCGGGTAGAAGATACAGGAACCTGAGGGCACGTACCACCAGACTTAAGGACAGCTTCTACCCCACTGTGATAAGACTATTGAACGGTTCCCTTATACAATGAGATGGAATATGACTTCACGATCTGCCTTGTTGTGACCTTGCACCTTATTGCACTGCACTTTCTCTGTAGCTGTGACACTTTACTCTCTACTGTTAGTGTTTTTACCTGTACTACATCAATGCACTCTGTACTAACTCAATGTAACCGCACTGTGTAATGAATTGACCTGTACGATCGGTATGCAAGACAAGCTTTTCACTGTACCTCAGTACGTGACAATGATAAACCAATACAAATAATACTTTGTTGCTTTAAGGGAGGCCATTGTGCACAAACTGTCTGCCGTGCTTCCTACAACAGTAACCTTCTGATGAAGGGCCTTCAACCCAAAACATTAATTCTTTTTTCCTTTCCACAGGTGCTACCTGGTCTGCTGAGCTTTTCCAGCTTTCACAGTTTTTATTTCAGATTTCAGCATCTGCAGTTTGATTTTCACTTCCTACAACAGTGACTGCATTTCAAAAAGGTAATTCATTAACCATGAGTTGCTATATAACACCTTGTTGTTGTCAAAGGTGGTAAATAAATGCTAGTTTCTCTTTTATTCTCTCCTGCCTACCTGTGCTGCAGTTTGCATTTCACTTCTTCCTGGTGCTGCACCCAGCCTTTGCTAAGTTTTTTTTAGAAATCCCAACTCGTACATCTCTGCTTTCTACTCGCTAGAAAATCAGGCTTTTGTCTCTGATTGGACAATTTGGACAGCACGGTAGCATAGTGGTTAGCACAATGCTTTACAGTGCCAGCGACCTGGGTTCAAATCCGGCCACCGTCTGTAAGGAGTTTGTACGTTCTCCCCGTGTCTGTGTGGGTTTCCTCCAGGTGCTCCGATTTCCTCCCACATTCCAAAGACGTACAGGTTAGGAAGTTATGGGCGTGCTATGTTGGCGCCGGAAGCGTGGCGACACTTGCAGGCTGCCCCCCAAAATCACTACGCAAAAGATGTATTTCACTGTGCGTTTCCATGTACATGTGACTAATAAAGATCTTATCTTATGCTGCCCTCTTCTCCGCTTGTGCCCTTCACATACCAACCAGGCTTCTTTCCTATTACCACCACACCACTGCCCTCTCAGGGTTTCCTCTGCCTTCTATGATTACTCTCAGGAAACCAGTTATTTCATCTGCCTGCATGTTAATATTTAGTGATGTCTGACCTAAATATAGGCTTTGAAATAGGATAATTATCATTCCCGGGTTATTTCAAGTCACTATGGAGATCCGACTGGGAACTTGGCACAAGTCACACTTCTACATCAGATGAGATTTTAGCATTGAAAGTGCATCAAATGACAATATTTCTTTGCGATGTTCCTTTTAGACTTGCAGTAGAAATTAATCTAGATGATCTCAGGAAAAAAAAATTACTCTCTGCCAGGATAACCATGTCCTTTACTGCCCAAAACTGCACTAGGAGCCCATCAAATCCCATAACTTTAGGCTCCATCCCAACTTACCTCCCTGGCATTCACCAGTCGCACCCATTCCCCCACCAATCCATCGTCCCCCAATCCACTAAAGTTCAGATCTCGATGATGAACTTGAATCACCCACTCACCTCACCTAACCCAGTCCTAATCCTAAATGCCACCCAACTCACAATCTCCTAACCTCCTCACCCTAATCCTCCTGTCACCACCTTCAATATAGATGCACCATAAAGCTTCCTATCCATATGCATCACGGCTTGGTGTGGCAACTGCTCTGCCCGAGACTGCAAGAAACTGCAGAGATTTGTGGACACAGCTCAGCAGATCACAGAAACCAGCCTCCGCTCCATGGACTCTGTCCACACCTCTCGCTGCCTCAGTAAAGCAGACAACATAATCAAAGACCCCACCCACCCTGGGCATTCTCTCTTCTCTCCTCCCCCCCCCCCCCCCCCCCAATCAGGCAGAAGATTCAGAAGCCTGAAAGCACGTACCAACAGGTTCAAGGACAGCTTCTATCCCGCTGTTATAAGACTACTGAAGGGTTCCCTTGCATGATAAAATGGACCCTTGACCTCACAATCTAGTTTGTTATGGCCTTGCATCTTATTGTCCACCTGCACTTTCTCTGTAACTGTAACACTTTATTCTACATTCTGTTATTGTTTTCCCTTGTTCTACCTCAATGTACTGATGTGATGAAATGATCTGTATGGAAGACATGCAAAACAAAGCTTTACAGTATTCCTCTGTACATCTTACAATAATAAACCAATATCAATATCTTCCTGCTCTGCCCCCTCCCAATTGCAGCCCATCACTCCTGGGGCTCCCCCCAACTGCCGCTCCCAAATTCCTCCTCGCATTGGGCGTCTGCGTTTGTAGTTTTATTGCAACCTTTATGCTCTAATAGTCTTTACCTTGACTAATAAAGTACACTTGATCACCTTACCTAGTAACTCTATTCTATAAGGGACCTGTGGACACAACACTGCTTCATCTGCCATCCATCAGAATGCCAATCAGACTTTAGGGGTGAAATGGCCTACACCTGCTCTGACCATCCTGTGTACTGTTTTATGAAATTGCACCCTGTTGGATGCCCAAGCAAGGTCGAGGCAAGGGTCACATAAAAGTATAGCACAACTTGTGCACAATCTGTTGGTTTGCACGGAGTTTTTTTTTAAATTTCCCCCCTTTCTCTTCAATGGTGCAGCTGCAAACCAATAAGGTGGCAGGATGCAGGAAGGCACCTCCCACCCCCACTGTCCCTGGGCACCAGGCGCAGACCTTTGTGTTGGGGAAGAGGAGAGACCACAAGCCTTTATCCTCCATCCACAAGCAACTGATGCTGAGACAGTGTCCAAGTGCTGAAAAATGCATTGATTAAAGCACTAAAGCAAATTCTCTGGGGGAAGGAGACTTCATTTCTTGTAAATTCAATTACAGAGTGTGGCAAGGCTAGTACAGATGGCCTTGGGAAGATGATGAAGAGCTGTACATACCAGTTGCTGAAGTCCTTCAGGTGAAGGTGCTCCCAGTGTTTTGGGATTGAGAGTTCCTGGAGTTAGACCCAGCGATGACTGAGGAAGAGAGGTATGTTTAAGTCTTGGAAGGGAACGGGCAGATTGTGGCATTCCGAAAGCAACAATGGTGAAGGGAGTGAACACCAGTCTTCTGCTTGAACCCACGGTTTCTCTGCAGATCAATCAGCACCTGCAAGTAGTTTGAACCGGCCTGGAGGGGTGGGGGGCAGAGTCAATCACAGCAAGGGCGAGGCTGTGTTCTTTGGCCACTGGACCGACCTATCCTCTGTTCCCTTCATCGTCAGGTCCAACTACCTGAAGGTGCTGGGAATCTGCTTCAACGGAGCGAAGCATGTGGCGAAAATTGGCTGGATCAGACAGCCAAGGTGAAACAGAAATTGGGAATGTGGGATTGGCGGTCAACAGCTCGGTGATCAGATATGAGGTTCTCTCGGTGTGCATGGCATAGCTCATGCCCCAGCTCATGCCCCATCCCTGCATTGCGGCAGCCACCTGACCCACGTTCTGTTTCATCTGGAGATCCAGAATGGATCACACCTGTTAGGTCGCGATGTACTAGTCTCCAGAGAACATGGGAGGGAAATGTACCCAACGTTGCCATCATCCCGATGGCCACTTTTGTGTGTGGCTGCATCAGGCTGTGCGTAGAGCCCCAGTACACAAACACCAAGTGTCACTATGTGTTGAGGCGCTACCTGTCCCTGGTGTTGCGAAGGATGGGCCTACCCTTGTTGCAGCATTGGATCTGTCCTTAGTACAAAAAGGTTCCTGCAGATAAGCACTTTTGACCACAAATCCATTAGGCAATGGCCAACATGGAACGTTCTGGAGGCCCTGCTGGTGAAGGATATGATGGATGTCGTGGGGTAGTTTCCTGAGCAGTCTGCCTCATCACCACAACTCACAAGCACCAAGACCTCGCTTGGCTGGCAGTGAATGAGGCAGTCTCCGTCAGGTGATTTTTGCAAGGCCAGAGTCTCATTCCACATATGCTGCCCTTGAGATGGCTGCAGTGTGGATGAGACCATCGTCCACCCCCTCACGGACTGTGCACTTGCCTAGGTCGGGGAAAGGATGCAATGGTACTTGTCAGGGTTCATCCGGAGCAGCTGTGTAACAGCGGACTCTCTGATCGACGGTCTGTTCCCAGGGACACAACCGAGACCTACTGCTGCTGGAAGGTCATCAACTCTGTGAAAGACACTTTGGAAAGACAACGGTAAGTCGTTGAGTCTTCCAGTGCAAGGAGAGGTCCGCAAGTGAATGCTGCTGACTGGCACCTTCCAAGGTGCAAGAGTTCGTGCTGAGGGACACACTGAAGCTCAGTGCAGCCATTGCAAAGGCTTTGGGGGAAAGGACTATGGTCTAAGCCCTTCTGCCACAGCCTCTTAAACACTTCACAGGGGCATTGATTAAGGTGGAAACACGAGTGCTGTTGATGCATTGAAAGAGAATGTATTGAATTGCAAGTTCAATGGAAGTGGAGAAAAATAGTCCCGATCATACTTACTGTATATGTTATGGATAAAGTATATTTTTTGAAATAAAACAAAACAAATGTTTAGTGTGCTCAATGTACTGCCAAATCATCCTTTTCCATGAAAAGGAATCTTGCACCTCCTTTTCAAACTTTCATGGAACATTAGGTATACCTGCAGCTTAATAGTACATTGCTCTCTCAATGTCATTAGTTGTTATGCCGTATCATTGGCTTACAAGGAGATTCATTATTGAGTGATGATCTTTCTGTGTATTGGTAGGTGTGGCCTGGGCATCTTTTGATTTTGGGTCAATATTACAGGGACAGCTAACACAGTAGCAGTATGACCCACCAGTGTGTCTGTTATAGATGGATTATTGGAAGTTTATTTCAGATGTATGGTCTTTGAGTATGGTGAACCATTCCACATGAAGACAACATGCAGCTCCCAACTCTTGATACCCAGGGACATTTTAGTCTATGTGCTTATGTCGGTGGCTAGAGGGGGGTCAGTTTTAATGCTCTTGCCTCATTGCTGACTCTGCACAACAGAGCAACATGAGATGGAAGCAAATCAGCAGGAACATGAAAGGAAATCTTACATGGCACATTCCACATCACTGCACTACCAGCAGGGTTGTCACTTATGTAAGGAGCACAGATCAGAGGTGGGAAATACTGCGGCTGTGGAATTTATTTACGACTCCCAAGGCTGTGCACGGAATACCTATACACTCTACAAAGACAACTGTTTATTCATTCTGTCCTGGATCCCTGAAATGAATGTACCAGCCAAGAAATTCTTACTTGTAACACTGTTTTTTCCCCCTCAATGCTACACATGAAAATGGGTTGCTTCCGGACTGGAACATGAACCTGGTTCCCAGGTCAAATCCCATCACTCCGTAAGGCCACTTCTGGTTATGAATCACACTGGCTGTGATGGTGCATCTCCCTCGCCTATTCTGTAACCCGTCAAGATTCATTAACTCCAGAACTGCATTTAACTGAATTGCCAATTTACATCCAAGTGCCATTTTAACTAGTATCCATTATCTGGTAATATTCTTAAACATTCATCTGGTGTAAAGACAATACAAATTTCAGGTTCATCAAAAGCTTGCACCATGAAGCCCTCTGTGATGTTTTATCTCAAACTTCCCAGGGTGATGGATCGAAGATAATAAAAATTCATTTGTGAGTCAAAGATGCAAACAATAAACTATCAACAGAAAACAAATTTAAGCTTGTAACATGGAAATTACTAATGCTTTTTAAGACAAAAATAATTTGGGGTCAAACAGTGAGCATAAACACGATCGACATCAACTAATTCTCTCTTGATTTGATTCCAATAATTCATTGTGTCAATGCCAATTTCATGCATTTTAAAGATAGCTTATGCTGCAGTTAACAGTTTGTCTGTGCTTTACAATGAGCGCTTCGTGACATTTTGTGGATCATCTGTCATGCAGTAATGTCACAAGGAGAAGCACTATCATAGTAATAATTCATGGTGCAGTGGTCTGGAACTTTATATCACAGAAGATGGAAGCACTTCACAAACATCTGGTCAGTAAGGGGTCACAGAGGTAGGCATTAAGCTCAGCCGTACAGAAAATAATCAGAAAGGCTAATGGAGTCCTGGTCTTTGTATCTTTATAGCTCCTGTACTCAAATCCTCTCATAATAAAGATCTAATTGCTTTCTGCACCTACGTGTTAGTGGCTTGTGTACAAGAACACTTTGGTATCTATGAACATCAACATTTCCCAACCTGTCACCATTTTAAAATAAATACTCTGTGTTGTGCAAAGTGGATGACTTCACATTTTTTCCCACATTATACTCCATCTGCCATGTTGTTGCCCGCTCACTCAGCTTGTCTATATCCCTTTGAAGCCTTTTTGCATCTTCTTCTCTCATAATCCCACCTACTATTGCATTATTAATGTTAAATAGTTAATTTAAAATCTGAAATGATTGATTTTTGTTAACCCAAAGTATTAAGGTGGTGTGTCAAAGGCAGCTTTGCAGAGTTGTATCACAGATCAGCCAAGAACTCTGACTGACAGAACAGGCTTCATTGCCTGTGTTACTGTGGTCCACTCTTATTCAATGAATAAATCCAATTTGAAAGAGTTATCGCAACACATGGGCTTAAGTAAAAGCAGGCGTAGCTTCCATAGTTTGTTGTACATTAAATGTTCATTTACACAAGAAACAAGGATAACAAAAAAAAGGGGGAAAAAAACTGCAGATGCTAGAAATCTGAAATAAAAACACAAAATGCTGGAAACAGTAGGTCAGGCAGCATCTAATGGAAAGAGAAACAGTCCCAGATCTGAAACGTTAATCACTTCTCTTTGAGGTTTTTGATGATTTTCTTTATTTTATATTTAACAAGGATAGAGCTTCTAACCAAACATGCTTTATTGACGATGAACAATACAAAAGAGCCAAAGTGAGAGCTCCAATGTAGAACAGTGTGAATGGAGACAAGAGGATGAGAAACAGTGACAGGATTACTTCTAAAGTTATATCACATGCTATACAGTTGTTAAAAGGTGTATACACATGGAACAGATTACCTTTAAAAATAGTAACAAACCAGGAACAATTAACTATCCACAAGGATTATTCTATATAGAGATACAGCATAAAAACAGGCCCTTCGGCCCACCAAGTCCATACTGACCATCAAGCACCCATTTTTACACTAATCCTAACATAACCCAATTTTTTTGCTCCCCACATTCCAATCAACTCCCCCCAAATTCTACCATTCATCTGCACATTAGGGGCAATTTACAGTGGCCAATTAACCTACTGACCCCTCACATTTTTGGGATGTGGAAGGAAACCAGACAACCTGGAGGAAACCCAAGCAATCACAGGGAGAACATGGAAACATCCCGCAGATAGTGCCAGAGGTCGGGATTGAACCGGGATCGGCTATGAGGCAGTAGCTCTAATGGCTGTTCTGTGCTGCACCTACATTGTACAAATTATTTATTAAAAGCTATATACACAGTCAACTAAAAATTTACCTAAACAAATAGCTACAGGTATTCTAATCTTCTCAACTATAACCCAAGAGTACAAATATAACCTAATAGAATGCACCCCTGACAATAAACCCATTGAATAACTTCTCCCAAAGGCTCCAGATATGATAAATTTTATACCTTGTTCTAAATTGCTTTTATAATACATTACCAAAAATGGTGTATGATATGCATTTGTAAACTTAAAGCACAACAATTCACTTAATAACTACTACAGCAATTCTTCAGCCATACATCTCCAAAATATTTTGAGATCTTACAATCCCAATTTCTTAAATTTTTCTTCATATCTTCCACTTTCTTGTCTTCATAAAAGAACTTTCACTTTTGGTCCCTGTTGACAAATGCCCCTTTACCTTTCTCTGATGACTCTTTCAAAATCATCACCTGTGAACTGCCTTCTCTGTATGGTTCCCAGGAGCTAATTAACACATTCACCATCTGCCATCATTAATGCTCGACATAGAGAATCATTTTGTCCTTTCCCTCACTGTTATTGCCTCGTTGCTTCCTCAGCAATATCTTGTCCTCGTTACCGACATATATCTATCGGTCGGTTCTCAGTATTACGTCTTGTAAACAAGACAGAGCTAACCAAACATCCATTTACTGATGGCACTCAACAGCCATGGCCAATACAATAAGGCATCAAAAGTCATACGACATGATACAGGCATGCTATGAGAGGCTGGACAATCACTTTAACCTCATGTCAGTCTCATGATCCCAGAAATGAAATCAGGCAACCACAGCAAGAGGCCGTGACTGGGGTCCTAAAGGCAGAGACACAAGAGACCGCAGATGCTGGAATCTGCAGCAAAGAACAAACTTCTGAAGAACCCAGCGGGTTGAGCAGCATCTGCAGACACACAGGGATAATCAACGTTTTGGGTCGTGACCCTGCATCGCTACCGAGAGCGTAAATGGAAGGTAGGCTGTATGAAGAGGAGAGAGGAAGGGGCTTGTAAGTGATGGGTGGAACCAGATAAAGAGAGGGATGATGGGTGGATTGAGCCAAGCAAGGGAGGGGGAAGTGTGGAGGCAGAGGCTGCTAGGTGATAGGTGGAAACAGATAAGGAAAAATAATGGGCAGATGGAGGGAGGGGAGGAGAGGGGAGGGGGAAGGTAGAGACAGGCTGGAAGGTGATAAGTGGAACAAGATAAGGGAGGGGATAGGAAGGGCAGTCTGGGCAGAAGAAACCCAGGTGGACGGGTGTGTGGGTGATGGACAGATGGAAATGGAAAGGTGAACAAAGAACCTCAGTGGACCGGTAGGAATGGGAGCAGAACGCAGGAGGTATGGGTTAGCTGACATTGGAAAATTCAATGTTCATACTATTGGGCTGAAGGCTACCCAAGTGCAACATGAGGTGTTGTTCTTCTAGTTTATATTTGGCCTGACCCTGGCAGTAGAGAAGGCAGAGGACAGACAGGTTGGTTTGGGAGTGGGAAGGGGAGTTGAAGTGATATGCAGCTGGAAGCTCAAGATACCCGTTGCGGACAGAGAGCAGGTCCTCTGCAAGATGGTCATCCAGTCTGCACTTGGTCTGGCTGATACAGGGAATACCGAATGCAATAGACAAGGTTGGAGGAGGTGCATGTAAATCTCTGTCTCACCTGGAAGAGAACAAGGTGACAATTTCTGAAGGCTGCCAGTGCACTAACCAATGTATGTGATTATACCCAAATTTCCCATGCAAAATCTCCTCAGTCTTATTCTTCATCCCCCTCCTAAGTGCTGGGGGGTGGGGGGAGAATGGATTGCATCCTCCTGGCTCCAGCAGGAGCCATAGAGTTAGCAGCATTGGGTCCTCTTCCCATCTCAGCATCATTATCTCTGGAGTCCCTTGGGATTTATTGATGACTCCCTTCCCACTTCTTAACTGCATGTTACTTCTTGTAGCATCAAATAACAGCACATTATCTGCTTCACAAGTACGGTGAATGTACACAGTTTTACCCCACCACTGAGTCTCTCAATCCACTGACAATCTCTACATTTTCAGAGTGCAGACCATCCAACACAGGATGAACAGGCATTTTCTCAATAGGACAATGCAATGACCCAAACTATCACCACTGTTGTGCATAACAAATGCTTTTGCATAGCCACCAACTCCATCCTACCCACGCAACTGCCTGAATGAATCAGGTGATTTACAACCATGGCATCACATCTGAATTCAAGTTGAGTTTTGGATCTCATATCCACACCGCTACCTCTGTAAACCTTTCCAAGTCCAACGTGTTTCAGCTCATTTGTTTCTATGAACCTTGTTAGCTCTGGGCATGGTCATTCCTCATTCTACTCTCTATGAACCTGCGATCACGTAAAACTCTGCTGCCCTTGAATGGCATAAGGCTGGTTATTTTCTGGAGATTACCAGCATTCCAAGAATTATCCTCTTCTTCCCTCTGGGTTCCAGATGGGTGAAATTATTGGGAAAATAATTTCAAGGGCTTCATGGAAAAGGTGGGTAAGGAGGTTAAATGGGTTTCTCTGCAAGGAACACCATACACTCTGAATTTGATGGATTCCATGAACTCTCCCATCACCGTGTCCTTGTTGATGTACACTTGCTCTGGGTTAAGAATTTCCTCGATTTTGAAACCCTCATCCTTGTTTTCAGTCACCTCCCTATATCTCAGTTCCCTGCCTTCCCCATAATCTTCCCTGTATTCCTCAGATATGCCTGCCTTCCTCCAGGTCGGACCTCTATCATCCCCAAATTTTCTATCCAAGTGATCTCAAAGCCCTAAGCTCTTTGACCAAACACTTGGTCAGGTGCCTTACTGTCAACTACTGTAGTTTTTTCTTTGATGAAGAGTCTTGGGAGGTATAGTTACATCTAAGGGCGCTATATAAATAGAAACCGTTCTAACCACACTCAAGGCATCTACGTTTCTAAACACAACAAAAATCTTCATTAATTCAGTTTTGCAACAACTTAAACATCAGGAAACTCAGTTCAATTGCAGCTGGATTCCCCAACGATATGTTTGGCTTAAGAATTAAAAAAAGCAGCAAATTACATTGTGCTGAACTTCTGTTAAAAATTTTTGCTATTTTCTCTTAACATTTTAAGCTTCATCTCTGACGTTGATTTTTTTTTGATGATGAGATGTAATTCCTTGATACAGCTCAGGGGAAATTAAACTGAAAATGAGTCATGGTACAGAAACTTAGTTCTTCATTTGGTCTAGACAGAGACAGGAAGATAGCAATTAAAAATCTCTCATGAACAACCCGCAGAAAAGCAGCATCGTTGGGCACAATGACCCATTAACAGACAACATTATACTGCAGTTAAAGTTTTAGTTCCCCCACCACTTCACCAAGTTGAAGGAGCAAGTTGTCAAGTGCATGGAAATAGCAGGGATGAGGACAATTCCTGGAAGTGGCAATAGTCTATAAAAATACTTCGTGCCCTTCAAGGACACTTTCCTCCCAACTGGAACTGCTGCAATGCAATTACATTGTTGTTTCACAAGTTAGCTTAAAACCTGGCCTAATGAACTTCTCCCTGCTTCTTCCCTGCATTATGAGAGAGGCGATTCACAATGGAGTAGAGCTTCAAAGTGGACAGTCTACATGTTTAAGAAATTTATAATGTATTGGAATTCAGTTCCTCAGGTGAGGGAATCCAGACTAAAGAGTTAGAACTTTAAAATTAGCCGCACGTTTCAGGAGTGACAATCATGAGCACTACTTCAAAGGGGAGTGGTAAACTAAAACTCTGCCCCCTACATGATTAGATAACGGATTATCTAATCAGAGATTGGTCAGATTCAGATTAGTTTGTCATATACACCAGGATGCAACGAAATCCCTTGCTCACGTGAAGCTCACAGAGTAAACAGTATTATTGGTTTATTATTGTCACCTGTACCGAGGTACAGTGAAAAACTTGTCTTGCACACCGATCGTACAGGTCAATTCATTACACAGTGTGGTTACATTGAGCTAGTACAGAATGCACTGAGGTAGTACAGGTAAAAACAATAACAGAACAGAGTAAAGTGTCACAGCTGCAGAGAAAGTGCAGTGCAGGTAGACAATAAGGTGCAAGGTCACAAGGGATTACAAAACCAAAATGCTTTGACCAAATCAGAAACAGTTGTCAGGATTTAATTGGTGGACCAGATAGGAGGACCAGAATATTTTCCAATTGCTATTCTACCCATTCTCTCCACCCACAGGATAATATGTCTCGTGCATGTGGTAGAACAGTGGAAGTACAAAAGCAAAGTTCTAACTGGAATCCCCAAGTATTATCTCTGCGGCCCCTCCCCATTCTGGGATACCGAGGTTACTCGCGCATCATCAGTCACTAAATACTGACCAGGTCTATGTCAATGCAGTGTGGTGCAGCTGAATTGATTACGTGCAGTAAAGCCTGCATCATAAGCAAAGCAGTTGTAGGTAACAGTTCAAATAAGAAAACAGGTGAAGACCAAGGGGGAAAAGATGATCGTGCAAGTCCCCACAGAGGAATATGTACACACCACTCACTTTGGTGGTGAATGGTTGATGACCATTTAGAGTGAGCCTACCCTCAGGTAAAACCACAAGGAAAAGCTCTGATTACCCAAACTAGCAGTCCATTCCTTACTACGTGGAAGATGACAGGGTGATTTGATCAAAGTTTTAAAGATATTATGGAAACTGCTAGGAAGTACTTCTGCTGGATAGCGGCTTTAGGATCAGGGCCTACGAAGTAGGATCAGGACTTAAGAGTGAAACTGGAAAGAACTTCCACACACAAAGGGTAGCCGCAGTTCCTATCTCTCTTCAGTAAATAACAATCGTTGCTAGGTATGAGTCTATAAAATTCTTTCTTGTTACACAACATTTCTGTGGGCTGCACAAAAGATTTTAATTAAAAACCCGATCACATCCAGCGTTGGTTACAAAATCTGTTTCTAATTCTCCATGTGTATGACGTGTTTACGCACACATTCCACAAACACGTTGAGTGCATGTTTACAATGTAGGAACCACAAACATGTCATGTGCACGTTTGGACATTGCTTGAACAAAATGAGTGCGAGCAGAAGGCCCAGGAGCAGCCATTCACAGGGAGCGGGGCTTTGATGCCTTGACGGACAAGAGCTGGCTTTCTGGAGCTTTAAAGGGTTGGCTTATGCCCCTACACTCTGCAGCAAGATTCCTCCAACAGATCGGTTTAAGATTTTTTACTTTTGCTTCTGCCCTCAAGCCCCTACCTCACTCCATATGTTCTTTGGGCTCCCTTCACTGGACTCTGTCCTAATATGGCCCTGACCCATGATCTCACTCCCCTCCACCACCCATTCCTCCAGCCTGTTGTGACCACAACCCTTATCCGACCCCCAGATGACCCTAAAGTCATTAGCCATGACATGACCCCAGAGGTTCCAATTATCCTCACAACCCTTCGCACTCAACTGAATGTCCAACCTTCTCCACCCCTCTTCAAGCTTCTCAACTGCATCGCTAAGATGGCCTTTATACATATTGGTGCCAGTAGCCAAATTTTGTAATACATGGGCCTCATAAGTAATAGAATAATACTGTGGAGGGGGGCATACCCAAAACATCCATTGGCCCACCACGCATCACCAGTTTATGACACCTTTAACATACGGAAAATGTTTCTGTCCACAAAGTTAGGCCACGGATACTCCAATTCCCACATTCCTAACAAAGTGCTTTAAATTAACTTGCGTGCACTGCTAGATGAGGGGTTGACAAACAGCATCGAGAATTCCTGTTAAAACAGGCACTGAAGGGTTAGGTCGCAAGGGATTGTAGGTCACACATCATTCACTGTCTGGATGACAGAACAGGGTCAAGGAGCTAAAAGGGTACATTCTTACATCTCAGTGTCCTACATTCCATTGATGGAGTTTGGTGACCAAGTTGGTACATTCCCCCTGTATGCCTCATCCCTGACTGTAGTAACAGGTTGGGCCCAGAGCTCCAGATGAGCTGCTCACTACCACACATACTTCTAACAGGGGTCATCAACTGTGGCACAAAGCAAAATTAAGTACCACTGTTCCAAGTGAAAAATCAGTACTTTAAATAATCTACACAATCCTTGCCCTTTTCCACAGTGGACTGTGTTAGTGGTGGGACATCCAGAGCTATTTTGATCTCAGGACCTCTGCTGCAAATTTCAGAGAAAGCATTGCACATCTTTGCAGTTAAAAATGTGTCATCTAGGATTGGGGACTGGGACAAGCAAAGGCTGGTGATCATATGTTAAGGATTGGGGCTTGGATCATGTAGGCAATCTCTTTGCATTCTTCAGCTGCAGCTGTCCCATTTACAATTTTAATTAAGGTCACCTTAAAGTTCTTTTTTTACAGCAAATGAGATATCCCGATCCAATGACATCTGTGATCCAGATATAGTTATACCCAGTGGTCCTACAAAACTCAGTCAGAATGTGAATGTCATACCAAAGTCCTGCCTACAGCCACTGTCATCTGCTATTTGCACTATTTAAACTGGAGAGATTCAAGGCTCTATTTTGCATAATTTCAAATGTGTTTTTGCTTTTTGCACCAATCTTCCACATTTAGCAGACTCAAACAGTTTTGGGATCATTCTGATCAGGAATATACAGTTACTGACAGCAGACCACTGATGACCAAACAACACTAACCTACAAACATACGAATCTAGAACACTCTGCCAGTTAAGATTCTGGCTGGTCTGATTTTAACAACTCTGATTCCTGCCCACTCACAGTAACCTTCCACACTCTTGGGTGCCATGTGGAGTTTTCACACTCTCCCTTTAACTGCACTGGTTTCTCTAGGCTGCTCTGGCTTCCTCTCACATCCCAGGTCACAGGGAAACGTGGGGGAATAGGACGCAGAAATATTCAGAGCTGACATAGACTCGCGTGCTAAATAACTACCTTCCATGCTGTTAGAAAAGATGAAAATAATATATTCCACTACCCTTTGACAAAGGGTTCCAATGACCAATAAACACGCAGGGGAAAAAAAAATCATCTCTTCTCTCAAATGGTCAACCCCTTTTTTTTCTTTTCAAAAGTGACCCCTAGTTCTAGATTCTCCCATTAGAGGAAACATCCCCTCCACACCCTTCTTGTCAAGACTCCACAGGATTGTGTTTCAAACATGTTCTTCCTCACTCTTCCAAACTCCAGCAGATGTAAGCCTAGCCTTTCCCCGTTAGCCAATCCACTTATTCCAGGTATGTCTCGTAAACCTCTGAAATTTCTCAAACACGTTGACATCCTTCCTTAAAATGTGGATGCCATTACTGTTCACAAGATTCCAAATGTGGTTTCACCAATGCCCTCTGAAGCACAAACTCCCTAATTTTGTATTCAACTTCCCTAGCAATAAATGATAACACTTAACTTTTCTCATTAGTTATTGTACCTGCCTGTTAGACATTTGTAAATTAGGCACCATGACACCCAGATCCCTCTCTCTCAGAGCTCTGCCATCTCTCACCATGTGTTTTGCATCTTGGACAATTTCCCACATTATACTTTGTTTGCCAGATCTTTGCACACTCACTTAAACCTATCTACCTCCCTCTGTAGCCCATTTATGATTCTTCTCAGCTTATTTTCCTACTTATCTTTGTGCCATCAGCAAAGTTAGCAGCCAAACTTGCATGGCTCTGCAAGTACAGCTCCTGTAATTGGCCAAGGTACATGCAAAGTTATTTTGTCCATTTACAGAATGACATATCAACCTAATACCATAAAGGAGCAGACTTCTCTCTAAAGGATATACCAAAGTGACCAAAGTTTGATTTTTACTTACAGCTATACAAACAGCATATGCAATGAGACCCTTTGCCTATCACCTCTCAGCTTATTACATCTTCTCCCCCTTCCACCTTCCATCCCCTTCTCACCTGGACTCCCCTATCACCTGAACTCACCTATCCCCTGCCTGCGTGTGCTCCTCCCCCTCCCCCCACCTTCTTATTCTGGCTTCTACCCTCTTCCTTTCCAGTCCTGATGAAGGGTCTCGGCCCAAAACATCAGCTGTTTATTTCCCTCCATGGATGCTGCCTGACCTGCTGAGTTCCTCCAACACTTTTTGTGTATGCAATGAGATGCAAGCAAAGGAGGTGGAAACTTCAGCTTTAAAAGTGACCAGGTATAAACGTGGCATGACACATCTTAGCCACTTGATCTTCAGCCTCCACCTTAAAATATTTAATAAGCTTCATCAGCCATAATCTGCCTTTCACTATCCACATTGACTTTCCCCAATTAGCTGGAGGTTTTCATAGAATCATGGAAATATATAGCACAGAAACAGGTCCTTTGGCCACCGAGTCTATGCTGACCATTGAGAACACATTTAAACTAATCGCATTGTTATTCTCCACTCATTCCTAGCAACTACCCCGGATTCTACCACTCACCTACACAATAGCAGGAAATTTACAGTGACCAATTAACCTACCAACCTTCACTTGTAGGAGGAAACCAGAGGACCCAGAAGAAGCCCTCAGGGTCACAGGGAAAATATGCAAACTCCACACAGACAGCACTGGAGATCAGGACTGAAGCCGTGTCATTGTAGCTCTACAGCTACATTGCTGTACTGCCCAGAAGCAGAACCAAAGAGATTTGTGTCACAGGACAAGGACACTTGCCCTTTGTGTCCACCAAGGAATCTAATCCTACCATGTTAAATCCTTCTACCATG
Organism: Pristis pectinata; assembly: GCF_009764475.1. Lineage (NCBI taxonomy): Eukaryota > Metazoa > Chordata > Chondrichthyes > Rhinopristiformes > Pristidae > Pristis > Pristis pectinata. The sequence goes on along the minus strand of NC_067429.1, from coordinate 24,748,586 downwards.
TTAAATCCACATTCTAATCCTTCTACCATGTTAAATCCACATTCTCTGGACATTGAGCTCCTTGTTATAGGTATTAGGTGGTTCACTGACCCCAAAAAGTGAATAAATAAAAGTACAATTCTCCAGCTGTAGCTTAGTGTTTTATACAGTTCCACCCTGACCTCATCATTTTATTCAATATCTCAGCCAATAACTACTCCTCTAAATCATTTCCCAACAACAAATGTTAGACTAACTGGGCTATACTTACTTCTCTCAGCTTTTTTAAAGAAAAAAGTGAGTATGGGCAATTACAATATTACCAAGTACTTCTGTTAAAATTCTGAAATGACAACCTTATCCTGGGGATTTGTCACTCTTTAATGCCATCATCCTCCTCATTGTTATTTTGCCCAAATAAATTTTGGTGAATCACTGTTCTTCATTAATTAATTCCCTTAAGACATCAGATGTACTTTTCTTTCTCCAGTACAAATGGTGTTTATTCCATAATCATCTCCACGCTTTCTATCACAGTGTCACCACTGGCAATGTTAAAAGCTTCTTTCCTTGTATAATTGCACAACTGTTAATTTTGATATCATCCACTTCATTTTATCCTTTTGGTTATAGTGTTTATAATCAGTTTTACTTATTCTGAAAAATGGGTAAATGATTCATAAGACCAATTCTAATCTCTTCACATGTCCTCTAGGACCCTCAAAAGCTTTCCAGTACTTTTTTTTGTTTTCAGTTCAAATTTTAATACTGTTGAACAGCAGCATTTAATAGTGTTTGCAACGTCCCCAAATCCATATAGAAACATAATTGAATTGAATAAATAATTCCACTCCTATCTGTTGAATAAACATGCACATTGAAGAATACCATTTCCTCACAAGTTACTGACACTTTCTGTTGGATGCCGCAAGAGTATCAAATGCTTTGCTATGGGGCAGCAGAGAGTTTAATTAGTTATTCCTCACTTACCAGGTGATCCTAATAGGATTTGCACCACATCATCATATAGCATTAGGGTAGCTGGCCGTTCCGGAAGGAGATAAAGGCACACCGACGTAAACACTGAAAAAGAACATACAGATTGCAGATTCAGGTCACTCATTCCACTTATAACTTGAATCATTAAATCAGAATACATTATATAAAGTATTTGCTTGTGGGAATCCCTCACTATCTGTGAAAACCAGTAATATTATCAAATCTTCAACATTACACAAATCCCCTGCAGAAAGTAGTTGGAAGACTTCCTCACTAATTGGTGCAAACTGAAAGTGGCATGAAAACAAATGAAGAACTAGTTTACATTTTGAAATCACATCTTATATCATTTGGATGTTTAAAAAAGTGGTTTGTAGCCAATTGCTACTTTTTGCATTCATTATTGTGCTGTAGCAATGTTCACAAAATTGGACAAATTAACTGTTAAATGGCACTTTGTGGCTTCAGTTAAAGGTTAAAATTTGGCATGATAGAGATTGCTCTTTTGAATGATATTTTCATAGTTTGTAGAGTTCATTGAATCAAAGCACAAAACAGGCCCTTGAGCCCACCATCCATACCAACCATCGTGCACCCAGTTACACTAATCCCATTACGTTCTCATCAACATTCCCCGCAACTCTTCTTTAAGTCCTACCACTTAGCTATACGCTAGGGGCAACTTACAGCAGCCAATTAACCTACCAACCTGTGCATCTTTGAGCTGTGCGCAGAAACCAGAGCACCTGGAGAAAACCCACATGATCAGAGGGAGAACACGTGAAGTCCATACAGACAACACCAGAAGTCAGGATTGAACCCAGGTCACTGGAGCTGTGAGGCAGCAGCTCTCCTAGCTGCACCACTCTTTTTATGAATTAGGTCTGCCTTTCTTTTAGGCTTTTAAACTATGGTGAATCTTTTTCCATTGTTATCCTGCCATCTATACAGGAATTCCACGCCAGCTTTTAGTCCTCGTGTCCCAGCTCATTCATCCCCCTTTTACTCCATTCCTTGCACCACGAACCTCCAACATCAGAGACAGTTATACAAGCAGCCCTGGTGGCCTTGCCCAGGAATAGATCACTGGAGGTCATTCAATTTTCCTTTCCAGGAGCTTCCAATTACTACCTCCCAGAAGAAGAACAGCCGAGATAGGGAGTTCAAGAGGAAGGAGAATGGTTTTCACTGCCTGAAGACCAAAGACAACAGTCACAATGAGTCTCTGTTCCCTCAAAAGGAAACCCATGTTATCATAAATGCAACTACAGGGAGAACTGTACTAAGTGACATTTACACAAAACAGAACAAAGAACAGTACAGCACAGGAATAGGCCCTTCGGCCCACAATGTCTGTGCTGAGCAGGATGCCAAATTAAACGAATCCCCTCTGCCTGCATATGTTCCATATCCCTCAATTCCCTGCATATACATGTGCTTTTCTAAATGCCTCTTGAACACCACCATTCCACTACCAAGCTTAAAAAAAACTTGCCCTGCTCATCCCTTCAAGCTTTCCTCCTCTCACCTTAAAGTTATGCCCTCGAGTATTTAACATTCCTACCCTGGAAAAAATATTCTGGATGTCTACCCTATGCCTCTCATAATTTTTATAAACTTCTATCAGGTCTCCCCTCAGCCTCCAAAGCTCCAGAGAAAACAATACAAATTTGTCTAACCTCTCCTTTTAGCTAATACCCTCTAATCCAGGCAGCATCCTGGTAAACCTCTTCTGGACCCTTTCCAAAGCCTCCACATCCTTCCTGTAATGGGGCGACCAGAACTGCATGCAATACTCCAAATATGGCCTAACCAAAGCTTTGTACACTTGCATTACCACTTCCTGAATCGATGCCCCTAGCGATGGAGGCAAGCATGGCATAAACCACCTTTACCACCCTGTCTACTGGCATTGCCACTTCCAGGGAGGTATAGACTTAGACCCCAAGATTCCTCTGTACATCAGTGCTGTTAAGGGTCCTGCCATTAACTGTATACTTTCCCCTCCCAAAGTGCTACACCTTACACTTGCCCAGATTAAACTCCAGCTGCTCTAACTTCTACACCCATAACTGCAACTGATCTACATCCTGCTGTACCTTTTGACGACCTTCATTACTGTCCACAACTTCACCAACTTCAAGAGATTTTTCTTCCATAACAACCACACTAAAACCTGCTTTGCTGGGTGTGCAGCGTTTTAAGAGACACTAAAAACAGATGCAAATACGAATTATTTTTCTCCAACATGGCATTATCTTCATAAGACATAGGGGTAGAATTAGGCCATTCGATCCATCGAGACTGCTCCGCCATTCTATCACGACTTATTTATTTTTCCCTCTCAACCCCATTCTCCTACCTTCTCCCCATAACCTTTGACGGCCTTACTAATCAAGAACCTCTCAGCCTCCGCTTTAAATATACCCAATGACTTGGCCTCCACAGCCGTCTGTGGCAATGAATTCCACAGATTCACCACTTTCTGGCTAAAGAAATTCCTCCTCATCTCTGTTCTAAAGGGACGTCCTTCTATTCTGAGGCTGTGCCCTCTGGTCCTAGACTCTCCCACTACTGGAAACATCCTCTCCACGTCCACTCTATCCAGGCCTTTCGATATTCAGTAGGTTTCAATGAGATCCCCCCTCATCCTTCTAAACTCCAGCGAGTACAGGCCCAGAGCCATCAAACGCTCCTCATACATTAACCCTTTCTTTCCCAGGATCATTCTCGTAAACCTCCTCTGGATCCTCTCCAATGCCAGCACATCCTTCCTTGGATATGGGGCCCGTATATTATAATAAACCGCAAGCAATGGTTTATTAGTTTTAAATATCATTAACTTGGCCCATCTACATCTACAAACACAATATTAAAAGATGCTGGTGGGAATATCATAATTTCTTGAACAGCTGGGCCAAAGCACATTATTCACCTTGCCAAATTCCAGTGCAGGACTGGAAGTGCAGCAAAAAGGATTGCGTTCTGGTGACAGAGGAGAGCCTGGATGATGGATTTGTAAATGATGTACGTGCATTTATTTTTCTCTCCATTTATACTGAAGAGTACATACACTTGGGAGTTTACGGATTGGCTGGGCAGGAAAATAAATCAATCAGCAGGGAAAAATTCTGAACACACTATACATATGTAAATACCTTCAGGCTACTCAAAGCAAGCTACACAACACCTGTTAGTGTTATCACCTGAATTTGTTTTAGTCAGTGAGCAGACCCAAAAATCACACTTATTTATAAAAAAAATGCTAAGGCTGCAGATTATTGGATGACTGAAAGCAGCTGTGTTACTCCATTCAACCGACTTTGTCTTATAGTCAATAGTGTCCATCAGCCACCTTCATTGTAAATAACATTTCATTAACTGAGACATCAGGTACAGCAGTCGTCCTAGAATACTCCCTGATGAATCATTTTCTCAGGGTCAACCAACAGAAATCAGAAGAAAAAATAATGGGGCTATTCTTTAGTATCCTGAGATACCTTTATGGATGGCCTGATTATTCCGTTACAAACTATGCCAGTTTTGCCTGGTAAATTCCAATCCATCCTCAGCATTTGATAAACCCACAACAAAAATCAACTTTACATCACTCAGTCTTATTCGAGATGCTCTTCTCATTTTCAACACCAATGCCCATTTCCTGTGAATGGCAGCATGATCGTATCATACTATGTAGGAACAAAGTCTGGTTATCTAAAAAAAACTCACTCACATTAATGGGCTAAGCCATGGCTTGCAGGATTTTGGAAAAAATATAAAATAGTTAAGACTTTTCTTTAGGTTACATTCAACAGAGAAGCAGTAACTAATACAGCAGATGACTGAAAACAGTAAGACGTGACAAAATCCTACATGGCAATTGGATTACGAAATTAAAAACCTTTGGGATTTCAATAGTGACAGGCCAGTTGAAAGGTTGGTCCAGCAGTATAAAGCAAAGGTCGATGGGAGCCTTGGTGATGGGAGGGCTGAGTGCAGTGATGTGGCAAGAAGTTTACCAATAACGCCACAACCAGTGTGAGTTGGTAAGTTCTAGGCTTCAGGGAAACAAAAATCAGTGCGCTGTTTTAGTGAGCATAGATGTGGCAAACTGAATTCAATCTGAAATATGAAGGAACGCATTTTTGGGAAGGCTAACAAAGCAGGGGAGGGAGAGGGAAATTATCCTACCCCTTATTGTGCATCTCATCTAACCAATCCATTGATATTTTCTTATAGCCTTAAACTTAATTCCTCTCCAAAGGATCTCTGACCCAAAAAATTGACTCTGTTTCTCTTCCCACAGATGCAGCCTGGAGTTCTCAGTACTTGCAGCGTTTTCTGTTTTGTGGAACTTAATTCCTTACACTGCCAGGAAGGTGTTGGAGAGTATGACGGTGAGGTTGTGACAGGTGTACAAGGCAGCCATGGAAACCCTGATAATCACAGAGACCAGGAATACAAGAGCAGGGAGGTCATGCTAGAACAGCTACTTCCCTTCAACCATTCAGTTCCTGAACCAACCTGCACAACCCTAATCACTACCTCAGTATAGCAACGCTGACCACTAAGAACTAAGATTACAATGGACTTTTTTTGTTTTAATTGCGTTCCTTCTTGTATAATTTATGTTTATTTTTCTTGTGGATGTTCTCTCTAATGCTATGTACTTGTGATGCTGCTACTGTAAGTTTTTCCATTGCACCTGTGCATACATGCACTTGTGCATCTGACAATAAACCTGACTTTGATTTTGAGGACCGTATGACACACTGGCTATGCCACAGCTAAAGTATCTGTATCAGTCTGTTACAGGAAGGGTATGACAGAATTAGAGAAGGTGAGTGCAGAGGAGATTTACAAGGACATTACCAGAACTGGAGAATTATGGTCATGAGGAGGTTCAGTCCAGTCTAGGGCCGTTTTCCTTGGAAATAAAGGAGCCTGAAGTGAGATTTGTGCATCAAACTATGTGAGACGTAAACAGGATAAGCAGTGGGAAGCTCTTTCCTTTAATACAGAGATCGGTAGCTGGGTGACATAGATTTACATCAACTGGGAACGAAGGATCAGAGGACAGGGGTCCAGGAATCTCGGCCTGAAAGGATGATGGATGCAGAAAGCCACACCATATTTAAAGGGATACCTGAATGAACCAATGAAGAGCTGCGATCTCCAGAGCCGGCAAGTGGGATTAATCCAAAGTCCATTTTTGGCCAATATGGACATGGGATGAACAGCCTCCATCAGGTCAAAACTATCTAGATACTAAATAAGCAGACACGGCACACATCATTCTCTTGGTAGTCCTGGGTCTGACACAATAAACCCAAGCAATATCTTAAAGAGAATAGTCAGAGAGACTGAGTCACCAACCTTTCCTTTCAAAAAAGGAGCCATCACAGGATAAAGTTTCCAATGCCTTAAAAGTCCAGCTGGTAACATAAATTAAATATGTATCCCTTGCAAAATATAAAGCTGTTAAACATTCTTAGGAGTTAAAGCATTTGGAATGCTCATCCAGAAATACTTATCTTAAACCTTGACTTTGTAAAAATGTCATTGAGCTAGACATCGGTGCAAGATCAAGATGTCCTGTCTTCCTCCAACTAGGGTGGGCTGTAACACGTGAGAAACCTTACGTGGATAGATTAGCCTACTGCTCTCAAAGGAATACAAAATAGGGCAAGGTAGTAGCTCTCAAAAGGTCATTAGTCATCTTAGAATGAGCCACACACGTGGCAAAGGAGTGGAGAGTTTATTCATGGTGAAGCATGTTCTTTAGCAGCAAGGTACTAATCCATCTACAAGCAGTGCCCAGGGGTGAAATAACTTAAATTTCTTACTGGTACAGTCACATTGATAACATTGCCAATTTAAGACGTTGTACTGACTGGCCATCTTCTTTCTGGTGCACTGAATTAGCCCATACTATCAACCTCTGGGGGTGCTTCAAAAGAATGGTGCCCCAGCTGAACAAATAAATGTGAGGTGCTATATTTTGGCAACAAGAATAAGGAGGTGACTCTGCTTGGAAGGTGCAAGTCTAGGTGGGTTGGTGGGGGGGGTGAGAAAAAAGGGTCCAAGATGACAAATATACCAATCACTAAAACTTGTGCTATTGACCAGTAAGGCCATGGGAGGAAACAAAAGTAAATTAAGCACTAGGATTTATTCCTGAAGAGAGAGAACTGAAAAGAAGGGAGGTTGTGCTAAACCGACATCCAATTTGTTAGACCACACTTGTTGTATTACATACCATTCTGGTCACATAATGTAGCAAGGATACTGAGGCACTGGAGAGATGCTGGCAGGATTGACAATTATTCCAAGGAAAGTGAACCCATTTCAGGAAAAGAATAGAAAAATAAGGCTGAGGTGTGATCATTTAAAGGTCTATAAAATTATGAAAGGTTTTGACATTGTGGATATAGAGAGAATGTTTCTACATGGGGAAAGGCATAACTAGAGGCCATCAATATAAGATAGTTACCAAGAAATCCAATAGGAATTTCAAAATCAACTTCTTTTAAACAATAGGCAGGGAGAACGTGGAACTCACTACCACGGGGTGGTTGATGCAAGCAATAGAGATGCATTTAAAGGAGATTGGACGAGCTTTAAAAGGAGAAGGGAAGAGATTGATAGGTTTGGATAAAAGATGGGAGGAGGTTCCAATGGACCACAAACTCCAGGGTGGTCTCCTTGGGCTGAATGCTGGCTTGTAAATCATACATCCCATGCATCTCCTGCATGAACTGAACAACACCCTCCAATAAAAACATAAGCACTAATGGCAAGAAAGGAGGTCGCTGGGTGGACAATTATAACCATGCAGATTTTCTGTACCTGACTGCAAATTAGGAAAATGCAAGGCAAACTTTTCTGGCGAGGCATCAAATAGAGCAGCAACACAAGCCATTTTACTATCTAAAGACACACAGCATTATAGGAGGTTTCTCTCAACTGCATGCTTTCAGAACAGCACACAACCTATGGAGAACAATAAGGAGGGAAGAATGTCTATCACCAGAGAAAAAGCACTTAAAGTAATAGGGCTAAAGGCTGCCACATTGCTCAGACATGAAAGCCTGCACCCTAGAACCTGACAGTGGTTGCAAACTGCCAAGGTTCACTAGATTCTGGAAAGAAGATTGGAAAACCATAAATGCAACATTTCTTTGAATTTTTTGTTTAATAAGTCAATAAAGGGAACCAGCAGATGTAGTGTACTGTATTTCCAGAAAGCATTGGGAAAGGTGCCACATAAAAGATTAGTGCACAAGGGTGCCTGGGGTTGGAAGTAACATATTGGCAAGGATGGGGGATTGGTTAACTAATAGAAACCAAGAGTTAGGATAAAGGGGTTATTTTCAGATTGGCAATTAATAACCAGTGAGCATGCCACAAAGATCAGTGCTGGGGTTTCAACTAATTGTACTCTTTATTAATGATTTGGATGAAGGGACCAAGTGTACTGCACCAAATTTGTTGATGATACAAAGATAGATGGGTTAACAAGTTGTGAGGACAAAGCATGCAAAGAGATATAGATAGGTTAAATGAATGAGTAAGAAACTGACAGATGGAGTGTAATGGCAGAAACTGAGAGACTATCCGCTTTGCAAGGATGAAAAAGCTACTTTTTTTTTAAATGGAGTATGACTCCAAATATTGCAAATCAAAGGTTCCTGGCAGTCCAGATGAAATGTCAACTGTCCATTTCCCTCCACAGATGCTGCCTGACTGCTGAATTCCTCCAGGATCTTGTGTGTTGCTCCCAATTCCAGCATCTGTGTGTCGTGTCTCCAGGGTTATCTAGAACTTGAGGATATAATTTCAAAATAAAGAGGCATCCATTTAAGATGGAGATGAGGAATCTCTTCTCCGAGGGTCATGAATCTTTAGAATTTTTCCCCCTAGATAACTATCGAGAAGTAGCCACTGAATATATTTAAGGAAAAGACTGACAGACATTTGAACTACACGCCCTCCCCAGCTTACAACAGGATTCCAAGCCTGTGAACCATCTGTAACCCAAATAGTTCGCAAGCCAGAAATGTGACCATGAACTGAGTTCCCACATGGCAGAAGATGCCTGCAGCCACTGACAAATTCATCCCACTGGTCTCCCAAATGCTCAAATGTACGGTCTGTACACAAGTCAGCCATTCATAAGCTGGAGGGGAACCGTACAAGGGAATCAAAAGGTTGGGGAGAGTGGCATCATGGCCACAATTGGATCAACAACGATCTTGTTACTGGCATATCGGGTTAAAGGTGCTGGTTCATGATATCTTATGTTTGTCCTGCATGTGCAGATAGGGGTGATGACGACAGCTGAACAACTTCAAATACATGCTCAGCCTCAAGTCCAAGGTGTTCCTCTGTTGAAATGGGTTTTCTCAATCCCTCAGAAGCTCATTACTTCAAGAGCTCTAATGTTTCTTCCCATCATTAAAAATTGCAGATGTTGTAGACTGCTGTATAATTAGGGCATAACAATATTACCTGAAAAGATTTACTTCAGGCTCTTTCTATAGAGAATTATGTACAAATTAATTCACTGTCAAAACATTTCACTTTGTGCAAAGCACAGGGCAATAATCCCCGAGGGGTTCTAACTACAATGCTCTCACACCTGATGAGCACTCTGTGCCTTGTGCAGCAGGGCTCCCACCATCCCACTGGAAGTTACAATTTTACTATACACACACACACACTATATTTTTTATATTATTTATATATATATATATACACACACACATATATATATATAGACACACACACACACCCCCGATATCCCTTGACACAGGGATGGCCTGATACAGTGATGGGCCTTGCTGTGGTTAAAGATATTAAGAGGTTCCTCTAGTTTAGCATGTGGGCATCTAGTCTCCTCTCTCTTCGATCAATATGTAGAGAATAAAATGTACAGCACTGAAAGAGGCCACTCAGCCCAACTAGTCCATAGCCAGGGTTTACTTCATTGGACGTCCTCCCATCTTTTCCGCTCCAACGCTCTGCAGCTTTGTGCTCGCCTCTCTTCAATCCCAAATGTTTACTGCGCCTCTCCTTTAACACATCAATATGATTTTCCTCAGCCGCCGATGTAGGTGATGCTTACAACATCCCCTCCTGTCTGGTCAAGAAAATTTCTTCTAAACTCCTTATTTCATGAATTGGTGAATGTTTTACAATGACAGCCTCTAGTTTTTCTCTAGTGGAAGCACACTTTCATGGTTTACAATATCAATACTTATGATTTTATTCAATTACCCAGAATTTCCTTTAGTCTCCCTTTGGCTCCAGAACACCATTAAAACACACTCTAGGTTGGGCGGATGGCAGCAGTATACTTTTGCTTTTGGAATGGTAACTGAGAACTAGATCAAATCATGTGAAAGTACAAGCTCATCTGGGGAATTAAATTCATGAAAGAAATCTGGAATAAAAAGCTGGCGTCCACGACAACGATGAGGAGACTGCTGGATTGCTGGAAAAAAAACATGTGACTTGCTGGCATCCTTGAAGGAAGGAAACCTGCTGTTCTTGCCTAATCTCACCTATACATGAATCCAGACCCTCATCCCCGTGGTTAACTCTCAACTGCCCTCTGCAGCAGCCAAGGAAGCTGCTCGAGTACCCAGCAGTTTTTGTGCACCATCTGGTTCTAGAATGTAGCTTACCCCAACTTTCAAGGGTAATTAAGGATGGGCAATAAAAGAGGGTGATGCTCACATCTCGTAAATGAATAACAAAAGAAGGCTTTTTAATCCTCTTTCCCATTCCCACGTCTGTCCTCTGCCTCCTCTACTGCTAAATTGAGGCTGAACACAAATTAGAGGAACAGCACCTTATATTCCACTTGGGTGGTCTGAAATCTGGTGGCATGAACATTGAATTCTTCAACTTCTGGTAACTGTTCCTCCTCTGTCCCTTTTTGCTCTCCTCCTGATCCACCTGGCCCCATCACCACATCTCTTTCCTCTCCCCCACTCTGCCCATCACCCACACACACCTCCCCCACTGATTCCCCTCCCCACCTTCCTCCCTCTATTCCATGCTCCACCTTCCTCTATATTCCATACCTTCAGCCCTGTCACTTCCACCTATCACTTTCCAGCTTCCGACACCATTCCCACTCTCCCCCCTCTCCCTATCACCCTCCCTCACCTGGATCCACCTATCACCTGCCAGCTCTTCCCCTTCCCTCCACCTGTTAATACCAGCTATCTCCCCTCCTTCTTTCAGTCTAGACAAAGGGTTTCAACACAAAACCTCAACCGTCCATTTCCCTCCATAGATGCTGCCTGACCTGCTGAGTTCCTCCAGCATTTTGTGTGTTGCTCCCAGATTCCAGCATCTGCAGTCTTTTTTGTGAACTAAAGCTGAACAGTTCCAAGTCAGAATGACTGAAGCCGCCAGTACTTCTGCTGATGTGGATTCTGGGACAGTCGCACAGTTCAGTAACACAGAAACAGGCTCTTCAGCCCACCAAGTTCATGTTGACCATGAAGTACCCATCTACACTAAACCCAGTTACCAGCACTTGGTCCATCGCTGTCTATGCCTTGGTGATTCAAGTGCTCCTGCAGGTACTTTTCAAATGTTGAGAGAGTACCTGCCTCTCACACTCACTCATCCAGTGTACTCCAGATTCAAACCACTTTCTGGGTAAGAGGGTTCTTCCTCCAACCTCTAAATTCCTTATTCATTAGTTTTGGATACCTCTGCTAGGAGGAGAAGTTTCCTACCGTCAACTTCATCTATGGCCCTCAATTTTGTACACTTAAGCAAGTCCCCATCTCAGCAGCCTCTGTTCCAAAGAAAACAAACCCAGCCTATCCAGCTCCTCCTCGCAACTGAAATACATCTTCCCAGGCAACATCCTGGTCAATCTCCTCTGCATCCTTTCCAGTGAAATCATGTCCTTCCTATAGTGTGGTGACCAGAACTGTACACAGTACTCCAGCTGAGTCTAAACGACATTTTATAAAGTTGCACCATAATCTCCTGTTCATACGTCCTGTGGCCGAGCTAATATACGCCAGTATCACAGTATCCCAGCTGTCAGGGTATAAATACCATGGAAAATTAGTAATTAATTCAGGGATCTTATACTAGTACACCCAAGTCTTTCTGTTCCTCAATACTCCCTACAACTCTACCATCGTGTATGCCCTACCCTCATTAATCATTTCCAAACCCATTACCCTGCACTTATCAGGATTAAATTTCATCTGCCATTGCTCTGCCCATTTTACCAACTGATCAACATCATCCTGAAGCCTACAACTACCCTCCTCACTACCGACATCACCGCTTTTCACATCATTTATGAATGCACTAATCATACCTCCAAATTGCCACCTGCTTCTGGGATTTTTAAATTTACTTGTTTATCGAGAGTCCAAGCATGACAAGGCAAGTTCCTCTAATATAGGAAATAAATTGTTTACCTTTTACAGGCCTGACTGTGAAGTTTATTTTGTTGTGCATGTATTACTTATGTTAACTTATGTTTGTCATGTACTGTGCTGCAAAACTAATTTTCCATGGCATTGATGCCTATGACAATAAACTTGAACATACATACTCTCAGAAGACATCCTCTATGATGCTCCATGATGACTTTCTCGAGCTCCCTCACTTAACAGTGCAATGGCTCTTGCAAAGTTAGAGTTTGTTTTCCTCTCTGCGCTACTATCTGCATTCCTAATTTGCTGGGGCTGCCCTATGGCACTCCGCAATGTGCTGATACCCCACGACATTCATCTATAGAACTCCATAAACTGGCCTCTGAAAGACTGCTCCACTCCTTCCCTGGCAGTGTCGCCACACCTGTGATTGACCTCGCCAGAGTTCCCCGTTCAACTCGCGCTTGCTCATCCTCTGCTGATGGTCCATCTGTTGTCTTCTCAGGTCGTTTCTGTCAGGTCCACTCTCACTGCTCTTGCACCATTCCCTCTCAGTCTCTTCTCTTCCACACCACCTCTGCTGCTGGTTCTGATGAGGTTACCCGTCGTCCTCTTGCACTGTTTTGTTTCAGCTTTGCACTTCCCACTCACACATATAACTTTACTCTTACTCCATTAAACCCCAAACGTACAATCCAATTCGTCAACCACAAACATCCTCTGATATAACTTACTTTATATCAATAAATCCAATGTGCCCTCAAAACTGGAATCTTTTCCTGCTACAACCTGCAGGCATTAAAGTTCGCCGGTTGGTACTTTTTCTTCATTTAATCCCCCCTTCTGTCCAACCTTTTATAATTCTGTGCTCAGCTTTTTGAGTGTTGACCCTGCACCTTTATTTGGTGACAAGATTTTTTTTCTTCAGAAATAAACACATTTGTCAATTGCAGCATTTGTGCCTGGCCCTTCACAACAAAAAGCCACACAATGCTATGTGCTGCTTCTGATTTAGAAGCTACCTGCTAAATACTGCATCGCATTAGGACATTGAGTGAACAAATTCTCCCTGCTAGTGTAGATCACTTGTAAAATTTTTACTTTAGTACAATAGCATCACCAAGAATGCTTTTATTTTGACCTGATCACCAATTGGGGAAAAACGGATTTTTGTACAGTGGCATTGACTTCTTCAGCTGTTCCAAAAATTAAACAATGACTTCACTTCAGAAGAATCCCAAGTCATTTTATTCTCTGCACTCAAGTTTCCTACAGCTGAATTTCCAAATTAGAATCTGCTAGATGCCTCAATAGAGTGGGAAAAAAAATGAAGGTCTCTTTTTCCACTGCTCTGAGCCAAAGGTAGCCTTGTCAGGTTCCTTCATACCATGTGTTGGCTGCATAAATGAGGATTGGACTGTATTCTCTGCCACTACAAAAATTATGTGGAAGCATAATGTCCTACTGGAAATTAAAAAAAAGTCAACATTTAGGATAGTTTCCAAGATTTAGAATGTTTACATATGATAACCAAATGTGCAGTTTACTGGACAGTACCCACCAGAAAAAAAAACTCTTTAACCCTTACTGTATCAGCTATGATTGCTCTCCCACTTCTCATTCTGGGGTCCAGTCCCACTTCCAAGTACTTAAGCACAAAATTTGGATTTGCATCCCTATGCCGTACAAAGGACTACATTTTGGGAGATGCTGTCATTTGGGTCAAACCGCAAGCACTATCAAGTTGAAGCAAAAGATCATGTTGGGGGGGGGGGGGGGGGGGGGGGGGGGGTTGGTGGTGGTGGGAAGCAGGGTTGGTTCCCCAGTGTCCTGACCAACATATATCCCTCAATCAACATGACCAAAACAGATTATTTATTTGGATGTTATCATTTTGCTGTTTGTGTGATGTGTCATTTACAAATTAGTTGCTGCATTACGATAGCAACCACAATTCCATCGTAATCCAGTCTCTGCAAAACATTTTTGAATGGCTAAAGGTCATGAAATAAGCAATAAAAATGAAAATCTTTTACTTGCAATACTACAGTTATCAGGGCTCAAAAGGGACACAGATGTGAACGTATCTGATAATTCTTTTAATATACTTATTGCTAATGAGTCAAGGATAAACCAATTGCAGAATTAATGATCACCTGGCTTTCAGATTACAATAAACAGGTTAACTTTAATTCCAATCATTACTGCCTCTGAAATGTAACAATGATAAATTTGCAACAGCACACTAACAATCAGCATTGACATTTATGAAGCTGTCTCTGCCACAATTAGCCAATTTTAGTTTATATAGTGAAATAATAAGAAACAATCATGTTCTTCCTGTTGATATCAGTCTTGGACAATTATTAATATAAACACACACAGCCTCTTTGATTTGCTAGGTGGTGAATTATTTTGAAACAATAACTTCATGCACATTCTAGCCCTTGGAAGTTGTTCCTCGGAAGTTCCCTTTCTTCTTGGTTCATCGTCCTTTTCCCAACTTCAGCTGACACCTTACATGCACAGATAGAGCTCGATTTAATTCTTACACTGTCAGAAATGTTTAAGCAGTCTCTGATCAAAGTTTGCCAGAAATCTAACACAACATGTTGATGTACGAAAACCCAAACTCTCTTTTCAGGTTATTAAAGATTAAAATACACGCTTTTAACTTGTGTTTCGTCATATTTGAAGCTTCTAATGCAGACTAAACAACTTCAGCAATTTTCCACAGGGAGTGAAGTTTGACACGCTTTTGGTTATCAATTTCAACTCCACACGTCCATTATAGAGATCATTCCTTCACCTTGAATGCATTTGCTGATCAGGGTTCTCTATGCTGGTAGCAATACACAAAATAGCTTTAAAAAGGGAATTGGATGAGCTTCTAACAGATAAAGAAAATGGTGTGGGAAAAGGGCAGAACAACAAACAAAAAAATAAACAAAACACATGAACTGGCCATTATAGTGACTGATGTTTGTAGGACCTTGGTATAGTGGTACCTTGGTTTCTTTCCCCGACGGTTTCTCAATACAAGACTTTGAATAGCATTGTAGAAGAAACACACTGATGTGGTAGGTGAAAGGTTTCTTTCTGTGTGGTAAAAGGATCTAACTCTATGAAGGACCAAAATGGCAAGGTGGCCCATTTCATGCTGATTACCTAAGTCAATCAATCTGTGTAGATTTGATTTGGCAGATCCTTGGATAGGGTCAGTAAGTCACTTTTTATTTTACAGTCCCATCAGAGGAACCAAAACATTTGGTGACAAGCCAGCAGCTGTACAAACTTCCTGTCCTTTTTGTTTAACCCTCTTCCTGAGGTGGAAGATGCATTGTCCAACTTGGAAAAGTTCTGGATCAAAATGTCCATCAATGACAAGTGTGGCCGAAAATAGAACAACAACAGACACTCCATTTTCCGGCCGGTGCTGTAAATATTTTACTTGTGTGACCAGTTGGAAGATCTTTGATACTTAAGTAGCCACAACTTGGCGAAAAAAACAAAGAATGTAAACAGTATTATCACAAAATTCACAGGAGATGGTGTTGAAATAGATTACTCCAAGGAGTTGGGAAACAAATAAAACTGCGGCTACCGGAATCTGAAACAAAAACAAATGTTGGAAGAACTCAGCCAGTCAAGTAGCATCATGGGGGAAAAAGAACAGTTAATGTTTCAGGTCTAAACCCCTTCTTAAGAATGAAGGTAAGTTGGTTTAAGTCGGAGAGAAGGTGGGTGAGGACCAAGGGAATATCTGTACTAGGGTGCAGTAGGCTAGGTTGGAAGGGCAAGTGAATCACTGCTTCGCCAGGAATGATCGTTTGGGTCAATACACAAGTGCTGGAGGAACTCAGTAGGTCAGGCAGCATCCATGGAGGGAAACAAACAGTCGACTGCTTATTTCCCTCCATGGACGCTGCCTGACCTGCTGAGTACCTCCAGCACTTTTTGTGTATTGCTCCAGATTCCAGCATCTGCAGAATTTTTTTTGCATGTCCGTTATGATTGTTTGGGTCCCTGGATTGTGGGAAGGGAAGAGGTAATTGGACAGGTGTTGCATGGGGAGGTGCGGTAAGATGAGGAGTGCGATGATATTGAGTGTACCGTCCGAGAGCTCTGAACTTCAATCACAAGACTTTAAGTTCTATCTGATGCAAGTACCTACAAGTACCCTCCTTATCGGGAGATTACACTGTATCAACCTACACTTCAAGAACTAGTTTACTTCACTACTTTAGTCTCTACAGAAAGGTCTAGCTGTCAATAATTACTATTTCGAGCGGTGGGGCACCCCTCCCAACCAAGGAGATACTTCCAGCTAACAAAGTAGTTTAAACACAGTTTATTTTAAGTGAGACACATTTAATTCTAATGAGATATGTCTAATTCTAATAAGTAATTCTTAACAAAGATTTGTAACTTAATGGATTTCCAAACACAACTACAATTCTTACAAGTTAAAGTCATACCAACAAGTTGCGGATGAATAGGTTGTCCATCACTGAGGAATGAATTCTAGGTCTTCTTTCTGTCACTCCTTCTGTCTTTTTGTTATCATTCCTAACTACCCTGACTGCCTTCTAACATTTATACTGCTCTTCCACTAGTCGGCATCATCAGTATGTGACGTTTCTCAACCACATTCAAAAGGCCAGGTGGATGGAGTGTTTAATTAAGCCAACATCAACCCTCTTGATGAGGTCATAGTTTAACTAGGCCAACGTGAACCCCATTGTTCACCCTCTTGATAACCAAGAGAAACAAAGTGTACTGGTTAGAAGTTTAACTTATTGAACAACAAAAGTCTTGAACCCTGGACAGTTTCTGCAGCTGTGCTAAAAAGTGGAGGAGAGCAATAAACCTTTCTTGGGGTTTCTGCTGTTGTGCCTAAAAGCTGAGGTTAGCGATAAGCTCCCTGCGGCCTGTAAAGTGAATATCCATCACAGGAGTTGTGGCTGGGAACTAAAGAGTGGACCAGGGAGTCATAAAATGAGTGACATCTGTGAAATGCAGATAGGGCAAGATGGCTCTAACATGATCCCACCAGCAGTCACATACTTTTACTCCATGGAACTACCTAGCATCCTAATTTTTCTTCCATTTCATTTTGGGATATCATATACGGACACCTTCAACTTTAACGTCACAGAGGACCTCACCTGCTTTCTCAAATAAATGCTCAAGATTCCACAGTATTATTTTTAGAATTACTTGGGACTCCTCCTTGGTGTCCTATGTCTAGGGCTTGATTTTGCTCTATTCAAATTTTGGTTCAGTTCAGTAATTTTTTTTGTAAACATTGGGAAAAATCAGTTAATTTCTGTTACTAACAAACTTCAGTGAATAAGGCACATCAGCCTTGTGTCTGCTTCATTCTCTATTAATGCAATAGCATTTAAACAAGAACTAACCCAAGAGCTGATGCGACATCTCTGTGTAATAACTCAACAAGCCACATTGCAAAGCTATTAAGAAAATGTCCACCCCGATTATAGGGGAAGACACATAGAGGGTCCCTGACACATTAGTGATAGTGTTGAGGCTGGCCTCAACTTCATTCCTTTTAAGGACGTGGTGGATTTTGTCATTCATGCTGATGCTTTGTTCAAAAGTACTCAAGACTTGAAGCAAATATGCTTTTCAATCTGCCAGCAAATGGGTTGAGCATCAAAGGTCTCACTTGTTTGGTTTCACTGTTGACTGAACATTGTATTCTCTTCACAAAATGTTGGCTGTGTTAGGAGTTTGAGGAGATTTGATATGTCACCAAAGACTTACAAATTGCTATACGTAGATGTATGGTGGAGAGCATCCTGACTGGTTGCATCACAGCCGAGTATGGAACCTCCAAACGCACAGGATCGCAAGAGGCTGCGGAGGGTTATAGACTCAGCCAGCTCCATCACAGGCGCAACCCTCCCCACCATTGTGGACATCTTAAGGAGGTGGTTCAAGAAGGTAGCATCCATCATTAAGGACCCTCACCATCCGGGAAATGCCCTCTTCTCGTTACCACCATCCAGGAGGAGGTACAGGAGCCTGAAGACCTATACTCAACGTTTCAGGAACAGCTTCTTCCCCTCCGCCATCAGATTTCTGAATGACCCATGAACACTACCTCATTATTCATTTTTTTTTTGGCACTACTTTTGTAATTTATAGATTTTTGTGTCTTGCACTGTACTGTTGCCACAAAACAACGAATTTCATGTCATATGCTAGTGATAATAAACCTGATTCTGATAGGCCTGTGAAGCCAAATTCCTCAGACCGAAAATCTTTGACAAAATCACTTTTTCTTCATACAATTGTGTTTGTCTTTCATTTCCCAGTCTGGTTTCTACTCACACCCTTTTACCATTCTGGTCATTTTCTCTTCCTCCAGCCACTCTTGGCTCGCAATAAGGGGGCAACAGTTAGTGCTGCTGCCTCACACCTCCACTAACTCAGCTTCAATCCTGACCTCAGGTGTTGTCGGTGTGGAGCTTGCACGTTCTCCCTGTGGTCGTGTGGGTTTACCCCAAATAGTCCAATTACCTCCCACATCACAAAGACTAGCTGCTAGGTTAATTGATCATTGTATAGTAGTGTAGTGTAGGCTGATGCCAAAAAGAATCAGAGTGGGTATGCGTGAGAGAAAATGAATTACAGGGAAATAAGACTAATAGGATCGCTCCCCTTAAGCCAGTATGACCCAATGGGCAGAATGGCCTCCTTCTGTGCTTTTGTAAGCTAAGAACTCATAGTCAGTAGCATGTGCGCACATTTTGAGTGCTGCATGCAGAATTCTTAAAATATCATTTCTGCATTGTCGTTTATTGCTGTCTCACTGACTTTTACCAGCACAAAAAAAATCTACAAATCTGTAGGACTTCACTGGTGTTTTGCAATTTTAAAATCAGTTTAAACTAACAAAAAACAAACTTTAAACAGAGTCAAGTTTCCTGCTGATAGAAAAAGAGGTGGCATTGAAAGCAGTGCCAACGAAGCATCAGAAAACAAAGAAACATTAACTAGATTAAGCAAATGGACAGAAATAGGTCGAATGGATTCCTGTATTGGCAAGTGTGAGGTCATTCACTTTGGACACAAAACTATTCTGTGCTCTAATGCTGAGAGGTACGTCAGTGCCAGCCCAGAGACTTAATGGTCCATGCAATTAGATCATTGAATTGACAGGAATAGGTCAAAATAATCAAAAGGTCTAATTGAATGCTGGCTTACAAGAGGTTAGAAGCCATACTGCAGCTGTTTAAAGCCCTAGCTGGATCATACCTGATGGCTGTGCTCAATTCTAAGCCCCACTTTTTTCAGACCAATATACTTTATTACCATCATGTTTTATTTGCATTCTGTTACAGTCAAGTCATGAACAAAAAGCTTCAAGTTAATGATGGTGGTTTTCACTCCGCGTTGTTACTCATCTTCTTGATGTGTTGCCATCCCTTCTCTGTTCATTTGTTGAATTTTGTAGGTGCAAACAAGACAGACAATTATTTCAGTCCTTGTATTGTAGTATTCAGAGAACGGGGACATTCAATTTGGGAAGATCTGGTAGCTCCACTCCAAAGTACTTAGACCACTGATCCACAGCCTCCAGCACCACAACCGACACCTTGTT
This sequence comes from Pristis pectinata, assembly GCF_009764475.1. Classification (NCBI taxonomy): domain Eukaryota; kingdom Metazoa; phylum Chordata; class Chondrichthyes; order Rhinopristiformes; family Pristidae; genus Pristis; species Pristis pectinata. Next base: position 24,728,558 of record NC_067429.1, on the reverse strand, counting down.
CAATACCAGACAACTTTGGAAGAACACACTGACCATCGAAGACAGCATACACTTACTCGAAAAGTCAGAATCAGATTTATAATCACCATCTTATATGAAGTGAAATTAGTTGTTTTGCAGCAGCAGTACAGTGCAAGGACATAAAATTACTATAAATTACAAAATATATAGTGCAAAAACAAAAATAATAATGAGGTAGTGTTTATGGGTTCATGGACCATTCAGAAATCTGATGGCGGAGAGGAAGAAGCTGTTCCTGAATTGTTGAGTGTGGATCTTCAGGCTCCTGTATCTCCTCCCTGATGGTAGTAACGAGAAGAGGGAATGTCCCGGACGGTGAGGGTCCTTAGTGATCGATGCCACCTTCTTGAGGTACCGCCTCTTGAAGATGTTCTCGATGGTGGGGAGGGTTCTGCCCATGATGGAGCTGGCTGAGTCTACAATTCTCTGCAGCCTCTTGCGATCTTGTGCATTGCAGCTTCCATACCAGGCTGTGATATGACCAGTCAGAATGCTCTCCACCGTATATCTGCAGAAATTTGCAAGAGTCTTTGGTGACATACCAAATCACCTCAAACTCCTAACAAAGTCAAGCTTCTGGCATGCCTTCTCGTGAGGTGGACTCATGAGTGTTAAATCAGTCAAAGAATTAGCACTGTGGAGCACAGAGACAGGCCCTTTAACCTGCCAAGTCTGCACTATCTATCAAGCACTTATTTACATTAATCCTACACTAATCCCATTTTATTCTCCCCACATTCTCATCAATTTCTCCCCCACCCCCCCCCCACCCCCCCACTCCTGGATTCTACCACTCACTTACACAAAAGGGACAATTTACAGTGGTCAATTAACCTACCAACCCATATGTCCTGGAGAAACTACACAAACTAGGATAGAACACTGCAGAATTTAGAAAATTGTGGGGCAATTTGATCAAAGTTTTCAAGATATTGAAGGAATTGACGTGACAGAGAGAAACAGTCTCTGGTACTGCAGGATTTAAACTCCCCTATTTACTGGACCAGCAGCATTTGTTAGACCTTACTGTGGGACAAATTGTGGTGAGTGTGCTCAATATTCTTCAGCAAATTGGTTCTCATTCCATCATGCTAATAAAATTTTCCAAGCTATGCAAGATGTTTAAACTTTCCAAGATTACATTGGTTCGAATCAGGCACACGGTGCAATGGAGAGCAACTGTGCCAGACAGAAATTCCTCTCAATATCCACATAACAGACAACGTATGTGGAGCGTTAGAAAGATATAACCCAAATGTAAAACATTAAAAACACTGCTGATTCATCCCTTCTGACCCAGAACATTAATTTTGTTTCTCTCTCCAAAGGCGCTATGTGACTTGATGAAAAAGTTTCCAGCAATTACTCTTTTTATTTCTTTTTTTTTATAATAAGATTGTTGACAGATTGAACCACATCACCAAAATTCTTCCCTAAACTTGTAACTTTTCACATTTAAATACTTAGAGGACAAGTTTATGCAAAATAAATGAAAACGGCAGGTGCTGGAAATTAGAAACAAAAACAGAAAATGCTGGAAACATCTGTGGGAAGAGAAACAGTTAACATTTCAGGTCAAAGACACTTTGGCAGAACTGGGAAAAGCCCAGTCTAAGAAAAGCCCCTTCCCCAGCACTGATGAAAGGTCTGAATTGTTAATTGCATTTCTCTATCCACAGATGCTGTCCAATCTGGTGAGTGTTTCCAACATTTTCTACTTTCGCTTGCCCAAAATGAAGATTGTTATTAAACAAACATACTACAGCAGCATGGAATGTAACAGCATGTTAACAAGCATTTGGGCCAACATGTACGTGCCAGTATTCTCTCTCCTGAATCAGCTCATATAATCACACTATTGTTCACTCCATTTTATTCAACTTTTCACTTTATCAATCAACTCAGTAATTCTTTATTGAGAACAACCCGTGTTTTGGACAAGTTGGAATTCAGTGTTCTAAACTCATTGTGTGTAGTTTGCTAACACCCACCTTCCTTTAATCATTTTCTTCATTACTTAAATTTGCATCATTTCGATAGCCAACATTATTAATCGATTACCATTTACCTCACTGAGCCTACTTCAATATCAATCCTGTCACAAATTCCTTAAAGGCTTCAAGTGCTGAAACCAGAGTATAAGTTTGACCTGAGTGGCTAGGAAGACAAAAGACTTGCCCCAGCTGTCACTGCTGCCCACCCTGAAACACAGCACCAACTGGGAATCAGAGAGGCTGCTTCACAAAGTAAAATAAATTTGGTGATAAAGCAAAGGAATGTGGGCTATGGCATAAATGCAGATAAGTGAAATAGCAGTAATACTATGAGGCAGATGGGAATTGAAACAGCACGCATGCATTGTGTACAGGAATTGTAAACATGGCAGGAAGTATTCTCTACATATTTTTAACAAAGCCTGAGTGCTGGTATCCACACCCCAAACACCTGCCCCCTTGATACCCAAGCAGGAAGAAAGGAGGCACTGAGAGTTGCCGTGGGAGTTCCAGGGAACAAGAGGCACATCAAAGACTCCATTCAAAATGCACAAGGTCGTCATTCTTCCTGCAGCCCACCAGTATCTTGCTGGTCATTGCTCTATAAATGCTGACAGTCTTCAAGGACTTGAGTTCAATTTGCCTCATGTTGGAATTCAGATGGTGAATGATGACAGACTATTTCCCAGTCAAGACCACACAGGATCACTGGATGCTCATCAGCAATCCGAAGTTAGGTTGATATTTTCTCTTCCTAATCCACAGTAAAAGAGTCCAACTGTAGCTCCAGCTGCTCGCACATCTGGATTCACACCAGAGAATTTATGATCTGTTAAGCTTCAAGCTATCACAAAACCACAGAACCACGAGACTGAACCTGAAGGGGTTAACAAGAAAATTGATTTTTTTTTCCATTACTCCAGGTTAACTAAGGAGTTCAAATGTCTTCAGTGACTGTATGAGAAACCCCACTTCCACTGGCTGGTTAGTCAGTAAACAGGATAAAATTCATCTCCAAGAGAACAAAGCGAAATGGGAAACCTTTTACACAGAGCTCTGTTCAGACAAGAACCATCCTACCAGCATCAGCAGAGGAAGCAAAATCCAGAATAGCTTTAACAAGACCATGAATAAATATCTGGAAAAATTAACATTCAGAAGGAAATGAAAAATGAAATTGGGCTGTGAACACAGTCCTTTGCCATATAAAATTCCATAAAGCACAATAATTTTCAGGCAACATTGATTCCCTCACTAGGTTGATGATTTGAAATTGTGAGATGGTTCCTGTTTACAATATTTTACTTCTTGTGAACTGTTTGGTCTATTTTTTTTGTGCCTTTTGTGCAGGTATTGCCCATGCTTGAGCTGACAATATTCACATTGAAGGATTAATAACTGGAACATCACCATAGTAGGATTAAAGAAACTTAGATGTAATTAATTTCAACAGATTCTACTGACAGTGTAAATTATGCAGCACAGCATTTAATCCACAAAGTCACAGAAATCTCAGTGCACAAATAAGCAGTTGCAAAAATAACTCTCGTTTGGTAAAGCCTGCACACAGCCCATTCACCAGCCAGACTAGTTGTGTCCTGGGAAATTTTACTCCAACCACTAGATACCATTAATTGTCAAATATTGACGGATTCATTTTGGTAGTTATTCTAATAGAGTCAATACAAGCATCACCCTATTAGGATCTGAAGTCACCCTGCTGAATTCATTGTAGGAGTTTCACCGAACCTCACTTTGCACATCACACATTTGGGCCGAAACAGCAAATTATCTACCTGTGTTAAGCAACACACAAAGGCATGCTGGCCGAGAGATTCCAAAGCTTAGTTCCACTTCTTTTCCAGCTCTACGCATACGTAACTGGGATAAGAGTCATACAGCAATAAACAGGCCCTTCTGCCCATCATGTCCACGCTGACTATCAAGTACTTATACTAACCAGCACTCTGTCCATAGCCTACGATACCTTGGTGACTATGGTGATATCCAGGGCATACCAGCCAGCTCTGCAAATTCATCTGGGTACTTCTAGTCATGAAATAGCTTTATGGGAGCTATACATCCTCATCCCAACCTCCCGCCCCAACAAAGCATCTGCATTTAGTCCTCGAAGGAAGTATCCTCAACATGAGCAATTTCATACAGAAAGGGAAAAGTCGAGATGGGAACAGATTGAGGACATCTCAAGTTTGGACAAAAGCATAATATTTAAAGAGCATTTTAAAGTATCAGGGACCAGCAGGGAGGCAGCTCCAGAATTCAGGCTATAATGGCATTGTGAACAAGGGTGAAGTTGCCCATTTCCAACAGGGACAACTGAAGAGTGGCTGGCAGTTGGAACTCCGAATCCTCACTCCCCGTCATTGAATCCAACCACAGCACCGCCGCTGGTGCTCTGGTTGAAATGAATTAAGGGGGACTCACCAGAGCTTGGTTACCACAGTTGGGCTTCACTCTGTTCGAGGCGGCCCCCCTTAAATTGTTCCATAGATGAGATTAAAATTTTGTTCCTTCTGAGAGTGCCCAATGTCAGGCACATCTCAGAACCACATGGACAAATTTCTCCATCCGATTAAATAGGCAACGTCCATAGAAAATGCATCATTACTGACCCTCCACACAAGGTCCAAGTCTCAGCATCCCAAGGCCATGGTGGAGGCTCAGATCTCCACAGCTGCTCCCTACCCCACCGCAGTAACTTACCCAAGCTTAGCCTACACCATACTCTCAGCCTCAATCTTGCTTGCAGCCATTCCCCCTCCAACTTGCACACAGAACATCCCATCCCTTCCCCTCCTGCCATGCTTTCCATCTCTCCCTTCCAGCCTTAACACAACACCCCTTCCTCCCTCCACCTTCTGCTAACTTGCTTTCACAACCTCAGGTCCTAATCCTTGGCCTATGACCACCAGTCCCCTCCCTGAACTATACCTCTGAGCAAAATGGCTGGCAAGGTGGCAATGTTTTGGCAGATTTATGAGAGCACAACTGAAATCCACAGCAGTGGGTCTATGATTGAAATAATTGTTGGGGCACCCAATGTCCATCTAGTGCACCCATTAGAATTTCTAGGCCACAATCTGGTTGGTGTTCAGTTACCATTTGAGAGATCTGGTTGGACTACGACACTGATTATGCTTCAAGATTTCAGATTTCATCTGTGCAGCAGATTTGAAGTGCCCAGAGATTGTAGAGAAGTAACACTAACTCCCTTCAATCAATGCCACCCAGCTGACTCGCACAGGTCAGAGATTAAGCTTGGACCACAGGGCTTAGAATGCTCCTAATAGTGCATTTACTCAGTGAGAAAGAACTGGAAGGCAGGATAGGGGAAGCTGGCAACAGCACAGAGCACAATGTAGCTCCTAAAGGGACAGGCAGAAATCACAGGAGTGAAATGAATGTGCTTTGAAGAGAAGTGCGGCCTCTGTCCTCAGATGATGAATCTACCTGACTGCTGGTTGTAATAGCATACACAACGTTCAATTTAATTAGGCTGAAATAAAAAGCAGGTTTGTGTGAGGAAGTGAACAGAAGTATTTTCTCTCTGTTCCCATGTGCTTTGTTCAGTAACTCATGGGTTCCCCAGCTTACTATTCACAAGTAAACAATGCGACAGTAACACATTCTGAATTTACCACATCCCAATGTGCACAGTACTTCAGAATCTTAAAGGGAGAAGTAAATCTTTTCCTTAAAGTATCCAGCTTTAACAACCTCCATACATTTTGCTTCAGAATGAAGGCTTAAATGACCCTGTCATCTGATTCTGGTTTAACCCAGGTGGACAGGCTGTGCTGATGAAGTCACTTCTGGCTTACAATGAATGTAAAACCTGTCTAAATACATCAGTGCAGCACAGATGCACAGCAGAGAGCAAATTAACTGTTTGTCAGCAGTGGAGGAGCCCAGCCGTGTGCCTCAATAACCTAAACGGCTCGCAGAGGACAACCAAAAGGAATTGCTCGATCTAATGCGCAGCTTCAGGTTTATACTTGGTCTCTGTTAGGACAACCCTGCCAACAGAAGACCAACCACCCAGCTCCTCAAAAAACAGCATCGACCAGCCCCCCTCTGGCCAACAACCGTCCCTGAACAAACATCTCACAAAACAGACAAATCCAATCATCACCGCAGTGCTGTTTGTGGGATCTTGCTGTGCACACAAGGGAAACACCTTAATTGCAGTACGATTTGTCCTTCCACCTTACAAGGTCACACTGATAGTGTGTCCCTGCAATAAAAAATCTCATGCTAACTATTTGTTGGACAGTAAAACCACAAGCATTGTTCCCATCTAACGCACTACACTGCTGTCTGAACGGTTTTGCCCTTCCTCTTCAGCAGGGTCCAGCAGACAGCAATTAAACCTCCCCTACCTTTTCCTTTAGCTCAAGGGGACCAAGACCAATTGCCTCACTGACCAACTCCAACCCCGGCTGAGATCACCATCGAATGAACAGTGAACCTGGGACTTTGTGTTCAGTCAACATCAGTATGAAATTTGTCAACCCAGGAAGAGTTGAACTGGATGGGGAGGCTAGGAAGAGCAAGTGAAAAAGGGAAGGTGGAGCTGATGTGCTTGCATTGAATCTCAATGCCTCTGACAGGTAAAGTGTACCACTGTGTGTCTAATTCTGCTGTCTGCAAGAAGTGCCCTAATCACAGGTCACCGTGTTCCCATCTCCCGGAACTGGAAGTTTTTAATCAAAGATCCTTGATAATCATAAACACACTGTGATTTATTGCAAAGTCCTGTTTCATGGCCCCTATGGGCAAACTCACAGTCAGCAGAAGCAGGAACAAAGAGCAGCCTGACTTTCAACATGCAGTGCTGAATCTTCCATCACAGGATTAGTCACAAGACGAAAGCCCAGTAAAATGCTCAGTGTCACAACTAATCTATTACAATTCACGAGTTTTATTCTTGAACAGAAATCCACACACTTCCATCAGAGACTATTTACCAGATGTGCTGCGTGCATAATTCTTATTCTGAATTTATTGATCTAGGAATAGAGACATGCACTCCTTTCCAATTACTCAATGAGGCAGAGTGGAACCTATGCTTTAGGAGGAAAAGATATGCATTTTGTTCAGTGCTTTCACAACCGTCGGCTGTGCTAAAGTGCTTTACAGCCAATGAAACATGTTTCGGTTATCATTACATGGTATGAAACATGGCAAGCATTTATGCACAGCAAGATCCCACAATCAGTGAAGGTGATAATAACCAATTTATCTACTTTATTGATCTTGAATAAATATAACCCGGTTATTACTACCTAGGTTGAATGAAAGCCATTGGCCAGGACACCAGGAGAAATACCCTACTCTTCTTCAAACTAGTACCATGAAATCTTAACTGCTATAAAAGTTAATTAGCAACAGCCACAAAACTTCCCAAATGTAGAACTATTTTTGTAGCGTTTCCAGCTTTCTTAAAAAACTACTTCACCACATTTGAAATCAATGGCAACATTTGAAAAGTTGTTATTAGTGCTCCTACCACATTGTTGGAAAAGCCTCTTAAATGAGTTCCACAAGAGGGGAAATGGGACGTGAAACAGGCCTTCAAACCCCAGCTTAAAGCCTAGAAACTGCATCACTAAACAGTGGTCCAGGTGCAGAAAGCTCGAAAAACATTTAGACAGGCATCCATTAAAATATAAAGCCAAGTGTCTGCAGGAATCCTTCTAGACTTAAGGCTGAAAGCAGATGATGAACATTAGCCAGCATCTCTGAAAAGAGATGAGGAAAAGGAATGGCGGAACAAAAAGCAGAGAGAACCTAATCCAGAAGGATGATGGAAGACTGTGACAAGAAGTGAAGCATTGCGCCAAAAAATCCCGTTTCCTGGTTCAGAAGGTGGACCTACTGTCCTGTGATGTATGACAAAGGTTTGGCCTATTCAGTCTACAGGACACCATTCCCACATGACTTGCAGGAAAGTGCTCGTCAGGCTCAATGTTGTGAATAAAGCTTAGAGATCGATATAGAAAAGAAGACACCTGGCAAAGAAAGACAACACAACAGTACCACAGAGGCGCCAGATGGGCCAAATCATCAGTCTTTTTCAACTGGACCCCAGCCATTATTCCTACAATAGCAAGCCTCATACAACAAGGCAGCTCTTTCACCACACGTCAAGCACAGACTTTCATAAGGATGTGCGTTTATGATGCAAAATAAACCTCAACACCTTCACAATTTCAAGAGCTTCCTACATCATATCACAGCTCATTAATATGGTCAATGACTGACACCAACATGGGCTTCAAGTTAGGCATCCAAGAACCGATATAAATCATTGCTCCTGGGAGAATGCAATACTGTGAATACCTTAGCAGCTGTGTTAAGCAACTTAAATGAGGTTAATGTGCTACCCACACCAACTGACACATTGGTCACCCACTACACATCAACTGATTTCTCAGTTCTGGCTAAGAATGAGCCACAAGCAAATTGAAGATTTCAAGGTTGGTCCCTGAACCCTGAAGCAACATAATCATAAGAGATAGCTTGTATAATTCACTCCTTGCTGCGAGTCAGTCATACAGCACAGAAGCAGGCCCTTTGACGTACTGAGTCTGTGCTGACCATTAAGCACCCACATGGGAACTTGCTGTGCACAATTTTGGAATTGGAATGTTGTCACATGTACTGACATACAGTAAAAACAGTTTTGCAAGCCGCCTTATTTTAAAAGGCAAGTACATTGAGGTAGTACAAAAGAAAAGCAGTAACAGAATGGTTGCAGTATAATGACAAAAGTGACTGAACAGCCTTTGTTAGATGTTAAGCTGTGGAGCAGTAATACATTTCTATTGCTCATTATTCCTTCATTGCACAGACAACTTAATTCCTTACCATTTAGTCTGGGGCTGTACTCCCCATCAAGTACTTCATTTGAATGAAAGCAAGAAAACCTCAAGGTCTACAGGTTTCCCAAGTGCTGCTTTACAATGATTACAGTAATATTTAACTAATGCAGAATTGTAATAGCTATAGGAAGAGTGGCTAACTATACCTACAACAACAGGGCTGGGCAGGTGTACGAGTGGCTGCATAGGAAGAGACAGTTTATGCTGCACATTCCCAGAATTGAGTGAAAGTATGGCATCCCACTATGTTTTGAACTTTGGCTCAGTGAATGTGAAACTAAAACACAGAGATAGATGAGAGCAAGCGAAAGAGCCATGTGTCTGACTCCCTGTGGTTTTTCGTAGCCCACAAAGCAATAGCGTTAACGATACTGTTGTAAAATAGGCTCCTTATGTCCCAAGGTTTGAGAACTACTACCACACAGGAACTGTTGTTTTTCCACAATGCACTTTGTCAATATGGGGGCAGGTTGATTCAACAACAAAAAGCAGCTGATAACATTTTTATTTTTTTATATTTCCCCAGCCAAAATACATCCCACTGCCAAAGTACAATTCCATTGAACTGACTTCACACCTAATATCCTACTGAAGTAACCCATGGTAACTACTGGAACTGTGTTTAAGCATACGAAATGCAAATCAAAATTATGACTTTGTAACATGAAAGACTGGATCAAACAACTGACAGATACCAGACCTTGTGGGGGTGGGGAATGTTCTGTTTGCTCAGACTAGCAGGGAAGGGGCCATTCAAAGTTTAAAGAGCAAAGAGAAAACTACAATTTCTCTTGTTGATGGCAGTAGGATTTTAAACACAAGTCTTCTCAGCCACAAAGGTACGGCAGCCATAGAAGTGTGACCTGGTGAGTCACTAAAAGTTGTGCCTTATTGGATCATGAGCCGATTAAACCCCAGGACTGACACGCGTATACAAGGTTCAGCTTGCAATGTAGAGCAGAGGGAAAGGGGTTTCCTAATGTCACTGCTACACCAAGCTTACTGCAACCTGTCAACTCAAAGTAAAGATATTTCAACCACAGAATAAGGATTTTTTTTGTCAATTACTAAAAACCCCTAGTCAGTTCTGCTGCCTAGCTGGCAATTATTTGATCATCTGTCCACTATAAGCACAGGTATCTAGGAGGAGAAAGCAGAGCTACACTGTTGTAACAAACAACCTGCTAGAGGAAGTCAGTGGATCGAGCAGCATCTGTTGAGGGGGAAGAGAAGGAATTGTCAATGAGTCCTTTCCCCACACAGATGCTGTTTAACCCATTAAGTTCCTCTAGCAGATTGTTTATTGCTCCAGATTCCAGCATCTGCAGTCTCTTGTGTTTACACCATTGTATTCTATTTGACAGATTTGTCAATAATGCTGATTACCAAATGACCTTGGCATTCACTGGTGTTGCTGTCTTACCACCGCACCTCAGGTTTACCGTCCTTGCTGCAGATGGCACAAAACAAAAAAGTCATTAACACGGCTCTCAGGAATGTGCATGTACCAGGACCTTCAAATGTAATTACCTGTCACTTTGCCTTGTATCACCTCAAATTTTAAAGTATAATTTTAGCCAGAGGGTGGTGAATTTGCGGAACTCCTCGCCACGTACAGCAGTGGAGGCCAGATCAGTGGGGGCGTTCAAGGAGGAGATAGATAGATATCTAAATAGTCAGGATATCAAGGGATATGGGGATAAGGCCAGAAATTGGGATTAGAATAGGTTTTTTTTCTTCCCCCATTCCCCATTTCTATTTCCCTTTCCTTGGAGCAGACTCGATGGGCCGAATGGCCTGCTTCTGCTCCCTTGTCTTGTGATCTTGTGATAATTTATTACAAGTAAAAGCTCATCTGGAATTTACATGAAAAAACTCTCTCCACACTTTTAGAACTAGAAAAGTATGTGATATAATCCATACATAAAAAGATGTAACCCATACATAGAGTATTTGCATCATTTAAAGAGCATTCCTTGCCTTTTTACTACAAATGGGGGCAAAGTAAGAGTGCAAATGAGGTCCTGCAACAAATGAGGTATTGCTTATTTTCACCATTGAAAATGTGTCAACTAGTCCTGCCCTCCTGACAAGGACCAGTTTGGGCCTGTGTGTATGTGCACATGCCGAGAGTTGTGTGATGATGTGCATTGGGGGAAGAGAGGGGAGAGTGTGGGATGGGAAAGTGTCTCCAAGAAATTAGGGAGATTTGAGGGGGTGGGGCACATTTAATGAAGTGGGAGTGTCCCAAATAACCAAGACCACCACTGTCCTAGGAAGACCATGTTATCCTGGGAATGGCCAAGACCGACATTCCCAGGACAATGTGATCCAAATTCCCCTGCTGTGCTACAAAAACAATATGATACATGGGAAGGAAGTCACATCATCCCCCACACCTCTGATATTAAGATGGTGTCAAAATTGTTCCAATGATTTCAACAGGGAATTGCCTGGTAGAATTTTCTGCATGAACCAACAGACTCAGCTACATTGGCATTCTGCTTTTGTCACAGAAAAAAAGTTGATATTCAATTGTGTAAAACTGAGAAAAGGTGCTGACGGGTACTATTACAATGTTTACAAGGTATTTGGACAGGTGCTTGGATAGGAAAGGAGTAGAGGGATACAGGTCTAATGCAGACGAATGGGATTAGTGTAGATAGGGATCATGGTTGGCGTGGACGAGGTGGGCTGCAAGGGACATTTCTGTGCTGTCTGTTTCTATAGTTCTATGGATTGAATTTTCAGCCTTGTCACAGTCAAACTCAGAAGTCAAAGTCAAGTTTATTGTCATGTGTACATGTACGCACAGGCACAATGAAAAAATTACTTGCAGCAGCACTGCAGGCACAGGGCATATTAGCAGCATTCACAAGAAAAACAAATTAAATACAAATTATACATTTTTTTTAAAAAACAAGAAAGAACACAATTTAGAGCATCAAAAAAAGACCATTTTAGTGCAAAGTGATCATAATGTTACTAAACTGTAGTGATTAGGGTTGTGTCAGTTGGTTCAAGAACCGAATGGTTGAAGGGTAGTAGCTGTATTCATTTATTATGGGGTATTAATTTAGGGCAAGAGGAGTCAAAAAAGTTTACACTAACATGGCAGCTTTCAAAACCTCAAGTTGTCCCAAATACTTCATAAACAATGCAATTTTTTTTTGTAAAGATTACCCATCATGTGAGAAGTCACCTGCTCCTTTTTCAAGCTGTACTTTTGAAATTGGTCTATTTGTAGGAGACTTCAGGACAAATCTAGTGGCTGGCAACCTTCCTTCACTATGACAACTGGCTTGGCCAAAGACAACACAATCATGATTTTTATTCACTGTGGAACGAGCTGGACTTTTGAGTCCATGTCAGGACAGATAAAAGACTAAAAGGACCATTTTTAACTCAAGCAACACACTAAGCTCTAGAGGAACTCAGCAGTACAGGCAGCACCTATGGAGGGGAATGGACAGTTGACATTTTGGGTCGAGACCCTTCATCTTGATTAAAAGAGGGGAGATAGCCCATATAAAAAGGTGGAGGGAAGGGGTGGAGCAAGAATTGGCAGGTGATAGGTGGATCCAGGTGAGGAGGGATGATAGGCAGATGAGGGAGCAGGGAGAGCGGGAATGGTGTCAGAAGATGGAAGGTAGAAGTGACAAAGGGGTGATGATAGAAGCTGAAAGGAGAGGGTGAAGCATGGAATAAAGGGAGGGAGGTGGTCTCGCTGCTCCCCGTGATCTCTGCTGCTCTTCGACCATGTGCTCATCCAGACGGGCTACCTGCTCCAGTCTCTAGTCTCTCCATTTTTAACTCTAGTCAGAATCTTGTAGTGTAGCAGGTAGCATTACGCTATTACTGCGCCAACGACCCAGGTTCAATTCCGGCCGCTGTCTGTAAGGAGTTTGTACGTTCTCCCAGTGTCTGCATGGGTTTGCTCCAGGTGGTCCGGTTTCCTCCCACATTCCAAAAAGACGTACGGGTTAGGAAGTTGTGGGCATGCTATGTTGGCGCAGGAAGCGTGGCGAAACTTGTGGGCTGCCTCTAGAACACTCTACGTAAAAGATGCATTTCACTGTGTTTCGATGTACATGTGACTAATAAAGAAATCTTATCTTATTCAACTTCAGCATCAATCTTCCACCAATGCCTGGTTTCACATTGTATTTCATATTGCACTGAAGGGTAGCTTTCTTTCAGCCACAGCAGTGTTGCTCAAACACACATACAGAGTATTGTAAAGTTATATTTTTATAGGCAGTTAATGATGCAAACGAGTGGGAGCCTCGGTTTGTTTTCTTGTGTGTCAACATTCCCTAAAACTTTCATGAAGCCAAAATCCTTGTTGTGATGGTCAGGCGATGGTAATGCTTGACCAGCTTCTGAGAAGCATTGCACATTTAGTCAGTTGCTCTTCATAGATTTATAAAATTGCACACTTGAAATCCAGGAGATTAATAATGTGTACGATGTGCGGCAATGTAATGGTGTTTGTTATCACTACTTGCTCCAGCAGAGGCTTTCCGGCCAACTCATAGCTCACACTGGGCCTTGCTTACAAAGGGCTTTTAAGCCTTTTGCCTTCATTCACCAGCCTCATTTCTGTGCTTAAAGGACCCACTCTCTGCTACTCTGTACCACATTTTCCTCGGCCCTTGTAGAAGATTAATATCAACTGGAGTTTGGAAGACAGAGGATGTGATTGAAACATGCAAGGTTCCTCAGGGGCCTCGTCAGTGTGGAAGTGCAGAGGACGTTTCCTCTTGTGGGAAAACCAGGAATTCAGTGTCACCATTGCAAAATAAGGAGTCACCCATTTTAGATACATGAAGCAAAGGATATTCTCTCAGAATGTTGCAAATCTTTGGAATTATCTTCCTCAAAGGGCAGCGGAAATAGAGTCTTCGTATTTTTTTTGTTATGGCAGAGGTAGGTACTTGAAATGTACTGGGGTGAAGGTTACAGTGGGTAGACGGGAATGTGAAGTTGTGGTTATAATCAAACTAGACATGATCGTATTAAATGGCAGAACAGGCTCAAGGGGCCGAGTGGCCTACTCTTGCTCAGAGTTCACATGTTCATAAATGAATGTGCGTGTATAACGCATTTCAATCCCACCTTAAAAGGTGGAAGAACTTCAGGTCATTTTAACACAAACTAAGCTGACATCCACCACACAGTATATGTATTTTTACAAACACAAAGTCTGCCAGTGATTGCCATTTCCCCATGGAAATATCCTTTGAACTAATACATTACACGGTTGTGTAGCGGTTAACGTGCCACTACTACAGGGCCAGCGACCCAGGTTCAATTCCAGCCGCTGTCTGTAAGGAGTTTGTACGTTCTCCCCATGACTGCATGGGTTTCCTCCGGGTGCTCCGGTTTCCTCCCACATTCCAAAGACGTACGGGTTAGGAAGTTGTGGGTGTGCTATGTTGGTGCTGGAAGCATGGCGACACTTGTGGGCTGCCCCCGGAACACTCTATGCAAAGATGCATTTCACTGCGTGTTTTGATGTACATGCAACAAATAAAGAAATCTTACTTGTCAGAGAAATAGATGCTTTTGTATGTGGATGCACATAAAAGGCGGAAAAAAATCAGATCTACAGTGCTGTCTAAATGCACAATAAATTACTTGTAAATACACACCTGGGTTTTAGTTATATAAAAGATCACATGTTGTGCAAAAGCAAAACACAAAATACTGTTCAGAATCAATGTTACAGCACAAAAACATCGCCACTGGCAAAGCATATCGGAAGTGTAGCCACACAGTCAATGATTTTCCAACCACAGGTGCAGAGACGAGAGCTGGTTCTGCTGGCCCATGTTTGCAATACAAACTTTAAGTGTACTTGTTCTTGATTGTCCCCGAGGATCCGCCATGCGGAATTTTTCAAATCCCATTACCCTCTCAATCTCTTGGACTCAAGGGCATACAAATGAAATTGATTTAACCTGTCTTCAAAATATAATTCTAAACTTTAATTCCAGTGACTTGGTTCTTCAAGGCTTCCTTGGATACCATTCTGTGAATTTAGTACTCTAGTTGGAGTCTGATCAATACAACTAAAGCATAGTCTCCTCGCCTTTATAATTGAACCTCTAGCTGAATGTTTCTGCTTCACAGTACCAATCATTGGCAAGTCGAAAATTATGGGCTGCACAAACACTTTCCCCAACATGGGCTCCCAACAGGCAAGCCAGCAACACAAAGATGAAAAATGCAATCAATGTCACACAAAACACAATACAACTCGTTGAGCCCATGATTAACTCACAGGAGGTGCTATTTATGCTTTACAGGAAAGTTAGATATTGCCAATAAGCAGCTCTCAAATCTCTGTGGATGAAGGAAGTTGAGAGCAACGAGTCAAATGTATGATGGCAAACTGACCACCTTTTTGTGCAAGTTCAGAGTATTTCCAAACAGGCTTCCTATTTAAACAGTTAAGATTGATGCTGGAAAGATGCCGGTCTGGGACCCACTACAATTATGGATCGGCTTTGGACCATTATGGCATCTGCTTAGAAACGTAGCCTCTGGCCAATGCCCTGCTGGAGAAGAGTGATGTATTTCTCAGCTGAACAAAACCCTCTCTGTGGTCTCCAGAAAACTTCAGAATGCCGTACAAAGATCTGAATAATACTGGTGATCGGCCATGGGAGGGGAAATATTGAGGGCTTGTGGTACTGCGAGATCAGCTCTGAAATTTGGCTGTACCTAGTGTGTTTGGGAAGTAAAATCTCAATTACCAACTGTGCTATTGATATTCGGAGAGCAGTGCTTACTGAAGCTATACTAACAGTCCAAATGTCCATTCATCCCATTGTTTCTCATAAGATCTTGCTGAATGCAAAACAATTACTATATCAGGCTACACACTTACCCTCCAAGTCTCACCTAGAGCATGTGTGGTTTACCTACCAAATATTGAAAGGCTTGGATAGAGTGGATGCGGAGAGGACGTTTCCAGTAGTGGAAGAGTCTAGGACCAGAGAGCACAGCCTCAGAATAGAAGGACGTCTCTTTAGAACAGAGATGAGGAGGAATTTCTTTAGCCAGAGGGTGGCAAATCTGTGGAATTCATTGCCACAGACAGCCGTGGAGGCCAAGTCATTGGGTATATTTAAAGTGGAGGATGATAGATTATTGATTAGTAAGGGCGTCAAAGGTTACAGGAGGAAGGCAGGAGAATGGGGTTGAGGGGGAAAAATAAATCAGCCATGATCGAATGGTGGAGCAGACTGGATGGGTCAAATGGCCTCATTCTGCTCCTATATCTTATGGTCTCAGAGCAAATCATTCTATAGGACTGTACTAAGACATTCCTGGGAAATACAACTGCTGGCTCACAGCTCTAGGGACTCAACTTCAATCCTGCCCCCTCCGCTGCTGTCTGTGTGGAGTTTGCAACATTTTCCGTCACCCCATGGGTTTCTCCTGCGTGCGCAGTTCCTGCCCCATTCCAAAGGCCTACTGCTTAAGTATGATAATTGATAAGATATCTTTATTAGTCACATACACATCAAAACACACAGTGAAATGCATCTTTTGCGTCGAGTGTTCTGGGGGCAGCCTGCAAAGTGTCGCCATGCTTCCGGTGCCAACATAGCATGCCTACAACTTCCTAACCCGTATGTCTTCGGAATGTGGGAGGAAACCGGAGCACCTGGAGGAAACCCACGCAGACACGGGGAGAACGTACAAAGTTCTTACAGACAGCAGCCAGAGTTGAACCTGGGTCTCTGACACTGTAATAACATTATGCTAACCGCTACAATTGTCTGCTGCAAATTGCCCATAGCGTGTAGGGGAGTGGTAGAATGTGGGATGGGGGTGGTTGGGAATGTGGGGAGAATAGGTTGCAGGGAAAATTTATCAGGGAATAAGATCGCTTTGTGAGAAGGCCTGGATTTGATGGGCTAATATAACCTCCTAGGTAATAAGAAAATATGGACTGGGATTAGAGGAGAATTTTTCCTTTGTGTAACTTCACAATCACTCCACAAGTGCCAGAATGATCTAAGCATTTTACACCAGTGTTGTTCACCAGTTTCTGCTCTGGCTCAGTCTTCCCACTCACGCAATGGGTCAGGGATATCCGCCTGTAATTCCTCACAGGTCATACTTCTAGCTTCATTTACATTGGGCACTTACGGTGATGGGATGGAACCGTGGCTGTGTTTAGGTTATTAGGTCCTGGAAAGTCTTTACTTTGGGAACATTGCAATAGCTCCAATACCAACAAACCTTCCCATATCATCCCACTGAACGCCAAGGGCAGGAAACAAAGGAGCTCAACACTGGAAACAACCCACAACTGGGCAATGCAGGCCGAGAAATAAGTGGTCGCAAACTAAGGCCTAAAATTAAGCAGAGGGATGCATATGCAAACCCTGGCCTATGGTACCACCATGTTTCAAAATGTTATTCTAACTACAAAGGGTGGGTGAACTGCAGCATCTGCTGGTGTACCAAAGCCCAAGCTGAATAAAAATCTGCCTTGTTCATATTGTGCTGAAATAAGAACTCAATTTATCTACCAATGAGCCACAACTATCCCACTGTGCACCACAGACAGACACACAGGCACACACAAATTTCTGATTCCAAATAAACGGCTCTCAAATATACTGTTCACCATCATCCAGGAAATTCATTGGTATTAAATCTTATTTAAATCCAACTCTTCTCATGTTTACACCACACTCACAGCATTATTCATTGAAAGAGAAAGCTCACAAAAATGCAAGGTCTTGTCTGTAACAATTAGCATACTATCTTCTCCTACATACATGGAGATACCGTAGTTCTAATTTAGATGATTTATAACTTCCTCTCTAACAGAGGATCATTCAAAAATGGCACCTCTGTATCACATCCTACACTATGTGTCCTATTTATGGCATAACAGGAAATTAGACAGAGCCCTGAAGGACAGAAGTAATAGGCATGTGGGCTGGCCATGTACTTTTAAAACTAGTCATTCATCACTATGCTTCATGTTTGTTATTAATCAACTCATACACACAAGAACATTGATACAGAAGCAGCGCTATCTGAGCCCCTAGACCTGCCCTATCATTCAATAACATGATGGCTCATTGAATCTTGGCCTCAACTTCACTTGCCTGCCTGTCCCCTGTAGCCATCAACTCCCCTTTTGCAAAAAAAATGAATATATTCTGGGTTTTTATAGACTATGATTCAACCTCCATGGCTGTGGTTGGGAATGCCCAAGATTCACAACCATCCGAGAGGAAATTCCTCCTCATCTCCATTGTTGGATTCGACTGTTAAAATTAGTTTTTTTTTAAAAACATGTATAGTGTTTAATACACCTCAAGTGACTACACGAGGAATGGCCGCTTCCTAGCTTATTGGTTCATCCATCAGGAGAATAAGTGTTTTCTCACCGGTTGGTTTGGCCACAAGTACCTAATAGGTTTTCTGATTGGACTATTGTTAGCTAAGGAGTGCCTCTTATCTCAGGTATAAAAAGGTGTCGTTTTTTGTTAATCATTCTCTTCCTCTCTTCCACCCCACCCCACCCCCCCCCCCCCCCCCCCCCCCCCCCCCCCCCCCCCCCCCCCCACACACACACACACACTCACTCAAGCTCATCTTTAGTTCCTTTTGTCTGGGCTCATCTCCTAGTAGTAAAGC
Source organism: Pristis pectinata (assembly GCF_009764475.1). Lineage (NCBI taxonomy): Eukaryota > Metazoa > Chordata > Chondrichthyes > Rhinopristiformes > Pristidae > Pristis > Pristis pectinata. The sequence continues at coordinate 24,709,963 of NC_067429.1, read as the reverse complement.
TAGTGCCATGTGCTCTGTGACTGTTTCTTTGTTTTGAACTTTTCCAATAAAACTTTGTGAAGCACCAAGTTCTTTTCAACTCATTCCTGGACTCCTGAAAGAGCCTGCAGATTTGAAAATAACTGGATCTGACACTATCTTCAATGGGTAATATCTTGAAGCCATGCTTCTTAATTCCAGATTCGCCCACTAGGGTAAACATACTTCCACCATCTACTCTGTCAATCCTCCTCAGAGGATTGTTTTAATAAGATCCTCATTCCTCTAAACAACAATGAGCATAGGCCAACTGCCTAATCATTCCTCCCAAGAATCAACCTTCCTTGAACAGTCTCCAATGCAAGCAGATCTCTATCTAAATAAGGAGACCAAAACTATGCACAGTGCTCCAGATCTTACCAGCAACCTGAACAATTGCAACATGATTTTCCTACTGTTGTGATCCATCCTGCTGGCAATAAATGCCTTCCTAACTTCTTGCTGTATCTGCATAGCAATTTGCTATGCTTTATGGATGAGGATAACTAGAATCTACACTACAGCAGCAACCTGCCATCTTCTAACTTAATAATATTCTGACCTATTCTTCTCTGCAAAGTAAATGCCCTCACATTTCTCCGCATTACATTTCATCTTTCCAATAACTGCACACTCACTTAACTGCAGTCTGTGTCCTCTTTGCAATTTCCTTTCCTAACTTTTTTGGTACCGTCAGAATATTCAGTTACAATGCACTTTCAGTCCCTTCATTTTGTTGTATTTTTGTGTGTGGATGTTACTGCCAATGCCTCCTGTCTGAGGCAGCAGCTATATGTCAACCACATAGGCAAGTCTGGAGTCACATATCAGCTGGACCAGGCAAGGATAGCAGATTTCTTCACTGAAGGATATTAGTGAACTGGACGGGTTTTTAATGACAATTTAGTTTTATGGTTAGTGCTGCTGAGACCAGTTAAATTGTTAAAGTAGAAAGTAGATAGTTGAGATCTCAGCATCTATCCCTGTTGAACCCCATTAGTTGCAGCTTGTAATCCTGAAAATGAAAAGTAATCACAACTCCCCATTTTCTATCAGTTAGCCAATCTACTATCCATGCTAATATATTACCACAAATATATGGTGGTAAAATAATACCAACTACTTGTTTACCTTTGATGTTCAGAATAAAAGGTACAGAAAGATTTTACTGCATGTTATTTTTAAATATGTACAAGGTAACAAAGCATCCTGAACCCAAGACATTTAATGTTTCTTCTTTCATGGATGTTGCCTGTCCTGCTGAGGGTTTCCAGCATTTTCTGTTTTTGTTTCACATTTCCAGCATCTGCAGGGTTTTTTGTTTATTTTTTATTAAGGATTTTTTTTGAAGGTGGTTGGAATTTTTCTCATTTTACTTTGTCTACATGCCTACACCGATACTGTTCATGGGTTTTCAGTGACATGATCTTGAAAATAAACTTCTGTATTTAGTTTGCTTTGAAACACTGGAAGTACATTTGGTTTTGGCAGCTGACAATATCTGGCCTGCGCCTCACCACCCAGTAAACCTGGGACAAACTCAGGGAACTGCTCAAAATAAAATGGAATGAGGGTCCTAGTGCCAGGTCGGGTTCTCTGCCAGACACCAAATAAAATCATTCTGAGATTTAAATACTTGAGGACAGAATAAGTGCTGTGCTCAAATAAAATCACAGAGAAGCTCAGTCATTTGCATAAGACATAAATACTTGTGGTTTTACTTTAAAGAGAAATTCATCTGGCTATAAATTATAGCTGGGAATCCAATATATTCAAGTTCCCTTCAGGTTTTAATGTGTAAATCTGGAATTAATGTATTATTCAAGAAAATGAAGTATACTGGGTCTGTGCAAAACACAGCTATGTCTGAAGACAGCCAGTAACAAAATGTCTAATATTCTCTGGATTGCGGTATAGCTATTGACCGAAGTGTTCCTGGAGCTCCAATGAAGCCATGGTCTACAACAAAACAGTGAGATAATAGATTACAGAGAAATAAATGGAGGACGGGGATCGAAGGGTTTGCTCTGAGAGCTGGCATGGATTCAATGGATCAAATAGTTTCCTAAATTCATGAGGAAATATGAAAAAAACATGAACGTGAAAAGCTGACTCATTCCCTTTGTGCCTCATTACACAAGTTCAAGGTCCCAATCCTCATTAAAAATTATTTACCCAATCTAATTTGTTGCAAAATTTCCTTGAGATAACATTATTTACAGCAAAATGGTTCAACAAAATGGGAAGCAAGACCAGAACAACATTTGCCTGTCTCTTCCCCCTCTCTGAAATAGAGGACAGGAGTTTTGAACTACTTACCCAAGTTATTCACAGGCACCATTGACTACTTAGGGGGATTTCAAAAATCTTACTTCACTGCCCTACCCTCCTGTTATATCTAGCTCCTTGAAGGATCTGTAGGATTGCAATAATGCTCCCTTTATAGAGACAAAATACTGCAGAATCTGGAGCCAAAAACAATCCACTGGAGGAACTCAGCAAGTCGAGCAGCATCTATGAGAGCAAAGGAACGGTTGACATTTCGCGTCGAAACCCTGCATCATTCCTGATCAGAGCTAATTTGACGGAAATACTCCCTCCCATTTACCTCAACCATTCATCTTAAAGAGGCAATGCCTTCCTAATAAAATCACTAACAGGTCATTTTACTAAATTTTAAACAGAGATAAGGAACAATGCATTTGTTGTCATTATAGTGTCATTGTACTATACCCAAAGATTTTTAAAAAATGCTTATGAAATAAATTATTGAACACTAGTAAGCTGCCAGCAGTATTACCCATTACCTGTTCTTGAATATGTCTGCATAAGTGCAGGAAATCACTAGAGTTGAGAAAAAGACATCAGGAGCCTATTCCACAAAGCATTAAGCTATGAAGGTTTAAGTACACCGATAAGGATGTCCCCAAAATGAGCAGATGCCAGGTATCACGAGTTGTTTTGCATATTGAACCACTATACAAGTGTTTAGCTCTAAGTTGGGCGAAGGTGGTGAGGGATGGTGGGTGATGGAAGGTGTACATCGCAGTATTTTGGGAGGTTGGGAGCTGGGGAAGGGCAGTTGATATTGAGAGCAGAGAAGTCCAGCACATTATCTGGGGAGGAAGGGGTCAGTCAGGACTAACGAAAATAAAATGAAAATAAACAACAGGGTGGGGGGGAGGGGGGGGGTGGGGGGAATTTGGCAGGCAGCAAGCGGGGGGAGGGGAAGATAGTAGTGACAAATCACAGGGACTAGGTGGAGACACTTGAAGATTAGTGGGTCTTGTGGGGATCGTCATGTGTGAAGGGAGGTCCCACTGACATAGACCAGAAGTATACTTTTGCACTGTGCAAAACAAAACCACCTTGTCCCAGGACAGCCAACAGAAGGCACCCTCCAGGATAAAATGCTCCAAGCGTGCCTGCAATATGCTAAATGAAGCTCTGCACAGAAATGTTGTGATCACGTACACACTAGCATAGAAACCGCACTGAGATCCCAAGCGTCACAACAAACAGGAGCTCTCGCTTGAACTTCATAGTGACGCAAAATAACCTGTAGTGGTTGCCACCACGATCTACTCGAGGGAAACAAAGTCTCTTCTCAGTTGCCTAACCAGCATCGTGAAATTAAATTTCCTGGCCCCAGTATCCCAATCCAACAAGTTACAAGATATTTATTTATTAAACGCATTTACATTGAAACACAGTGAAATACGTCTTTTTGCGTTACTTGAGAATGTTCTGGGGTCAGCCCGCAAGTGTCGCCACTCTGCTGGCGCCAACATAGCATGCCCACAGCTCCTAACCTGTACGTCTTTGGAACGTGGGAGGAAACCAGAGCACCCGGAGGAAACCGATGCAGACACGGGGAGAACATACAAACTCCTTACAGACAGTGGCTGGAATTGAACCCGGGTCACTGGCGCTGTAATAGCATTACGCTAACCGCTACGCTACAGTAAAACTGAAGGGGACATGATAGTGGTAGACTGTGGCAGGAGGAAGCAAGGTTTGTGGTTGGGACATTCACATCAACCTGCAAGATTTGTAAAAACCTATAGATACCCTGTAAAAGTACACAAGTATAGTTGGAAGATAGAAAGTGAAGGGAACATAACTTGAACATTTCTAGAATTTCTTATCTTCCACATAATTATTCAGGAGGAGGCCATTTGGTCAATCAGGCCCAAGGCAGTCTCTAGGGTAGAAGTCTCATTCCTTCTCCACTTCCCTGTACCCCTGTAACTTACTCCGTCACTCATATGCCCCTCAACACCCCTTTGATTCTTTTTGCTACATAGGTACACTAAGAGGCAAGTTACAGCAACTAATTAATGGACAAGTAAATCTCTGGGATGCGGGAAAAAAAACTGGAGCATCTAAAGAGAACACATGCAGACACGGAGAGAACAAAGAAATTCCGCACTGATAGTTCCCAAGGTTGGGATTTTCCCAGGTCCTTACAGCTGAGAGGCAGGAGCAGCAACTACTGTTCTCTTGACTGCTGCATATAACCTGGACCCTTCCCCAACCAGAAGAATGCGACAGCGAGTTTTATTGTACCTGAGAATAACTTCTCTGACAAAAATTCCCATTGCCGTGTGTAAACCTCCAAGAGGAAATCAATTTAGGGGGAATTTTTACCAGTGCATGCCCCTTGAAACACTGCCAACAGAGCAAAAACTTAAAGTGCATCTTCAAACGACTTGGTCTGTATAGTTTTCTTTGCCAGCAATTAGCAGCACTTAAAAACAATACGTCATCTTAAAAAAAAATGTACTGAGATTATATGCTGACAACTTCTCACTTACATGGCGTTTTGTTGGAATGCCAGGGAGCAGAATTAGTCACAAAGCCATATTTTGCAGCACTGACAATCAGCCGTGTTCCCAGGCGGTACTGTAACGTGATTAGCGCCACTCCATTCTTATCCGTGGTTCCTGCAGCCAACCAGGACTGGTTGGTGTAGATGTCCACTGCAGCCTCCGCCAGAGGAGAGAGGTCACCGTTATCAAAAACTTGCACTTTTATAGACACCTCTGAAAAGAGAGCAAGAAGAGGCCCATTAATGCTATTCTACACTTACAGTATAGCCTACAGTCCAGCATACACATTTCAAGCTGAAGTCCCACGTTGAATACACAAGAGTTCACCTAACCACTACCACCATAACTGAGATGTAAGAGACTGCAGATGCTGGAAATATGGAGCAACACACAAAGGAACTTGAGGACCTCAGTGGGTCAGGCAGCACCTATGGAGGGAAAGGGACAGGTTCAGACCCTTCACGGTCCTCAACCCAAAACGTCGACAGTCCATTGCCTCCATAGATGCTGCTGAACCTGCTGAGTTCCTCCAGCTCCTTTGTGTGTTCCACCATAACTTTGGATATTTTTGTATCAATTACAAAGCAGCTCAGGTTCAACTTGAATCAACCAACACTAACTTAAAGCAATGCACCAGATATCTAATCTATTATGATACACACATCTCAATAATCGTCGACAACTACCTGCTCGATTACATCAAAGTCCTCACATTGCAGCTGGGAGAACAGAACAGTAGAAAAGAGAACCTCCCAGGTCAACATCCTCAGCTGAAGGACCTAGTTACGTTCAGTCACATCTGCTGGGCAGGTCACATTACTTACATGCCTGCCACCAGACTCTCGAAACATTCACTCTGTTCCAATCTCTGGCACTGGAAGAGATTACCAAGCAGAGAGAGGGGAAAAGATGCAAGCATATTTCAAGTACATGAAGGGTAGGAGGATGGCTAGGGTGAAGGTAGGTCCGATTAAGGACAAAGGTGGGAGAGTTTGCCTGGAGGCGGCAGAAGTGGGAGAAGTTCTGAATGAGTACTTCTCTTCGGTATTCACCAGGGAGAGGGGTCTTGATGATGCGGAAGGGAATGCTGGTAGGGGTAATGTTCTTGAGGTTGTTGATATCAAGAGAGAGGATGTGTTGAAGTTGTTAAATAATATTAAGACAGATAAATCTCCGGGGCCTGACAGGATTTTCCCCAGGCTGCTTCGAGAGGCTAGGGAGGAGATTGCTGAACCGCTGGTAAGGATCTTTGAGTCCTCGTTGTCTATGGGGGTGGTGCCGGAGGATTGGAGGGTTGCGAATGTTGTCCCCTTGTTCAAAAAAGGTAATAGGGATAGGCCAGGGAATTATGGACCGGTGAGTCTCACGTCTGTGGGGGGTAAGCTGTTAGAAAGGATTCTAAGGGATAGGATTTATGAACACCTTGAGAATCATGGGCTGATTAGGGACAGCCAGCATGGCTTTGTGAAGGGAAGATCTTGCCTCACAAGCCTGATAGAGTTCTTTGAGGAGGTGACCAGGAAGATTGATGAGGGCAGTGTGGTGGATGTGGTTTACATGGATTTTAGTAAGGCATTTGATAAGGTTCCTCATGGTAGGCTTCTTCAGAAGGTCAGAGGCCGAGGGATCCAAGGAAGCTTGGCTGTGTGGATTAGGAATTGGCTTGCATGTAGAAAGCAGAGGGTTGTGGTGGAAGGAGTGCCCTCGGATTGGAAGGCAGTGACTAGTGGTGTCCCGCAGGGATCGGTTCTGGGACCTCTACTTTTTGTGATATTTATTCATGACTTAGATGAGGGGGTGGAGGGCTGGGTTAGTAAGTTTGCGGACGACGCTAAGATAGGCGGTGTTGTGGATAGTGTGGAGGGCTGTCGGAGCTTACAGAGGGATATTGATAGGATGCAGAGCTGGGCTGACAAGTGGCAGATGGAGTTCAATCCGGAGAAGTGTGAGGTGGTACACTTTGGAAGGACAAACTCCAGGGCAGAGTACAGGGTAAACGGCAAGGTACTTGGCAGTGTGGAGGAGCAGAGGGATCTGGGGGTTCATATTCACAGTTCGTTGAAAGTTGCCTCACAGGTGGAAAGAGCAGTTAAGGCAGCCAATGGGATGTTGGCTTTCATAAGTCGTGGGATTGAGTTTAAGAGCCGCAAGGTTATGATGCAGCTTTACAAAACTCTAGTTAGGCCACACTTAGAGTACTGTGTTCAGTTCTGGTCGCCTCATTATAGGAAGGATGTGGAGGCATTGGAGAGGGTGCAGAGGAGATTTACCAGGATGCTGCCTGGATTGGAGGGTATTGAATATGAGGAGAGGCTTAAGGTGCTAGGGCTTTATTCACTGGAAAGGAGGAGGATGAGAGGAGACATGATAGAGGTATATAAAATATTGAGAGGAATAGATAGAGTAGACAGTCAGCGCCTCCTTCCCAGGGCACCGATGCTCAAGACGAGAGGTCATGGCTTTAAGGTTATGGGTGGGAGGTTCAGGGGAGATGTCAGAGGGAGGTTTTTCACCCAAAGAGTGGTTGGTGCATGGAATGCACTGCCTGGGGTGGTGGTGGAGGCAGATACATTGAACGGGTTCAAGAGCTTGTTGGATAGGCATATGGAGGAACGTGAGATAGAGGGATATGCGGGAGGAAGGGGTTAGGTAGTGTGAGGGTGGTCTGATGGACGGCACGACACGGTGGGCCGAAGGGCCTGTTTTGTGCTGTATGGTTCTATGGTTCATATGCTCAAAACCTCTCTGAAGAAATGCAACACCACTCTAGATAGGATAGTGGATGGATAGGAAAGGTTTAAAGGGATATGGGCTAAATGCAGGCAAAATGGGACAAGCTGAGCTAGGCAACCCAGTCAGCATGGATGAGCTGGGCCGGAGGGCCTGCTTCCATGTTGTACAACTCTATAACCTCACTCCTGGGGATCGCCAGCCCGTGTCCATATGAATTGCAGGAGCAGCATTCAGGATCGTATTGAAGGTGATGCGTCTCTGTAGTAGGAGCACAGAAAAGCCCTGGGTAAGCAGTGGAAGGAGTAGACCATCTCACAGACTATCTTCTCCCTCCTGTCCAGTTAGGTACCTCCTGCCCTCCTTGGGTGAGACTAGTTCCTACATTGGTTTCAACAGCCATCTCAGAAGAACCAGAAAAATGAAGTAGAAACAAGTCATTCATGATCTTGAGGGACTGCCCAAGAATTAATGACTGAAACAGCAAGGAAAACCGATGGACCAGATGCCACTTCAACAGGACTTCAAAAGTGTACTAATGGAACAGCATATGAACATACATCGCCTACAGAGCAAACTTGTTCAACTGCATTTTGCCATTATTTTTGTGTTCAGTTCCTCAAGATCCCCATCTAATAAACAGAAAGCAAGCCCTTAATATTACACTAAAAGTGAGACATGGAAATACTGTTAAGTGACTTTGCTGCCAGAGGTTGCTTCACATGTGTGACACCAAATCAGGGGTTCATTTTCAGTGATTCTCTGGAATGAGCAGCAGTAAGTGGTCACAGCTCCCTGACGTATATTTGGGAATATATAGATCTTGGATATCCTTGGGGTTTGCAAGGACAAAAGGGCTAAGAAAACTGTATAAAGGCCAACAAGATTAAGCACTTCTGACCATTTCCTCCAGATGTTTAGCAAAGGTAGAGTGAGGTTATTGCCAGTCTCAGAAATCACCTCTCCCCTCTCCTTGACCCCACTTATGAGGGGCATTCAGGGAACAGGCTGCTCTCCTCCAAACTCTATTGTTTAACAGTGTGTCCCATTAACAGCCAACAACATTTCAGCAACTTAAATGGCTGCATCTGTCAGGGAGATGTGACCATTTACTGCTGTTTGTTCCAGAGAATCATTTAACATGAATCCCTGATTCAATGTCACACATGCAGAACAACCTCTGGCAGCTATTCATGGGTTACAAGCAGCTGCAAAGATATTTTGATCCTGACACATGTGAAACATGCCTCTTAATAAATTTACCTATATTAAGTTGAGGTAAGTCTCTCAAAAGCACAGCGAGTGTAGCTTCCAGGCTGTTTCTAGCCCCTGAAAATTAAGACTTGGACTTCCTTTTCCTCCTTTGGCCCATTGTATTTATATCAGCTCTCAGTGAGAACTATCCAATTAATCCCAGCTATTTGCCTATTGATAGAGTCATAGTGTTAACAATGCTGACATTAAAGAATAAAATACGATTCCTTCCCACACTTCTTTGATAATCTGTAGTTTCTATTGAGAAGTACAAAGAAAATTCACAGGGAGGCAGGCTGGGAAGAAATGAGAGCTGCACTCACAGCAGAAGGAAACACTCATTAATTCAGTGATCTTGTCACTTAATCTACACATGTTTAATAAAACTCTTGCACAATCCTGCATTCAGCAGACCTGGCATAACAACTCCCCAGTGAGGTAATCAGCAGCTCATCATCTCAAAGAAAAATACACCAAGGGATGGTGGCTTCATGGGGGAAAAGTGTGTTCATTTTTAATTTGGCTAAAGAAAAAAAATGAAATTGTTAAAGAGCTATAAACATCTGACTGCAGACAACTCAAAACTCCTCAGCAATTATCTTGCACAGCAAATGACTTTATACAGGTAAACAAGACAGAAAACTCAAGAACGTTGAGGTCTTCAAGACCACCACTTTGCATTCTACAATCACTTTTAACAAGATGAAACTTTGCCAAAAGGCTTCACAGTCATAACTGGATGAAACTGAGTAGAACAAAGTAGAACAGGCTACATTCTGGATCATTGTTTGTTTCTTGGTTTTCCTTGTGTAGAAACATTTAACACAAAAACAAAAATCAACCATACACACACAAATACATAAAGCGACTGTTCCTTTAACCAAGAAACATGTGCAGGGAAGATTTTAGCCTTCCTCAAAACCCTCTGTAGCTACCTCTTAAACTGACACTAACGATAGTCCCCATTTTTAGTCATTTAGGTACTGTTTTACACTGAGGCAGCCAGTTGCTAATCAATATCCAGGGAACAAGTATTAAATGCATATGGTCACAAGGCTGCTCATGGAGATCACATTGTGAATCTTATTTAACAAGTTATACATCTCTCAACTAAGGCAAAATATTTTAAATGAAAAAAAATTGCACTTTATTGATACCTTTCACAAGTCAGGATGCCCCAATATGCAGTGACTTCCTCAGTTGTGATGTGGGGGACACTCAATTGACAAATCAAGTCCCACAAATAACAGGAAGATAAATGATCAGATAATCAGGTTTTAGTTGTTGGGGAATGAATGTTGACCACTGCTCTTCAAAAGGTGACACAAGGAGTACTGTAGACTGGTTATAGGTCATTCCCAGATACAAACACCCCATACACACGAATGAGCGTTTGAGAGACTGGCGGGATGGATTTTCTGGCATCTTCTGCTGGGATAGGAACAGGGCATTTCTGTGTGCCTTCTCTCACAACAATCACCACCCACCCCACACCCCCCCTCACTGAGTCAGTGAGGCCAGCTGGCGGCCGCTCTTCCCACGCCTGCTCGCTCTCCCCTCACAGCTGTTTCTGTGATCCTTCAGTTCCTCAATCTCACCTCAGTCTTTGTTTTCTAACATGTCTGGCAGGCTTTGTGCCTCCTTCCCAGAAGGTAGACAGTTTGTTCATTTCCAACTCACAAACGGTTCTCAGGAATGGAACCCTGCCATAAGCTGTGGACTGCCTGTATATTACACCGCAAACTTCACGGTCTGCTCTATTAATACAGACTATGCACGTTTACATGGCACCACAGTTAGGAAAGATGAATGCAGTTCTGTCAATTGAGAACCAGGAGTCAGTAAAATGAACGAATCTGATTTTTATAAAAAAACAATTTATTCACAAAATTTACTTCAGGGATGCAAATTGCAATCTTTACCTAACCCAACCTGTGTGCAATTACACACACAGTCTCATGTTTAGCTCAAAGATGGAATGAAGTCAACGAGTAAACTACAGGGCTCTATAACAAAATAAAATCACTGCAAGCATGGGCTGCAATAGGCCCAGGAAGATCCACCACAAGGCAGCAACAGACAAGGAACAAAGACAATAAACATCATTCTTACCGAAGTCACGTTCTGAGAACATTTCAGAAAATGTTATCATTTCTCCTTAAGAGGACAGGCAGGGTCTTGGTATAAAACTACAGCTGAAAGATGCAGCCCCTGGAAAGCATTCAAGTTTCAGTCTCTGGAGTAGGTCTTAGTGTATTTAGGCCTTGTGAAGCTGCTGCTGAATGAGATAAACAGCAATGGCACAGCCAGCTTTACTGCACACAAACCCATACTAACTACCCAGCAGTGGCTAATACAGCAATGCATCAGGGAGTAATATCAGATGGATACAGAGTTCTTAAAAAAAAACTTATTCGTATGCACCTCAACACCTTCACCTCATCCCGCTCGGAATCAGAGCAGATATCCCGGCACAAACACAAAGGTTAATGTGTGCAGTTGTGCAGCCATCAATGTTTCAATTGCACAAAGTATGTAAACTGTCTTTTTTTTAAAACAAATTGCACACATTTAATATTTCCCCCAAAGGCAACTTAAACCAGTTTTCCAAGTTTTACTTATTCAGTTTTAGGGGAAGTTGAAGGGATGGGAAGCGGTTACAGCAATGGTCTCATTTGGAAACACTGCTGTATCTCCCAGTCCTTGAAAACGGGAGCGAAGAGTCAGTGGAAAAGAGCAGAGGCCAATTGTAGTGGTAATTCTGAAATAATTTACATTACAACATTAAACATCAGGTCAACACAGTCAGTCCCTTTCATTGGTGTATCGGCATCGCAACCCATCTGTTGGATCCATTGAGTGAAATCCTGGTGATCTGAACCCACCTGCTTACTGCATCCAATTAGCAATTGAAATCATTGAAAGGGTCAAGCCGTATCAGGACAGATGGGCACATTATGGCAAATATGGAACATCAGTAAGTGAAAATGTCCAGCAGTAAATCCATCAGACTACTTGTAAGACTCAGTAAATACTGAGTCTTTGAATTTTACTCTGATAATTTCAGGTTACCTATGCATAAAACAAAGACCAAATGCCTTGATATAGCATCTGAGGATGTTCCAAAGTGCTTCACAGATAAAGCAGCACAGGGTCACTCTTGCACAGTCAGAAACAGAAGTGGCAAAGTGATGAACAGGAATGTAATAATGAATCAGATAATCTGTTTTTGTGCTGCCTGTTAAGGGTTAAATATGCCTAGGGCATTGAGGAGAGCCATCCTGATCTTCAAAACAGTGCCGGAGGACTTTTATAAACTGAAATTGGTAATTGGTTATTGGTTTATTATTGTCACATGTACTGAGATAAAAATCTGTAAATCTGTTTTGCATGCCATCCAGACAGATCATTCCAACCACAAGTACATAGAGGTAGCACAAAGGGAAAAGCAAAAACAGAATATAGTGTTACAGTTACAGAGAAAGTGTCGTGCAGGGAGACATACAAGATGCAAGGGCCATGACGTGGCAGACTGAGAGATCATCTTTATCGTACAAGAGGTTCGTAATCTAACATCAACAAATGGCCACTTCGACTGTGCAATGCCACACTGGAATACAAACCTGGATAGGGGGTTACAATTTTCTCACTTGGAGTTGTGTGTGTGTGTGTTTGTATGTGCACAAGAAAATTCATGACATAATGGCATAATATCACCAACTACACATCGAGTATCCACATGGAAACAGCATTCCACGACTAGACTCCATGATGAGTGCTCACCTGATTGTACAGCCTGCTCTAATGGAATAAAGACTTGCTGTTCAGTTCAGTAGAGACAAGTCCAATATGGTACGCAGACTGAGATGTAGGCATCATAAGTAATGTCCACTGGAAGGGTTTTAAGGTGTCAAAATAAAGACAACCTACACAGGCATGCTCCAGTGGGCCAGTATCACTAGCACCAATGATGTTTGCTGAGTTTTACAGTAAAGAAAGCAAAACATGCAAAAATACTGCATTTTTCATGTCCCTTTCAGAAAATGCCAAATTGCCCAACATCCAATAAAATATTTTGAAGTGTAGTCTCTGCTGTAATATAGGAAATACAGCAGCTAATTTGAGCACTTTAAACTCCCATAAACATCAATGGGATAATGACTTAATAATCTGACTTAAAAATTCAGATTCAGGGATAAATATCGCCAGGTCTCCAGGGATTAAACCCCTCACTTTGCTTTGAATCTAAATTTCCGAGCTGCTGTGGTGGGATTCAAAATCCTGTCTCCAGATCAATTGTTCAAACTTCTGAATAATCAATCTTGAGTTCATCATGCCACCATATCCAGTACTGTAACGCTCCACCTGCCCCCTCAAGTGGGTGGAAACAACCTCACCGGGTTCATTGCAGGAAGATGAGGGAAGTTTGTGCTAGTGCTCTGGAGAACATTTCACCCTCAACCAGCACCACTGAGAACAGACTACACAACGCTACTCAAGGGTAGGATATGAAGTTAGGGCAGGTTGGTGGATTTTTATACCATATGATAGAATTGTTCAAAGGGATGAATGGTCCAATCCTATTTTGTTAAATCACTTTGTCGCTTGTAGGACAATAGATTGACTCCAATGTTTGGAATGTTACTGAGGTGGGGTGGGAGGGAAGGGGCAAACACTTCATTGGCTATTAAACACTTTAGGACATGCTGGGGTTGTGAAAAATGTCATAAAATAAATGCAAGTTCTTTCTTTTCATGTTCAGATATGAACTTGGATCTAATTATTCCTGATACCTCATCACATGGACTTTAACAGCAATTGGCAGTTAATTAGTTCTGAATCCATAACAAGTGTTTGTGGAAACGAAGCTATCCAAGGTCTCCAGATGGGCCACAAAAGCCCCATAAAAATGCTATTTCATCTCATGGGATGCAATGAGAAAAGCAAAATTAATTAAAGCAGCAGTGTGCCACAGTTGTCCAAATATGGGCAGTCATTAAATAAACCAGCATCTGCAAACAAATTGCTTGTATAATTCTTCTCAGAAATTGAAAGGATTTTCTGAACTGTATCAAAAAAACCAGATTGACAGAGAGAAAAAAAATGGAAACCTCAAAAGGTTAAAAGGAAAGCACATGTATCAACCACAGACCTTATTAAAGTTGCTTCTCAGAACTGAAGAGGATTAAGTAAAATTGTTCCTGGGCTGTCACCTCAAAACAACCTTTGGTAAGAGCAGATTGATTATTTCAAAAAAAGCATAATCTGGAAGAGCATAGAAAACTATTTAAATATAATTACTATTTTGGTCACTTATCCAAAATGTCAGGCCAGGTGTTCTATGCTACCACAGTTTATAAAGGACCCTAAATTTATTAAAACTTCCCAAGGGACCAAACATAGGCATAAACAGAAAGATAATTAGCATCCATGCAAGGGGAGGAAATCAAAACAAAATGCTGGAAACACTCAGCTGGTTAGACAGCAGAGGATGGTTTATAACAGAACACAGGAAGCTGGCCGATAAAGCACAGGAATTATCAGGTCTGTGCGCAGCAAGAGGTTAAGAATTGTGGATGGAGAGAGGTGGGTTCGGGGGTGGGCAAGAAAGCCGGATTGGAAATGGGAGATTTTGCAAGGAGGATGACATAAAATAAGCTTAGCTCAGGCTCAAAGTCTTAAAATGTCCGCTTCAGCCTGTAACAAAAACTTAAAAGTCAAAGATCTGGTCTAGAAATTTGAGTGGACCCTAGTAAAAGATGACAGGGGTGTCATGGCAACGACCATTTCAGTTCCCCACATGTGCTGTAATCTTCTGGAAGTGCTTAAAAATTCTTAACAGGATTGAAAACATGGTATCCAGAACGAGATGTAGACGGGTAGGGGCAGGGGAGTGCCGATTATGTAGTGTGAATAAATTTTGAGCGAAAGTGAGAAACAAGCTTGGGGCTGCGGGTGACAGGATGTTGGTGACTGTCATATAGGTGGCCATGGTGGACCCTCAACCGGGTACAGTGATTAACTACAAGGTTAGGTGGGATGGAGGACAAAAGGCAAGTATGGTCATTATTTAGTATAGTCCCTTTCCACGATTGCACTGAAGAGCTCTTTGGCCCAAGAGTGCCCAACATTGGATTCGCCAGGGATAATTCCCAAATTCCTCCACAATGTTGCAGGAGGAGTTCTGCACAAGCATCATGTCATCCCAAGCACGACTTGCACAGAAGCACCTGGCTCAATTTCCAAAGTGGCATGATTCAATGCAGAAATGGTTTAAGCCCTGTTAGACTCCAGAATACTTGATTTTGAGATGCAGGACACCGTGAAGAAGAGCAGCAAGCATCTGAATTTCATTATCCGAGTGGGTTGAGAAACAGGAATATCAGCTTCCCCACCCAAGTCAGAGATGGGCACCACCTCACACATCACACCCGAGGTTGCAAGTTTGGACAATATCCTCAAGCTTAAACATGAAACAATCAGAGGCAGCGGCCAGATGGGGCTAATATATTTTCCCAGGGTGACCAATTCTAAAAAAAATCCACTTCCTTAGCACAAACTTGGAAAGTAGCCAAGACTTGCAAAAAAAAACTGGAAAATCAAATAGAGCTCTGAATACAGATGTATTGCACTGTATTGTAACATAACATATATAGTTACACTATTCATGTACACTTGTATTCATACAGCATCTTCTATAGCTTCACAATGTCCCAAGGGGATTTGCAGCCAATGATGCACTTTGAAGTGTCATCACTGTTATACTATAGGAAACAATGCAGCCAAATTCTTCTTAGGTGGTCCCTCAGGGTTGACTTACCACCACTCTGGTTTTGTGGGTTCTGAAATGGCTGATGAAGCCAATGTGGGAACCACAGACTCTTTCACAGATGGGATAACTAGTGGCTGATGGGACAGGTGGGTAGATGATCTGCATGGAGGTCCACTCCTTCCACCACTTACACACTGGAGTTCCTGATTCATGGCAATGAAGTACTCAATAACATCCAGAGCTGCCAAAGGAAGGGGTAGAGGCAGGCACAATTACAATGCTTAAAAGATATTTAGACAGGATAGGAAAGGTTTAGAGGGATATGGGCCAAATGTGGGGAAATGGGACGTACTCAAGTAGACAACTTGGTCGGCATGGACGAGTTGGGCTGAAGGGCCTGTTTCTGTGCTGTACAATTCTATGACTCTCTATTTCTTTTCCACATTGAGTTGTCAAAGGCAGGATAATCCCCAAGGTCAGTGGGATGGCTGCAGTTTAAGCACATCCTTGAAACGTTTCCTCAGTCCACCTCCTAATCTCTTCTCTGTAGTCACCAGAGTTTGTTTTCTCTTTTCTTGAAGCAATTATACCATCTCAGGTGCCCTGGAATATCATCCCCTTTCCAGATGAGGATGGTGAGATTGTAAATATGTGATTGAAGTCATTCTCTGCCAGGTTTTAGAACTTCAGTAGGGACTTTTGAATTTATTACATTTAGTAGGGGCTTCATCTGCTCCCAAGAACTTATTGCATTTAGCTGGCATGTGCCCTTTTTGACTTGTTGCTCCAAGAGTTGCACAGGGAGTGGCATCAGCACATGCCTCACTGTCATGGACTTGCATTGGGGCTTCAAATAGGACTTGCAACTCAGGAGGTACTCACTCAAGTTTTCCCAGAAGTGGCCATTGTCATGGTTCACTCATTAAAAAAAAAGTTTCTGTTGAGCATTATGCAATTGGATTTTCAGACAAAGGACAACCTTCAAGTGTCAAATCTATGTCAAAACAATCAGCAACACACAGCAAGTGTTGCTTTATCTAATCATCAAAACTGCCATGTTCGGACTTCCAAAACAATGAGATGTTAGGCCCCACAATACTGATCCTCTGGTAGCTGCAAGCATCCATTCAGTTGACTGCTTCTTGCCTGTACATTGATGTAACCATCATTTTGGAATTTGTCCACTGCAGATAGGCCATTTGAAAGATGCGATAAATTCAAAAGTGAAACACAGATCTTGCCACTGGACAATTTTAAAGATTAATGAAAAGAACTGCATGAATGGTTGCAGCCTTAGGGAGACCATATTTCTGATGTAAAGTTTTCAAAGAATAGCTGGATACTGATATCCCTTCATTTCCTCTCCTCCCTCCATCGATTCCTGACATTTTCCTTCCAACCCAACATCACAGACAACGCCCACAACCATTGCTGAAGGGATATCTTCGTGTAAAGCCAGAATCTTCCATTTGAAGTGCTGTACATTTGCAGAGAAACACTGCAAAACAAGACTCTTTTTTGGCCTCCAATGTTTAACAACACTCATCATCAGGGCTTCCCACAGTACATATTCTATGTGACCGAAACAGAGGAAGAGATTTTTGAAAGTTAAGTATTTGTATTGCTAGAAGGTATTATAATAATCAATACAGCGTGTTCTGATCCAGAAGCTTTCAATTTACAGCTACTGTGGGCTTTTGCCTAAACCATAAAAGATCTTCTGTTATAGGTCATTTCAAGGTAAAGTTAACCCTACAAACCCCACGAATCCTCCAGTTTTATATTTGAAACCACATATAGCCTTGCAAAGGTTAATGAAGATAATCTACCTGAAAGCTCCCAACCTAAAAATAAATAATGTCTGAACAGATTAAATCACACAGTGCTATTATTATCCAGCTCCATTAACAACGTTTGGAATGTACTCCTTTTCATTGATTTGTTTCTGCTGCTGAAAACTGGTGGCAGATGGTTTGCACAACTTTATCTCTGCACGCGTTACCCTCAGGTTAACCTCATCCATCATCGCATAGGGAGGGGCGCTAGAGGGAGAGAGGACAGGGCTGGAGGAGGAGAGAAGGGCAGGAAAGAGTGAGAGAGAGGAGAAAGGGAGGGAGCAATGAAACAGCAAGTGAAGGAAAAGTGAAGGGGTGGGGAAGTAGGAATGAGGTCAAAGACTTCTTATTCTGTTGCCTTTTCCTTTGTGTATGCAATTCCTGCCAGCTTTTCACAATAAACGTTCAAGAGAATTGATTCTGAGCCAGCTTCATTTCATGTCAGGTTATTCTCTAAATCAGTTCACACATTCAGAAACATTGTTCTTCTTCTCCTCCTCCGACAGAAACATCTTCATTGTTACAAAAAAATGTTTGAACAATCTCTCCCACTCGCATTCAATCGCTTCTGGTGCCTAAATGAGACTTCAAGGAATCCTTAATAACGAAACGCAAATAATATTTCTCTACGTCTTTCAGTTAGATTGCGATTAATTTTAGTACTTTTTGCCCAATTGATTAGTCTTTCCTGCCCGACCATAAAAACTTTAGAAACTACTGCAAAATAACAGGCCTGCTCTTACTGGCAACCCACACACAAAGTGATAGGGAGGAGAAGAGCCTAGCTTGTCATCCCGGCTGCAGAGTCTCCAAGGGTGCACTTGTCATTCCTGGCTGCAGAGTCTCCAAGGGTGCACTGGGGTAGTTGCTCCCCAAAACTCTCCTGAAAACATTGATATCTGGCAAAGCTTCTCCCCAGTTTTGTTGGCTGTCAAAACTATAGCAATGTTTCTGAATACCTTAAAAACATTAAATAATTAAATAAAAGAAACTTTCCTTTCTTGCAGTCAATAGAATCACAGATCTAACCTGGCAGAGGACCCAGGAGCCAATTCCCATTTTAAATATTAGGGAATCTCAGTAAATTGAGCTCCACCACCAGAC
The DNA here is from genome assembly GCF_009764475.1 of Pristis pectinata. Classification (NCBI taxonomy): domain Eukaryota; kingdom Metazoa; phylum Chordata; class Chondrichthyes; order Rhinopristiformes; family Pristidae; genus Pristis; species Pristis pectinata. The sequence goes on along the minus strand of NC_067429.1, from coordinate 24,691,418 downwards.
TCCATGGGGAGCATGTGAATCACCTTGACAGAGCAGCAACCAGTATTGCTCAGCACGCACTTAACTGACATTGTCAGCAAACACCAACCTCTGTTTTTAAAGCCACCACTTTGAGTATCATCTTCCTCGGCTCCACATTATCTTTTAAGTGCTTTGTGATATCTTTCTACCTTAACATGGTTTTAGAAACCTATAATCTGCATTTCAATTCATCTTGTAGGTAACTTACACCCTCAAGAGGCTTTGCATTCATCTCAATATCCTGGGAAGCTCTCCAAGATAATAATGAAGAGCTTTCCCCCCCTACATAGTTTCAGCCATCAGTAACGTCCTGTGATTTCATAGGACCTTGGCTTCTGATGAGTGGCAGAACAACATCGCACAGGATGTTGTTTTAACCTTTAAGCACTAGAAAAACTGAAAGATAAGGAAATGACAGCAGTTACACAATCTGAACAGTGGCAGCTAAACTAAACCAGTATCAAGAAATGTGAAATAACCCCCACCTTCCACAATGAGGTAAAATGTAATTTGTTTTTGTATACAAGTTATTTTTATCTTCTCATCAACACTGAAGGTTCTGCTTATCCAAGCCTCACCTGAGGTTTGAGACTTGCTTCAGAAATTGTTGAATCTCTCCTTTTTGAGGATAGACCATTCATCCCATTTAAGACCTCAAAGCTACCAGTCAGAGGTGTATCCAAACATGCCACTCTTCACACCAGTCCCCGTCCTATGGCATTCCCCTTTGCATATCGCAGGAGGTGCACTAACCGTTGTTTCACCTCTTCCTTTCCCATCATCCAGGGACCTAAACAGTTCTTCCAGTTGAAGCAATAATTAATTTATGCTTCTAATCTAGCGTACTACATTTGGGGTTTACAACATGGATTCTTCCACGTTGGAAAAACCAAACACAGGTTGGCTAATTGCTTTGTGGAGCCCACGCTCAGTCTGCAGGAGTGACCCCGAGCTCCTGGTTTCCTGTCACTGTAATTCAGCATTACATTAATTAAAGTTTCTGGGGCATTTTACAGGGACCCATACACATTACGTAGGAAAGGGAAAGGGTCAAAGGAGAGTTACTTGAAGACTGATTTTAAAAAATTGGCATTAGAAGAAACTAACCAAATGAAAAATAGCAGGAAAAGTTAAACGTAGTAAATGAATTGACCTTTCAATTCCAGGATAGGTGTACAATGGAAAATGATGGACTATATATTGGGCCTTGATCTCGACCAAAATTGTTTTAGTTCAGTGATATGTTCATGAGTTACACTGGAACCCCAGGATTAATGTTGCAACACTGCATTCAGACAAAACTGTAGCTGATAGGGGGCAGGTTGGAGGATGGGGCTCAAAACAAATTCTCAATCCATTCCTGCAAGTATAGCTCTCTGTTGTAGATGAAGGATTTTTACATTAACCTTGATACTGTTCCAATGGAAAGCCATTGGTTCAAAACATTATTTGCAGACTTTGCGATATTCAAAATGCAGCAGAACAGTGAATTTAGAACTGCCCAATTACATTCCTGAGATCACGTATGAGCTCAGCTGGCCCCAATTCAAGACCATCTCCCATGGTTCAATGGAGTTGAAAATAATGAAATACAATGCATATTGTAAGGAGATTACATTCTCTTCACAGACAGATCTATACATGTAGGCACTGATTTATTGCACTCACCCACTATTGTTCAACTTTGAGAAGCTTCATGTCATTGCTGAGCTCTATCCAAAAGCTTCTAAGCAAGATTTATATTAAGTTGAGACATTTGAGGCATATATGGGTAGATTGTACTGAGTTTTTCAAGACTTCCATCTGGCATTTAAACCCTACCTTGTGCTTTCCTGAGTGAGAGTCATTCATTGCTGGTATTACATCAACAAGAGCCAATTCCTTCCCTTTTTTCCTTCTGAACAAAATGATGATTTCAGGTAAAAACAAGGAAGAAACACTTCCTCCGATTATGCTCAGCATAAAATTGGAGAGGGGGGTGGGGGAGGGGAAAAGAGGGTAAGATTGGGGAGTGTACACAAAAGCTGGGGAGGGGTGTGTCCCAAGGAGCAGAGGGCATGCTACCATAAGAGCTGATCGAGGATGGTGCAGGGGTGCAAGAGGCAAGGGTGGGGAGAGGTGTAAGAGCAGGGGTGGAGTGGAAGAGTGGAGAGGGGGAAGAAAGGGTATAAACCTGGAGGGAAGGGGAGGGCAAACAAGTGCAGGAGGCAGCCAGATCACTTTTTGAATGTAAAATTTTCAATATGTGATAAAGACATATTCAAGTTACTTTAAAAACCTAGGTACTTGCAGCAGTGACTACAGAAGCAGACCGTGGTGTTGTCAAGTGAATACAAGTTTCTTGAGCAGGGTAATTGCTCTAAATACCTCAATTTAACAGTTGCCTGGGAATATTCAAACAGCACACAAACTTTTGCCTCTTTCAAATTAAACATTACACAGCTCTTTAAAAACTTACTGCTGTGGAATAAGCATAACATTCTATTAGAGACCTGGAAAATATAGTACAGCTGGATTTCGGAAATGACCCTTCAAAATTACTCAGTTCCTATTGGGTCCTGTACAAAGGTGGAGACAATATGAAAGACCCCAGTGATACACAAGGTGTTCAACTAAAGTTTTCTCTGGCAGGCTGAGCAGAGGTTTGTTGATTTTAAATTCTCTGAATGTATTTTCTACACTTAAATATAATTCCTTTGACTATAATAATTTGTTCAGAAAGTTGTTCCTGGAAATTAAATGAACACTTTAATTTATAACCTCCTGCAATGGACAACAAATTCCCGCCTATAAATTATAACATATACTGCATTTTCAGAAGAGCAGTGATTTCCCTGTTCTGCTGCATCAAAGTCAGGATGAAGAGAGATCTCAACATGAAGGGTCAGAACAGCAAAAGTGTCTCCAGAATCATCTTCCTTCACAAGTGCAGAGGAGGAAACTTTGGATGCAATATTCTCTGTTTGTGGGCTTTTTAAATAAAAGTTTCCTCCTCTAATTCTCGTCAAGACCCTCCGCCAGACCTGTGACCTACCCCCATGATTCTCACAGCACTGCCCTTAAACTGCTCGTCATGGGCTCTAATGAAGAGCCACAAGGCAGATTATCCTCCAGTTACTAGCATTCATGGCACAGACAGTACCCATGGCCAGCAATCCACAGTTCAGAGCAGTGATACGTGGTCCAAAGGCCACAAACCTTACAGCATTCATTTTACTCCTCAACTCACTCGATCTATCCAAACATTGCTACTGCTGCACTGTGAATCGCAACAGAGAACAGCGCTTTACTATTCAGCCATGGAAATTCGTGTGGTTGAAGCCAACAATAAGCAATTTTTTTTTAAAAAACAGGAACCACTGTCCAAAGATCACAAAAGGCAGACGCAGCTGATTTTGCCTTTCGTGGACAGGTGGCAGAGAGACCAAATGAGGTGGCTATGAGATAGCCAAGAACAGAGACCTGGGGATCAAATTGGGATCTGCCTTAGTATTCAAGTTGCCACACAATGTGTTAATCTATTAAAGAGCTTACAATGCTATAGAAGTTTTTGTTTAAAATAGACTTTTTCCAGAATATCAGCATTGCAAGTCATTTTAAGCTAGGAAATTGCATGCACTTTTTGGGACACGGGACTGCTGGGAAAGCCAGCATCTATTGCCCATCCCCAACTGCCCTTGAAAAGGTGATACGAGTCACCTTCAACAGCCACATTCCTTCTCCTGAAGGTATTCTCGTGGTGCTACAAACAATCTCCTGGAGGAACACAGTGGGCCAAGCAGCATCTGTGGGAGGAAAGGAACTGTCAACTGATGCAGGGTTTTGCCCGCTGTTATAAGACTATTGAACCATTCCTTAGTACGATAAGATGGACCCTTGACCTCAATCTTCCTTGTTATGACCTTGCACCTTATCGTCTACCTGAAATGCACTCTCTATAGCTGTGACACTTTACTCTGCAATCTGTATTGTTTCCCTTGTACTACCTCAATGCACTGTAATGAATTGATCTGGATGAATGTTATGCAAGACACGTTGTTCCACTGTACCTCGGTAGAGGTGACAATAATAAACCAAAACCAATTCCAAATAAACCAATTCCTTTCCTCCCACAGATGCTGCTCGACCCATTGAGTTCCTCCAGCAGATTGTGTGTTGCTCCAGATTCCAACATCTGCAATCTCTTATTTCTCCTGTGTTCCCATGGTGCTATTGCACAAAGAGTTCCAGAATTTGGAGCAAATTACAGTGGAGGAATGGTGATATATTTCTAGGGCAGGATGTTTTGTGCTTTGAAGGGAAACCTATAGGTGGTGGTGTTCCTATGCACCTGCTGCCTTTGTCTTTGTTGGTGATGGGGTCCTGGGTTTGAGACAGGCTGCTGTCATGACCTATGTATGAAGCATGCAGCACATTTTGTAGATGCCACTCACTGTAACCACGGTGCAACAATGGTGAAGGGAATGAACAACTAGGGTGGATGATGAGGTGTCAATGAGCCCTAACACAAAACCAGTCTCTCACTTCTTCCCAGTTCTGAACAACCTATTCTGCAGAAGACTTGAGCTGTCAGAAGGTGGGCAAGAGCTTCTGATAATGTCCCGGTGTACTCTGAGCACCATTGATTCCAGATGGTGATCCTTTAATCACCAAAGTGCAAGCGACTCACTTCAGCTGGAACAATGTTGGCTTTGGGAGTGACAAAAGGTGGAACAGATCTGGGGTTGCTAATGGTGACAATCCTGTGTACAAGCATGTGAAGTGCATAAATACAAATACAGATCCTATTCTTGTATGGTTCAGGCACGGTAGTGTAGCGGTTAGCGTAATGCTATTACAGCGCCAGCGACAGGGGTTCAATTCCCACCGCCATCTGTAAGGAATTTGTACGTTCTCCCCATGACTGCGTGGGTTTCTTCAGGGTGCTCTGGTTCCTCCCAGATTCCAAAGACGTAGAGGTTAGGAAGCTGTGGGCGTGCTACGTCGGTGCCGGAAGTGTGGCGATACTTGCGGGCTGCCCCCAGAACACTACACAAAAAGATGCATTTCATTGTGTGTTTTGATGTAGATGTGACTAATAAAGAAATCTTCTCTTCTTCTAATAGGAGCTTTCAGGTTTGCAGGGACATGCACAATTCAGTCCACAATACCATAACATTCCGAACTTTGTGCTTGCCATCAGGAAATAAACCACATTTCCGTTGAGTACGGATATTGTAGACTTTAGGCTGGTCTGCAAGGATGAAATAAAGTGTTTTTAAATTAATTCCACCACCACCTTCCCCCCACCCCTAACTCCACCAATACTTTCCCTTTATTGGAATTTAGCTTTAGTGAAATGGAATTTATGGAATTTACAACTGATGTAAAAAAAACATTGGAAACCAAATCCTCTTCCATGCAAAGACTTACTGGAAACAATGCAATTTTTTTTTCCATAAATGTTGTGCAGCTACCTAAAGTTATATGAGGAGTATGTTGTTGTTTGAAAAAAAAATCAAAGTGCAAAGTTATAGTTCAAATGGTACCTACAATAGATCTATTTTTGACTGGCTCAGCTATGTGGCAGATTCACTTGTTAGAATAAAGTATCAAATAAAAAAAGATTGCAATTCTGGAAAGGCTAAGAGTAGATAATAGCAAAAAAATTGACTGAAAGGTAACACAAAGTTAGCTCTAATAATAGGATGTTGTGCTCTGAAGAGGTTTCTCTGAAGCTTCTGATACAATTAAGTGAGATATTGCGCAAAGAACATTTTGAGAGTCACAAGCTCCCAATGCCGACACCAAGCACACCAGCCCCAAATGACCCAGCAATGTTGCAAATATCTTTTAAATGCGTTTCTCTCAGACCCTGAACACCTCACTAGTTGGGCCCACAGGGTTGTCTTTAACCTCATTTCCTCTTTCTTAGTGCATCAGAGACAGAGCGTTCGACCCATCAGGTCCAACAGAGCAATCCCATCAGTCTCATTCCCATTATTTCTCTAAGCTCTACAACCTGCTCTCTCTCACATTCCCACCAACTCCCCTTCAATTCTTCTGCATTAACCTACACTACAGATTAATTTACAATAGACAATTAACCTCCCAGCATGTCCTTTGGATGACTGGGAGGGAAAGAGAGCACCAAACAATATTTCTGCACCTGTGTGCATTTATGCGAAAAAATTTTGTCCAGACAGCTCTGGAAGTCAGGATTGAACCCCGGTCGCTGAGCTGTGAGGCAACAACACTAACTGCTGTGCCACCATGCTACCAAACCAGAAAGAATCCAGTTTCAGTGTTCAATCTGTACTGAAGTAACTTGTCAAAAAGTTGGGCAGGGGGAGAAAAATTTAATCTTTTTCCTATCCAATGACTCCCTACCATTCTATAATGCTTTTGGCATTGCTTGTGTGTGGACTTGAGTTTGGACCAGCAGTTAAGTCACTCGTGGAAAACTAATCTGCTAAGAGCCATACCAAGAAATTCCTCACAGATCAGCAGCACAAAACATGCCCCATCATAGCATCCATGAGTTGTAGTCTCTTTCTGAAATTCATTCCATTGATACAAAACTGATGAGATCACTGACTAGTGATGAACTGTTAGTCATCAGGCCCAGAACAGATAGAGGTAAGGGAACCATGCCTGGCAGATGAATGAGGAAGATCTAAAATGGACAAGTAAAGCAGCAATCCGAATGAGGTGTATAATAAATTAGATCAGAACAAGGGAAGTACTCATCATGTGCAACGTTTTGCCACGTCACTCAGGCAAGGAAGGCCTCGGGTTCATCCATTGGTCTTTGGTCGTGGTGTAGGACATCTGTAATTCACCCCCGTTCCTCAAAATGTTATGCCTAATAGATGACCAATGACTTCCAGGAGGAGGCATGCACCCAAGGGCATTGAGCTTATAGCTGGTGGCTGAAAAGGTTTGATATTAATGCCCCGATTTCATCTCAAAACTGGCCTGTTATTCAAGATGTTGCTAGAATTAAAAAAAAGCTGACCAGGAATTAACCATAACGAGGAAGAAGATAGGAGAGAAATGAATAACAGGAAAGTTCCTTTAAAGACTTTTTGACTCTATGAAAATTAATGTTATCATTTCATTCACAAATCGTCAGAAAATTGCTTTTAATCAATTCAATGCCCATACAAGTAGAAATGAAAAAAGAACACACTAAATAATCCACCAGCAGACTCTGCACATTGGTAAGCAATGAATACTCATCCGCCCAGTTCAGTGGAATAGCACTCAAGCGACATACCATGGCTAATGTCATCAAGTCAGCAACCAAATAAGGAATGACCTCCCAGTCAACTGAGCAAGTTTCAAAACCATCAAAAAAAATCTTTAAGGCCCAATGACAGGAACAGTAACTCCTGGGACACTTGAGTCATTGTAATGTTGAAGGACTATCAAGGGTAATAGCACAATTACCCTGGGTGCTTATTCCTCAAAGCTGACCGATCTTGCCAATACAAGTTGGCTTGTGTTAAATCACCATCACACGGAGTATAGACTGGCCAAATACACAAGTAGTGGAAGACAAATACACATCACTGACATTCAAAACAAACAGCTAGCCTTCAAAATGAGCCACAAGCAGCACGTCCCTGGGAACAAGCCTCAAGCTCGTCACACATCATAAACACCAGCTGGCCAGCAGAGCAACTGATTGATTGGAGCATCACTGTCCTACATCCCTGTAACTACTAGTTTCCAACGTGCCTTGGAAAGATATATAAAGAAAAGCACGTGGTCCATGAATCATACCACACAAAAAAAAAAGCACACACCCAAGGCTCCCCAAAAATTTGCAGCAGCTTTCAAGAAATTCCAATTATGCTTTAGGATGTCTAATTAACAGCTCCTAATTAATCAGCTTGCATTTTAATCCTCCAGGGTGAAGATGGGTAGAAGGTTGCAGGGTAAATGATCAAAGGTACATTGCACATCGGGCTGAGGGGGTGACCTAAGAGAGATCTTTACACTAGTGAAATGCTTTAGAGTGGACACAGAATGTTTCCCTTATGGGGAACAGCATAACTGGAGACCATTAATAGAAGGCAGTCGCCAAGGCAGTAAATAGAAGTCTCAGGAGAAACAACGTTAGTGGTGGGAGTGTGGAACCAACTACCACAGCTTGCAGTTGAAGCAAAAAGCACAGATGCATTTAGGGAAGACTGGAGAAGTACATGAAGGAGAGAATGGGCAGAAGCACTGAAGGATTTAACCGAGAAAAGATGGGAGGAGGCTTGGATGCAGCACAAGCAGCTGCTCGGATAGGCTGGGTTGTGCGGTTGAACCATATGTAATACTCAAGGTCAAAGCAGACGAGTTGAGTTTCACCATATGGTCGTCTCCAGAAGGTCATCAAAACACCAAGCATTTGTTGCCTCTGCCCCTAGTGCAAATTTGGAGGAAAGCAGGGTCTGATGAGTTGTAAACAGACTCTCTGCAGGCCACCACAGCACACGAGACAGAGGACTGTGTTAACTTATAACATTTTCAAAAAGGACTGAAGAGGAAAGTCATGGAGCCTACAACATTGGTTCACTTGCCAACCACAAACAAAAACTGACTCATGAAAAATACCTAATCCAATAGTATATCCTGGGCTGCTGTGACTACAAAGCTAAGAATTTTACATTCCTTCCTTTCATTTGAACTATTCTACAGCAGTGGTTCTGGATCTGGACACGTTATCCCTTCAGCCCCTGCAGAGGAGAGAGTTTGCCAAAGATTACACAGGTTCCATGAGGCTTTAATAGTAAAGTTTGTTTGGAAAGCCCATAGTAAAGGAAAACTAGATAAAAATATGGTCATAATCCCCGAGGTTGGGGCTGCCAATAGCTGCTAGCAACCCACAACTCAACTGTTTAAAAGAAGTGGCCAGTGACATCATCAGGTACTTTTGAAATGGAGGTGGTGCCTATTTTGCCATTGATAAGTGGGGCTTGCATTCAAAAAAAGGTTGGGAACCACTGTTCTGGATATTAATGTCATACCTCAAGTTGGAGATGATTCAGGAAACGTAGATGGGATTCAATCCGTGGTCTTACTATTGATTAGTCCAGTGACAACAAAGAATGAACAAACTTGTATTTCAGTAGGACCAACCATGATATTTCAAAGTGCTTTACGGTCAACAAACTATTTCTGAAGTGCTGTCAACCTTGTAATGTAGCAGACATGGAAACCAATTTAGGTCCAGTGTGTTCTCCAGGAGCCTTTATAACTCAAGTAGCTCAACAAAATTCTAATGCTCAACTGCTCGGTGGTCCTCAGAGAAACATGAGGTCCTATAATATCATGTCCCCCAAAAACAGTGCTGCCCTGGCGTGAATAACGATGGTCACAGCTGACGTACTCTGGACTAGTTTCCCCAGTAAAGCTCCAGGAGATGCATTGGATTGGGAATACATCACAATGTGTGTTTGACACTAATTATGTCAGATTTACCCAAAATTGTCCAGTCAGAATGTGAAGAGATCTGGAAATGATCATTGTTATGTTTAACTTTGTCTAAGGTGCATTTTTAATCATGTGGTGCTAAAATAAACATTGGCATCCAATCAGAAGTCCAAGTAAATTTACTTTTATTCCTCCCAATGCTAAGCAACTGAAAACAGACTTTCCCCCAGATAAAATGGCATTCATGCCCATTTCTGGGTATTTGACACTAGTCTAGAAATTCACTCAGCCACTTTCCAGTGTGGGTCACCCCTAACGACCTCACCTCACCTACCCATGCACACTTCTTTGGAGCCCTGCCAGGTAACTTGGATCATGGTGATGTGGGAGCTACCATCTTTCTGCTCTCCTGGCCAACCTGGTCTTTCCAGTGCAGTACTAGATGGTTATCAGGTGAGGCAGCTGCCTACCAATCCCCCTCTCTCTCACACACTACGTGAAAGCCCCTTTTATCCTTCCCAACCATTCATTTCACTTCCATTACCAATCCAACATCCATCAGTTTTTGTCCCCTCCAATCATCCTTGCTCTCAAAGGTCCAATTTTCCATCAGTCCCCCTGCCCCTTTGGGTAGACCAAGATACCTCGGCTGGTGGGTTGCCGTTATTTTGCCAGCATGTGCATGCAATAGGAATATTAAACATCAAGCAGGAAAGAAAGTGCTGTAAAAGCAAGGGGCTGAAATAAGATAGGCTTCTCATGTATCCAGCATACTTCACAATCGTTACACTGCCTATAGGAAATGCAATTGCTAAACTTCTCCAGCTCAGGTCTCCCTCCTTCAGTTACACTGTGACCGCCACACAATGCGGTCACTTTGGCCAATACCATTGACTGTTAACATAATCGGTGGAACATCCCAACGGCAGGATCATGACATGGCTTTACTTCCGTCATGTTGAATATTGGAAATAAGTGGCAATTTTCCAGATGAAACGTGCGCACCTGAGTTTCTATCTAACTCTGGGCACCAAGCCAATTTTGGCACTTCCAAGTGTTCCCCGGGCTGAGATCAGGTAACTCAATGCAGAACAGGCATCAAGCCTGCCGCTGCCTGGGCCTCAGTTCTATACGGGCATGACTGAACCACCTGGGAATTTGTAGATCAACAATCAGTAGCTTTGGTGTACTAGGGATAAAGACACTCACTATGTTCAGTAAGGAGGGACACTTAGAAACCTACTATAAAGTAGAATAATCCTCTTTTCTGTGGGCACAAATACACAGAGTTGCTTCTTCATATGGATTCTAATAGGAAACAGCTGTGGTTTGATTTGTAACCAGCCACAATAACCCAGTTTGCTTATCTGTAGCAATACCCTAATCAGTATATGAAATATAAACCTGACAACAGAAACATTTGAGTCTCGAGACATCCACCTAGATCTTTTTTTTAAAGTTAAAGTCACAAACTTAGACCAGATCAGAAGATGACATTGTGTTTTCTTCAGAAGGTTATTAAAATGAAGCACTGATTATTGCTCCAATCTTCTCCATTATTTCAATGGAATTGTAAACAAGTACAAAGGGCCCATTTGGCCCATCAAATCTGCACCAGCCTTTTTTCTTTACAACTGATCCCACTGTCCTGTGGCTTCACTGCATGTACATTTAGACCAACTATCCAACTCCTTTTAAAAGGAGCTTACGGACTGCTTCTGAGATTTTTGTGGAGCAGAATTCTACTTTCCAACTACCTTCTTTGCAAAGAAATTTCCAAAGGTTCATAAATTATGTGTGACTGATCTTAAATTTGTGGCCTCCCTTGAAAGCTTGTGCATCAGTGAAAGCAATCCATCATCAGTTACCTTATTACAATTCTGCAAAATCCACACAGAAACTTTACCCCTTCCTCTTTTGTTGGCTCATATACAATGGGAAAGCTTACCACCTAAAGAATGTAAATGACATTAAACAGCCCAAGGGGAAAAAAAGATAGAGCACATTTTAATATATATTTGAAAAGGAAATGCTTGCAGATACACAGAAAGAATAGCTAATGTTGAGCCTTTATTCAAGAAGGGCAGCAGAGACAAGCCAGGGAACTATAGGTCTGTGAGTTATTGGAAGGGATTGAGAGAAGAGTTAGTTATTTGCATGTGAAAAGGCAAGGACTGATTAGGGACAGTCTCCGTGGCTTTGTGTGTGGGAAATCACGTCTCACAAATTTGAGCAAGTTTTCGTTTTGAAGAAGTGACCAAGAGGATTGATAGGGCAGGAGAGTAAACATTGTCCACATGGACTCTAGAAAGGCCTTTGTCGAGGTCCTGCATGGTAGGCTGGTCCAGAAGATTAGAACACATGGGATCCAGGGTAAGCTAGCCAACTGGATACAGAATTGGCATGATGGTAGGAGGCAGAGGCTGGTTAACAGAGAGTCATTTTCCAGATTGGAGGCCTGTGACCAGTGGTGTGCTGCAGGGACTGGTCCTGGATCTTTTGTAGTTTGTCACATATACTGATGATATGGATGAAAATGAAGGTAGCCCAATTAGTAAGTTTACAGATGACACTAAAATTGGTGGTATAGTGAAGAAGGTTGTCTAAGGTTATAGCAGGATATAGATCAACTGGGAAAGTGGCCAAGGGAATGGCAGATAGAATTTAACTCAGAAGTGCAAATTGTTGCATTTTGGGAAGGTTAAGCCAGGCCAGGATATACACAGTGAATAGCCGGTCCCTTAGGAGTGTTACTCTGAGAGACAAGTACATGGTTCCCTGAAGTTGGCACCTCGGTAGACTGCATGGTGAAGGCAGCTTATGGCATGCTTGCCTTCATCGGGTGAGGCCAAGTACAAGAGTTGTGACATCATGTTACAGTTGTACCAAATGCTGGTTATGCCACACAAGGAGTAGCGTGTGCAGTTCTAGTCGCCACATCATAGGAAGGATGTGATTATGCTACCGTGGGCACAGAAAACATTTACAAGGATGTTGCCCAGATTGAGGGGTTTGTGACACAAGGAGAGATTGAGGGGTTTGTGTCACAAGGAGAGATTGGACAGGCTGGGTGTTTTCTCCCTGGAGTAAAGGAAGCCAAGAGGTGACATGATAGAGGTATATAAAATTGAGAGAGGCATAGATGAGTTAGATAAGGCAGTGTCTATTTCCTGTGGTAGGGGTGTCTCAAACTAGAGGGCATAGGTTTAAGGAAAGAGGGAGGTGGTTTTAAAGGGGATCTGAGGGAATAAATTTTCAGTGCTCTATACCCATCATATACTTCCTTTAAAAAAAATCAAACCTTTATCCTTTGACATCCAGTGTTCTCTGGACTTGCTGTCTTTACCCTTCACCCTTATGGGAACATGTTAGCACTGGACTCTTGCTAGTTCACTTTTAAAAGACTCCCACTTCCTGAACATAGATTTACCTGCAAGCAACTGCCCACAGTCTACATTTTCCAGGTCCTGACTAACACTTCTTGTCACTGGACCATAACAAGAGAACAAGAGACCAGCCTGCACTCTGTGGGGAGTAAATTCAAAACTAATCTACAGGAAAAACATTTCAGTGAACAAGTCGACATTATACGGAGCAAACTCCCTGGGTAGATGGTAAAAGCACCGAGGATTGATTAATTCAAATGTATATTAAAGCAATCAGAATGTAATGTTCTAGGATACAATTTACGAGTAAAGTGTGGCAGATTTAATATTTGGAAGGTTACAGGAGACGTCAGATTTCAGCTCTCAAAATTTTCCTAATGGAGTTTTCCTTGTGTTTCATCCAGATTCATTATAGACTGAATGACCAATTATCATGATTAGCTAACCTCGTATCACGTAAATGGAAACTTCCGGTGTTTCAATCACTGATACACACACACGCTGAGCTAGAATACGAAGTATAGACAAAGCAAAAAAAATCCTCCTTCCCAAATAACATGGCAGATTGACATGTCTGTACTCCTGTAGCAGAGGGAGGCCCTACTCTATGTTAGACCTTGTTGGATTACCTGGTATACAACAGCGCTCTGAGTGTTACAATAACAGCTAGCCTGTTAAGGCCAATTCCAGGACAAAGATAGGATTTATAAACAAAGAATGGCAGCATCTGAACAAATATATTTAAAACAGATCTACGCACCTTATTCATGAAAGCAAGCATTAATGTTCTTATTTAGGACTATTAATTGAAGTCTAAAATAAATAGTTTCAGGTCCAAATCTTATCCTGTGTTTAGAAAACAGACATCTCTTTCATTGTTGACCACCAAAATACTATAATGATTTTCATCTTTGTTAAAAAAATTAACAATGTAACAGGACTCAAATATACAAAAGAATCCAACAGTGGTGCCCTCACTGATAATTTCTCTTTCCTCACTGCACCCAGTCAAGCAATAGGGAGGGAAAAGTCCTAGACTCCCTTATTATATAGAACAGCACTGTTCTCAAGGCAGAGATTGAGATAATTGCGGAGGAATCTAATAGCTTAGGAAGGGAAAGAATTATCACCGAACTTAGAAGAAACAGCACAATTAAGGTCTCCAATGGATCTAAAGGACAAAGTGGAAGAGAGTTACACTTAAGTCAGGACGTACGCTGCAACATTAAAGGTCAGGAAGGATGGTGGCACATTGAATGCAGGCAATCTTCAACCCGCTGCCAGGCAGTTTGGTTACCAATTGTAGAAGTCACTTGATTGTCATTGGATGGGTTCTATCACAGACTGGCAAGGATTGTGTCTAATTTTCAGTTACCAAGTTCATCTTCACTATTACTTTGGCTCAAAGCCTCACTTTACACCATGTGGGATGTTGCAACTTAGTTAATTCAGCCAGCTTGGGTCCTACATTTGCAGGCTGAGCACATTGATCCCAGTGTGTGTTCACTATTTATATCAGCAACATGGGGCTTGCTGAGAGAGAAATACTGACCTAGAAATTGAGGTGGGTTCTAATAGATGCAATGAACTTTGGAAGGATGTGGATTGCACTGGAGAGGGTGCAGAGGAGATTCATCAGGATGTTATGAAGAGGGACTGGGTTTGTTTTCCTTGGAGCAGAGGCTGAAGGGAGACCTGACAGGTATACAACATTATGAGGAGAATAGATAGGGAAATGATTCCCACTATCTCCCCTATAACAGAAGTCTAAAACCAGACAAAATGGATTTAAGGTGAAGAGCAAGAGGGACAGAGAGAACCCAAGGAAGAAATAAATTCAAAGAGGATGGCTGGAATGTGGAACACACTACCCGAGAAGATGGTGGAGACAGGTACTCCATCATTTAAAAAGTATCTTGAGTTGCTGAGACATAAAAGGCTATGGACCAAGTGATTGATTGGAGCATCACTGTTTCAGTACTGTATGACCATGACCAAATTCTAGTAGTGTCCAGGCTCAAGGGATATTACGCACTTTCCTTCACACAGGGCAGGCACAGTAGTGTAGTGGTTAGTGTAACACTATTACAGCGCCAGCGACCCAGGTTCAATACCGCCCACTGTCTGTAAGGAGTTTGTACGTTCTCCCAGTGTCTGCGTGGGTTTCCTCCGGGTGCTCCAGTTTCCACCCACATTCCAAAGATGTACAGGTTAGGAAGTTGTGGGCATGCTATGTTGGCGCTGGAAGCGTGGCGACACTTGCAGGCTGCCCCCAGAACACTCTATGCAAAAGACGCATTTCACTGTGTGTCTCGATGTACACGTGACTAATAAAGATATCTGATATGGACCAAGACGGGGCTCTGGGTGACAGAGTAGGTGGTCAGAAGCCCAATACCCTGCATTAGCAAGGTTGCCCATTTCCATAAATGCCTTACTCATCCCAAAAGCCTCATTCATGCCCATGCTATCTCCAGAGTGAGTGTTTCAACCCACCCCCATTTTCTGTACTCAGTATGGTTGGTCATAAATCTCCACTGCCCCTGACCAAAATAGCACCAAGTTGCGCTATCAAATGAAGCTTGCTAATCCACAGCTCCCAGTTAAGTTACACCCGGATTTTAAAAGTCTTAGTATTGCTGATCTCCTCCAGTCTTGTTTCTCCAGTATCTGTCCTCTTCCATTTCTAGCCTGTTCTACATCACTCATTTTATTCCCTCCTGGACTGGCAGCCATATCTTCAACTGCCAAAGCTCTAAGCCTCTATAACTCTTTCCTTTATTAAGGCATTCCTTTAAGACTAGCTTTTGGTGAAGTTCACCATCTGCTTTATTTGATAACACTCCAGGGAAGCATTTTGAGGTAATTTACTACATTGAAGGCATTATAGAAATAAATTGTGGATGCTGAAGATAATATTTTAAACAATTAAACAAGTCCCCCAAAAAAAAACACCCAAAGAAAGTGAAAAAATCTAAACTGTTTTAATTCTGAAGCAATTAAAAGTTAAAAAAATCTCTTAATGTTTAATTTTGCTAACTTAACTAAACAAACCAGCAGAAAGCCAATGATTAGTTCTGTTGGTGATGATTTATTTGTTATTTTTATTACTGATTAGTTTTTATCTGAATCACCATTTCATCTGCTAATTGGTCAGGTCAAGTGTCGATCTGTGCTCGTCCTGGACAGTGATGGGGAGCACTCCAGGGAACTCTGTAACCTCGCCACTGTCAATCACTGCCCAGAACTTTACACCCCTACTGGGAATCAGTTCTGCTGCTGTATGAATAGGCATTCAGGAATTCCATGGATGGAGGGGAGATGATCAGCTTTTGTGCTAAAAATGTTTAGCCAGTAAGTGTCCTGTTTCCAATATTTGCCTTACACGCATCTAAAATTCCAATCGCTGGTTTGACAAGAACTGCTACCAACTGGATGAGAAGTTCTGCCAAATACAGATCAAAAAAGACAATGGTTAACATCACTGTCCATTGTTACAATAGGAGGAATTTCAACAAAACAGTTGGCCATGTTTGGATTGGGCGGGATGTTAAATTATCAGATATCACAAAACTGGACATGTCTTCTTCAAACCCACACACCTTTTTTTGGATTTTACAGAAACTAAATCTGCTATACTTTTATTTATCTATCACTAACTTTATCACTTTCTTGTCCAGCACATTATACATCTGTTCCACTTAGGAACTAGGAAGAGGAGTTAATTCCAAACCAGCAAGTTTGCTGTGTCACTTTAAGATTCGCACATAGCTTTTGTCCTTAACCTCAGTCAGGCTGGGTTCCTAGAATACAACTGTGGTGGGTAAGCAACCCACTCACGGGAGGCAGGTGGCTCACTTAAATTGTTTAATTTGATTACACTCCACAGAATTTATATCCAGTTGATGGGTTGCTCAAATCTTGGAGCCCGAAAGTTGTAGGAAATTGAGGGTTGCTGGATCCAACCAGCAAACACGGTAGCATAGCCGTTAGCATAACGCTATTACAGCGCCAGCGACGCGGGTTCAATTCGCCCCACTGTCTGTAAGGAGTTTGTACGTTCTCCCTGTGTCTGTGTGGGTTTCCACCCACATTCCAAAGACGCAAGGGTTAGGAAGTTGCGGGCATGCTATGTTGGTGCCGGAAGCATGGCGACACTTGCGGGCTGCCCCAGAACACTCTACACAAAAGATGCATTTCACTGTGTGTTTCGATGTACATGTGACTAATAAAGATCTTAACTAAAGTGCTTTCCTTGCACTATGCAAGGACCAACAGATGAAGGATTGCCACATTCCTCCTCCCGATATCACCACTCTCCCATCCCCAGCAAACCACCCATCAATAACTACCCCACTCCCCCCATTCTGCCCAACACCCCACTATTGATCAGATTAAACTTGATCATTTGTAAGATGCTTCAGAATTCACTGTTGAAAATGATATAATACACGGCTTACCACAATACTCAAGAGATCTGACTTATTGCTTTTACAAGAACAATACCAGCTTTTGAATTTGTGCTTGATCTAATCAATCACTTCCACAGCAATTCCTAGATGTACAGAAGGGATACTTTCCTGGAAAACACCAAGTGAAATTTTATAAACCAAAAAAGCTGAGTAAAATGTATGAAGGGTTTTCAGCACAGTGTATTCATTCATGTGGAGAGCGGTGCACTAATTATAAAAAAAAAGCACGACTTCATAAGTCAGAAATCCATAGAGTCAATGGCAATACAGTGAATTCGCCCATCGAATGCTTGTGAATCAAGTATGCACTGTACTGGAATTTGATTACCATTTAACATACTTTATAATATTTATCTAACATTATTGCATTTTAACCAGGCTACAATGCATTTATTTAGGAAGTAGGAATAAGAGTTCGTTCAAACCAACAAGCTTGCCCTGTCACTTTACCTCCCAACACTGATCATCTCCCCAATCTCAGGCTGGGCTCCTAGAACAGACTCAGCATATAACTGCTGGAAGTTTATAAAGAAACTAAGATCTATCAGCATTTAGCTCAGAAGACTAGTGCGCTGAACTTCTCAAATTGTAGGCAGGATCAACAATGGAAAGAGATGAGCATCTACACAAAGCACAATGGAGGGGGCAGCATGATCACAAGTGATCCACAGGGCTAGAAATTCCTCACACACAACTACATAAATCAGTGGTGCTGTACCACTGAAGACTGGGTTACCCAGACTGGAGTAGTCTTTTCTGGGTGCTGTAGCGCTAGTCAAGAAATTGTCTCTTCACTTTTTTGACTGGATTATCATTCTGGTTTCATTTCATTCTCCATCAAAAACTTTCCTAAATATGCCAAAAACAATGTTCTTCTGAAGCAAGGTACTCAAACTCTGCCATGTTTCATCTTGCTTCTTACTGCTGCATTAGGGAGGTCAACCATACTCCATACTCAATGAGGGAAAGATTAATCGACTAATCCTTTAGGCCCCAAGGAGCAGGAAGAACAAGCACAGCACTTCCTCAGAGTGCAGGCATTCAGAAAGTGCATTCGTGGCCTTAAGACTTCCCTGGAAACCTCTTGTCAGGAGCTCCTGGCTCTGACCTGGTGGAACATGGTGTATTTCAGCCCAGTTTTATAGAGAGAAACCTGACAAGGTCAACCTCACAAATGAAGCTCTTGCTCTTAATTCAACTTCGACAAGCAGCATTAGAGTGACCTTCAAAATGGCCTTAAAAGATATATAAATGACATGGAGCAGTTTAGAACCACTATTCCACCACACCAGCCCCCAAAGACGAAGCAACTTCATCCTGAAATATTCAATTGGCCCCAGGCTGAAATTATTTTCCACCTGGGAACAGTTCCAAATTTCCACTACTCTTTGTGCAAGGTGTTTTCTGACACTGAACCAGAGTCCAATGAGATTCCAACCCCGTTTCATATTCGTACTTCCTGATGACAAGAGGCGGTCACTCACCCTACTGAGTATATGCGAAATCCTTGCCTCTGATCGGAAAGTCGAGAGGAGTTTCTCTCTAAAGCACATCCATTTTGTGTTCCGAGGAGAATCAAAGGAGGAACACCAAACACAAATCAGAAAATGTCCCCAGAAGTGGGTCTGAATCAAAGCTCAGAGTCTGCTGGGACACTCCACACAAAGGCTGGACTCTGCCAGGGCAGCACTCCACCTCTCCCATCCAGAGGAAAGACCCTGCCAGTAAGTTGGACACAGTTGGGAAACCTCCACTCCTCCCCTCCATCCTCAAAACACCAGAGGCCGGGCCCTTTCACTCCTGGCTCCCACAGCCTTGAAGTACAGCATCAGAGATGCAGCAAGTGGTGGCAGAACTTGTCTGGACGCAACCTGCCCACATTCAGGGCTGCAGGCAACAGGCTCCAACTCCTGCTGCTGGGGAACGGGGGATGAGGGGTGTGGGTGGTGAGAGAAAAAGAGGAAGTGCAGAGAGAGAAGGGTTAAATCTCCCACAGGCACAGAGTCGAGGCTCAGCCCATTGAAAGCTGGGCTTCAGCTCGATTGACCATGCAATCCCCAGAGCTGAATCAGGGCAGCGTCCCATCCATCCCTTTCTCTTCTCTCATCAGCCCCAACCTCCACACCCCCCTGATGCCAGTGCCCTTCTGTCAGCCCCAGTCCTTTCCCTACTGCTCCACTCTCCCCATCTCTTACCCCACTCCCCACACTGCCCCATAGCCCCTCTACCTATCTTCACTTCCCCTTCTCTCCACCTATTCCTGTGCACATCTCCCTCTTCCCTGCTCCCCCTCCAACAACAAAGCATTTTCCTTATACACTAGTCAAAAATTAATGCTGCTTTGTTTTGATTGTGATAAACCACAATTAACTCAATTCTTTTATAATCACAAGATTAATCATCATTTTTTTTTTACAATGACTGGCCAGCCCATATTATTATGTTCAAGGTATTTATGTGACGTCACATTAGGGTCAACTTGTTCTAAAGGATACGGTAGGGTAGACATGCATTTTAATCAGATCAGATATCTTTATTAGTCACATGTACATCGAAACACACAGTCAAATGCATCTTTGCGTAGAGTGTTCTGGGGGCAGCCCGCAAGTGTCGCAACACTTCCGGCGCCAACACAGCACGCCCACAACTTCCTAACCCGCACGTCTTTGGAATGTGGGAGGAAACCGGAGCACCCAGAGGAAACCCACGCAGTCACAGGGAGAACGTACAAACTCCTTACAGACAGTGGCCAGAATTGAACCCAGGTCGCTGGCGCTGTAATAGCCTTACGCTAACTGCTACACTACCGTGCCTGCCCTGATTAAATGACGCTTAAATCTTTCACCTTCACTATGCAATTTGATTTAAGCCTTTTTCCCGCTCACTCTGTACTGGTCAATACTGATCAACCTCTTCACTAAATGAAAATGTCCTGGCAGAGACCGTTCCTGACATTTGAGTCAGATTTGTAAATTGTGCTTTGAGAGTGTTTTTGAGTCAGCCACGTGAAGTTGGGGATATTCTGTGCTTCCATCATGCTTCGCACTCATGTTATGCTTGGAAGAGGAATTCAATACAGTGGGAAGCCATCTGGGAGATTGGAATTTTAGAATTGGCTCTGGATACTACTTGGATTGGATAGATATTTATCAACTTCAGTTATACATTAGAATTAGAGACACGTTCTGAGTATTAAGTGTAAAAAAAAGCGCCAAATCTTACTGCTCCCGAGCCATTAAAAGAATTCTCCTAATTGCAGAGACAATCTCCATATGTTTCAGAGTGGTTAGCCAGAAGGCTGAAAAAGTTCTTCAGTTAACACAAGTTTCTTTTAAAACTGAGAATGGAAAATGACAGGCCAAAGCCCAGAATTCAGGCTAAAAAGAATAAAAATGGAAAAAAAACGATTGATCAAAGATTAATTGTTGTCAAGGTCGGCTTTAAAAGACCTGTAGATTGAAAGAACAAGGGAAAACTGAGCACTTTGATGTCCTGAAAGAATGGGCTAAAGGAGCAGATGGTTTGGCGAATACCCAAATCTACAGTATGGATGAAAGGACGTGTTAGAGAAGCCATCAGACCCTCAATATTGACCAGAGATTTCATCGAGGCAGACTGGAAGCTCAAGAGGAATTGTATCTTTTTATTTTTCCTATACTTTCTATCTCTCTAATTTGCTTGGACACCTTGACGAGGAGGGTAGGGGAAGCAGGGCAGAAGATTAGGCTGGTGGAGACCAGGAGGATTACTGCCCACCTTTGCTGGGAAGCGGGCATCCGATGAGGCCGAGACCATGCTGGGCTATGATGCCTGTTGTAGTCAGACAGCCTGCTCTCACTATTGCAGCTCACAATAATAGCACCTTGTTAAAGTCTTGGTATACAACTGACTATTGACAAGATTCAAGGACCAGTACAGGGTGTGATGCTAATTGCTGCACTGTGCACATTAGGAAGCAGCAAGACAAAAACACTCAGCAGATTACGCAGCACTGGTGGGAAGAAAACAAGTTAACCACTGAAGTCGATGACCTGCTGAGCATGTCCAGCAATTTCTGGTTTTAATTTAAGATTTCCAGCATCTGCAGATTTTTTTCTTTTCAATCTCTGGTTAGCACCAACTTCACTTTGGCTGTGAATTGAGGAGATGGAATCATCTGCAACAAAGCTGGGGGAGCAGGGGTCAGATGATGCTTCAAATTGATTTGCTGAAATCAAACATCTGAAGCAGTTTTATTTAATCTGCAGCTGCATAACTAATTTTCATACAAAACTGAAAATTGTACAATCCATCATCTAAAAGAGAGGGAGGATGAAGTGGATTATCCCAGAGGAGGAAACTGTTATTGCCAAGCTTCATATTGAGATAGGCTGCACCATTTTGTTGATAATTGTGCTGAAAGCTACATTTTTAATTAAACACGTAGCATTTCCAGTGAATGCCTTCCTCTTCCACACTGCTCTTAAAGCCACCACGGTAAGCTCAGGATTCCATTAGCAGGCAGGCTCTTTCCCCTGGATCGCCACCCTCCCACACACAGCAAAACTCCAATAATCCACTATCCAAATATTCAGAAAACCCAATGGACTGGCATCTGGCTCATTGGTGACATTTCATGCACTATCCTGACACTCACCGGGCCCTGGTATTCCCGCACTCCTTTTAACCTTACTGGGTACACTGGAAATTTTAATGTAACACTGTATAGCATCCAAAAAAAGTGAATTAAAAGTATGTTAGGGAATTAATAGGAACAAGATATCTTTATTAATCACATGTACATCGAAACACACAGTGAAAAACATCTTTGCGTAGTGTGTTCTGGGGGCAGCCGGCAAGTGTCACCACACTTCCAGTGCCAGCATAGCATGCCCACAACTTCCTAACCCGTACGTCTTTGGAACATGGGAGGAAACCAGAGCACCCGGAGGAAACCCATGCAGACATGGAGAGAACGTACGAACTCCTTACAGACAGTGGCCAGAATTGAACCCGTGACGCTGGCACTGTAATAGCGTTATGCTAACCGCTATACTACTGTGTAGTCAATAGTCTGGAAAATCTAAACAATCTGACACTACCCAAGTGTGCCAAATTACCAGAGCTTTACTGCCTCAACAACACTGTTGAAAAACAGCCCTTGGGCAAGCAACTCACGAGGACCAGAAATCAAACATGCCATTCCTGAACTGTACAGGGATTGTTAATGGAGGAAAAGCCACTCCTGTTTTATCAAAAACCCCTGATCTCATCATAGGGATGAGTGTAGAACCGCCATCTACAAAATGGCAAGGAGCTAAAGATTGCTTATGGCAATGGAGAGACAGTTGATCTTGCACTTCAAAACCTGTAAAATATTTTGCATTCAGGATAACAGAGCTACAGCAAAGTTCTCCTGGGTGGTTCTTCCAGAGTTCCAATCAGAAGCATCACAAAATTGGAACCTTGCAATGATAATACACCATGTGGTTCCTCACAGAAGCAGTGGTTCTTGGTGACTCTCATCCATCAGCCAGGAATGGGAAACCCAAATGTTAAAATGAGGCAAATGGCATTCTCAGCAGTCAGCCTTTCACCAACACAAAGCAATCCCTTATGCTGGGTTCAGAGCTCTATATATGCCATATCATTGTAAACCAGATTATAATGGACAACTAAAACACAATTAAAACTTTCTTTCCTGTATTCAGCTTTTACAATTAAGCCTTGTAAATTGTCTGAGAATCAGTTTATCACCAGGATACATGTTTCAGGATTACAGTTAAAGAATTGGCAGTGAACCCAAGCTTTTCCCTGAAGTGCTGCCTGCAGGATATGTACACATAATCACTGGTCCCACCTCAATTTATCCCTTTATGAAATATCCCCATGAGAAAAAAATGGGGAAAGCCTCCGATCTGGTCAGAGATACAAGACTACAGATGTTGGAATCTGGAGCAATAATCTCCTGGAGGAACTCCACTGCTCAAACCACTGAGTTCCTTCCAGCAGAGTGTTTGTTGCTTCAGATCAGACACCTGAACCTACCGGCAGCACTCCCAGACAGTGGGCAGCACATCATTCAACGTCAGGTGTAGGGACTGGGGGGGGGGGGGGGGGGGCCCTGGTGGAGAAAGGGTGGAAAGATCAGACAGTGGGATAGCACTTGATTGAGGAGGAAGGTAGGACGACATGATATATGAGGGTGGGGAAGTTCTAACATTTGGCAAGGAGGATTGGGTCAGGGACCAGTTGGAGATCAGAGGGTGGCACTGAGGTGGGGTGTTCTGATGTACACTGAGGAGTGTAGTGGTTTGAGGGCAATGCACATGGAGAGAACTAATGCTGGACTTTGGCCTTAACCATCCACAGCCTTCTGGCTCTTTGGATAACAGGCAACTCACCAGTGAAGCACCATTAAAGTTTGGCTACTTGAAGTTCATCCCAACTGCACATTCACGTAAATGTATTGTAAATTCTTTTCTGTCAACTACAACCTGACAGGAGGTACCATAGTGGAGTGTTGAGATTAAGTGCATCTTTAAGCATTTAAAATCAAATTCTTCTGTTAGAATTCGATCTTCAAATAAAGTTAATGCCTCTATTGAAATAGGGGAGAAGGCAGCATTTGAAACCAAGATGCTCAACAACAGTAATTTCGACAAGATGGAATATAACAGGAACAACACTGACTCCCTGAATTAATAACCACAGGGGTTCCAACCCATATGAATATAATCCACTACACAAACAACACTTGACTGGTCTCTTAATACATAACCCACACACTTACAGTCACAAGCCAGTCCAGCAAGGCTCAGCACCACACAATCCCACAAAGGTCCCCAAAAAGGAAATCAATTTAGAGAGCAGCACTTCTTGAAAGCCAGATGTAAAACTGGCTGGGATAAATAAAAAAAAGAAAAAATGTGGTTTGGCCCGAGGTGTTTTTTCCCTTTCTGATGAATCCAAATAAATTTCCAGCTTTCAATTCATTTTCTTCCAGGCCAGAAATTCATACTTCATCTGGCTTTCTACATTGCATTTTACAAAACCAACTACTGCTCAGTTCATGCAACTCCTTATGACAGAGGATCGATAACCAAAACAGGGCTGGTGAACAGAATCATTAATCCCAACCCCAGGAAAGCAAATGCAATTGTAAGTAATCCAAGAAAACACAGGTACTACAAGGAGCTCAGAAGAGGGTCTTGTCCCCACACAACTTGGATTTATGATAGGTTTTCAAATTGTTTTCATAGTTAAAAGACATCTTAAAAGGACTCATGAAGAAAGAGAGAGCAAGAGAGAGACAGGAGTACGTGATAGAGCACATAAACATGCATGCACTCTTCACACTTTTGTTGACAATCACTCCGGTCTTTATCACAAGAGAAAGGAAACGACTTCCAGTGCTGCATTTTGCCACAAAGCTAAAATCTTGAATTATTCTTTAACAGTTCGAACTGTCCTACTGAACTTCATACCTCACGTTTCTCTTTTGAGGAGAAGTTAAACAGAGTAAATTAATGATGCATTGTCTGCTTTGTGAATTATTCTAACTAAGATGGCTTTTTGAGAAAAAAAAGCTATTTCAGAGTTTACCCACTTCCTTGCATTTAAATTCCCTTTTAATTGTATTGACCTCTGAAATGGTCCAATTAAGACAGACTTCCTCTCCCTTTTTTGAAAAAAAGTTTTGGGCTCTCAGACCAGAAAACAATGAGAATTTTTATACATTGGCTGCAGATTGGCCTGGGATTTGGTGACATGCCTACCCTTGTGTTTGGAGAATCATGCATGTCTGTTTCCCTGTCTGTTACCCAAGACGACAAAAAAGTTAGAAATTCCCAAATTGTTTTCCATCTTCTACAATCACCTGCTGTTAACATTGTGACATTAATAGTTTGCATCTACCAAGTTTTCCTAAAATCACTAAGAAAAAAAAGTACACAAATTTACAGAAACAGGATGATTGTGCCTTTATGAGAAGCGTACAACAGATGTTAGCAAATCATTTTTATACCTGGTTTTTATTTTTGTCTTCAAATATTAAAAAGGCATTGGGAGAATCCGATTGGGCTGCTAATGTGCCATTGCCCATCTTACAAAAGTCAAAGTTACCTCCACCAGCAACTTCCACATGACAAAGTGTAGCAGACTAGTCTGTAAATTGCTCAGGATTTTGTGCAGGGCAGAATATAAAAACTTAACGCAAACCTAAAAATCAACTCATGCCTCTAACAAGTCTTCTAAAATGCATTGGACAGGGCATTGACATCTCTCACCACTCTCTGCGTTTCTTAGTTTAGCAAACGTCTCCAAATGTAAACATTAGGTGCAATAACAGACCCTAAATTGTCAAGATGTTAATTCAACATGGACTGAACTGTGTACCTATTTGCAGTAACATTAGCCATTTGAATTCATTTTCAATAGTCCAATATTTTCCCAATCAACTGATTTTGTATGCAGCAAAATGGAATACTCTGAAAATCAGCTGGTGAGAACCACCACTAGTTTCCTTTGCAGCCCACTTTTTAAATCACCTTGCTCAAGTGAGGTACGGAATGGCCCAATGGTAACAATTTTAACAGACACCATTGCTGATGGTGCACCATGACAGGGCACAGAAAATCAAAGTGAACAATGCAGGAGCTGCATCCTGCAATCAGGTTTTTCCCTTAACTATCAAAGTGACTTGCCATGATTACATGCACATACACCAAATGTGAGAGAAGAGGGATATGGTGAAATGATGGAGATTGGATCGGCACAAGTCAAAATACAGCCAGCAGGTTGGATGAAATTACATACAACTCCTAACAATTCTTGTATTCAATACAAGACAAACAAAACCTCTACTTGAAGAATTCCTTGATCTTATAACGATATTAAAATGGCCATGAGCTTAACTTCAACCTAGCTGCATTGTGGCTGTATAGACCAATGTTAGAAATCTATTTGCTTAATGAAACATTTTATGCAAAGTTTTGAACTAGGTTGGGCGTGTTGAGGTGGTCACATTAAATGGGGAAAGGTTCGTAAAATGATGCCAATCATCTTGCTGTTGAATGAAATTTGTT
Organism: Pristis pectinata; assembly: GCF_009764475.1. Classification (NCBI taxonomy): domain Eukaryota; kingdom Metazoa; phylum Chordata; class Chondrichthyes; order Rhinopristiformes; family Pristidae; genus Pristis; species Pristis pectinata. Next base: position 24,665,066 of record NC_067429.1, on the reverse strand, counting down.
GCCCCAGTGACAGGGCAGAGGTTGTTAAGTGTGTCCAGGACAGATTCCTGTCACAGTATGTTGAGAGACCGACTAGAGGGAATGCCATATTAGATCTAGTATTAGGTAATGAACTGGGTCAGGTGACAGATCTCTCGGTGGGTGAGCATTTGGGGGACAGTGACCACTGCTCCATAACCTTTAACATTGTCATGGACAAAGATAGGAGCAAAGAGGACGGGAAGATATTTAATTGGGAAAAGGCAAATTATGAGGCTATAAGGCTAGAACTTGAGAGTGTAAAGTGGGATGACATTTTTGAAGGGAAATGTACTATGGAGATGTGGTCGATGTTCAGGGATCTCTTGCAGGATGTTAGAGATAAATTTGTCCTGGTGAGGCAGAGAAAGAATGGCACGGTGAAGGAACCATGGGTGACAAGAGAGGTGGAACAACTAGTTAGGAAGAAGGTGGCAGCATACATAAGGTGTAAGCATCAAGGATCAGATAGGGCTCATGAGGAATATAGAGTAACAAGGAAGGAACTTAAGTAGTTTACAGATGACACAAAGGTCGGTGGTGTTGTGGATAGTGTGGAGGGCTGTTGAAGCTTACAGAGGGATATTGATAGGATGCAGAGCTGGGCTGACGAGTGGCAGATAAAGTTCAATCCAGAGAAGTGAGAGGTGGTACACTTTGGAAGGAACTCCAAGGTGAGTACACAGTTAATGGCAGGATTCTGGGTAGTGTGGAGGAGCAGAGGGACCTGGGGGGGTTCATATCCACAGATCACTGAAAGTTGCCTCACAGGTGGATAGGGTAGTTAAGAAAGCTTATGGGATGTTAGCTTTCATAAGTCGTGGGATCGAGTTTAAGAGCCGCGAGGTAATGATGCAGCTCTACAAAACTCTGGTTAGACCACACTTGGAGTACTGTGTCCAGTTCTGGTTGCCTCATTATAGGAAGGAGTGGAGGCATTGGAGAGGGTGCAGAGGAGATTTACCAGGATGCTGCCTGGATTAGAGAGTATGGATTATGAGGAGAGACTAAGGGAGCTAGGGTTTTACTCATTGGAGGAGGAGGAGGATGAGGGGAGACATTATAGAGGTATACAAAATATTAAGAGGAATAGATAGATAGAGTGGACAGCCAGCACCTCTTTCCCAGGGCACCAATGCTCAATACAAGAGGGCATGGCTTTAAGGTAGTGGGTGGGAAGTTCAAGGGAGATATCAGAGGGAGGTTTTAGAGGGATAGAGGGATACGTGGGAGGAAGGGGTTAGATAGACTTAGGTGTGGTTTGAAGGGCGGCACAACATGGTGGGCCAAAGGGCCTGTATTGTTCTACGGTTCAGTGAGATGTCTTCATATCCCTGGCCCACTGGATACCATTCCTTGTGATTCATGTAAATAATGGAAATGATGTCAATCTCACTTCAACACTGAAAACTTATTCAGAAACATTCATATGATCATACACATGCTTTGTTCAAACTCTTGAAACATTGACATGGAAGTTAGCCAATCCTGACAAGATCAATAAAAAGTTTCCAGGTGCCATGCACAATAAAACAGAGGTCCTAGTAGTACTGATAAAACATTTGTTTGCACTGTAAGTCATATAATTTATTTGTAGTGATACCATAGCTCGAGACATTTAGCGCATATCTCAGCACCATGACCACTTCAACAGAGCGAGCCCATGTGGAGAGCAGCCAGCTGAGTGGGAGAAGCAATGAGATCAGTTTTCAGCTCAAAGTTCCACCCTTTCGTGGAACAGCTACGATTGGCTGCATTGATTGCCGAAGTAACTGCTGGATGTTGTTCCTGACCTTCCAGAGGCATCGTTAGTTTTGCTGTCTTGGGGAAGAATGCAGAGGTTTGGGAAAATCATTTAGCACGCTATACATTTCACATGGGAAAATAAGCAATGAATTACAACCCACTTTCCTGCTTTGGCAATTGCGTACATTCACATCAGTGTGCAATATTAGCTGTTCCTTCTTCACTGAATGCTTTTGCCACACATCCTCAACACCAGCTCCTATCCCTTCTCACAATGCCAAGATTATACATGATCACATACAGAAACAACTTTTAAACTCCCCGCTGTTGAATTTGAAATACAAGTTCATGAGCTACTTTCCTGCAACCATTTGGTTCTTGACCCTACCTGCACAATCCTAACCCTACCTCAAAGTAACACCACCGACCACCTCTTGTACTACCATGGCCTTATCTTCCATTGTGTCTTCCTTTTTTTGAATTAAGGTCTTGCTTCTGCACATTTTGTTCCCACTGTATATATAATGTCATGTATATTTTTGTATAATTTTATATATAATTTTATTACGTAATGTAAAAATAATTTTTAAAAATAATATATAATGGAATAGTATAATTTTATGTACAATTTATATTCTGTGTGTTGTCTATATCTATATGCCAGTGATGCCTCTGCAAGCAAGTTTTTCATTGTACCATACCTCACCATACATGTGCGCATGACAAGCTTGACTTGACTCGAGGTCAGGCTTTGCAACAGTGCAGGGACACATCCCCTTGCATCACTGGATACCAGGGGAATATTTTATTCCCCCATTCTTCCCAAATCAGTCAGGTTTCCGGCCAACCAGAAAGCAGATTAAAAATACTTAACTCAAAGTCCTTCCTCAGGTAGTCCTAAACATGCAATACAAGAACAATGCACATGATTCGCTGCTTCTGAAATTTGGCTCCACTGAAGCCTAGAACTGCCGACCAAAGAGCAAATTTTTCCGAGTGTGCGTCATTCATTATGCAACAGTCACAGTGAACTCCAGAGTATCTAAACCCAAAGGGTTATATTAAATGAAGCGCACTGCTCCATTCAATCTACATGCAAGAAATGGAAGGCCTGAGGAAAACATCCATCTCTAGATTTACTGCAGTGTGAAAGACTACAATGCAATCACCTCATCATATCCATCACTTCCCTACCTTATCTAATGAGCAAGGTTAATAACAATTGAACAATGTTTTAAAAAAAATAACATGAACAACCCCTCTCAGAGGGATGTAGGTATATTTTATAAAAATGAAAAGGCATTATCACCAGCCAGGATATTTGATATAAAAGTGATATGAACACATGTCAGAAAGGTTTGTGACTGAGGGCTTTAAACCAAGGATGAACTGTCCCTGGCACATGAAGAGCAATAGTCACTTGGTATTCAAGACCTCATTTGCCAGTGGCCAATTTTTCCAGATGAATGCATAAAGCTGCCAAAGAAATTGTTTCCAACTGCTGATTCTGCTGCTTTCTAGACTGGAAGGCAATTAAAAGGGGAAGTGGAAAATATAAATCTTCAGGTCATATGGGGTCTGAGATGTGCATGCAATTAGCAGACCTCTGGGACTCTGGTCTGAATCCAGCCAGGATAAAAGAAAACCTTCTCTCTCTGTAGCTGCTAAATGTCTGGTACGGAATGGGTCCAAGTAACCCCAATCAAGTCCCTGCTCAACAGCACTAAACTCCTGTTGTGGGACATCTCGCTCAAAGGGAAAAGACATCTGTCACAACCTTGGTGCACCCTAAAGCATCTTCAACCAAAGAAATGTGTCTGACGTGTACTTGCTACAGTAACGTAGGAGATAGGATAGCCAGTGTGCACAGCAAGATCCCACAAATGGCAGCATGACCATAACCATAACCAGATAAAACAATATCACTGGAGAATGGCACAAGGGTAAATATTAATCAAGCCCAAGGCTGCTTCACATCGTGACTCCCTGCTATAGCATTGACATAACTAGAGCTGACCCTCTATTTCCATAAATTACAACAGATTTTTTTTACATAAACATTGATTTACAATCTACAGAATTAGAATTATTAAGACTCGTTGCATTGCACAGACTGGGGAGTGTTGTAGAACAGAGGGACCTAGGAGCACAGGTACACAGTTCGCTGACAGCAGCATCACATGTAGACAGAATGGTGAAGGCGGCAGTTGGCACACTGGCCTTTAGTCAGGGCATTGAGTATCGGAGTTGGGACATCATGTTGCAGTTGCACAAGACGTTAGTGAGACCACACTTGGAGTACTGTGTACGGCTTTGGTTGTCCTGTTATACAAAAGACATTAAACTGGAGAGAGTGAAGAGAAGATTTAGGAGGATACTGCCAAGACTTGGGAGCCTGAGTTATAGGGAGAGGTTGGTCAGGGAAGGACTTTATTCCAAGGAACCCAAGAGATTGACTGGGGACCTTATAGAGGTGCATACATCGTGAGGGGCATAGAGGTGTACAAAATCATGATCTTTCTCCCCAGGGAAGGGGAACTTAAAACTAGAGGGCATAGGTCTAAGGTGGGAGGTGAAAGATTTACAAGACTTGAGAAGCAACTTCTTCACGCAGAGGGTAATATATATATGGAATGAGATGCCAGAGAAACTGGTTGAGGCAGGTACAGTAACAACATTCAAGAGACATTTAGATAAGTACATGGATAGGAGGGGTTTAGAGGGATTAATGGGCCAAGTGGGACTAGTCTGGTGGGCACCATGGACAAGTTGGGCTGAAGGGCCTGTTTCCATACTGCATTACTCTATGACTGTCACTGGCCTAATGACTAAAGGCGACACTCCGTGTTGTAAAAGATCTTGCAATTGAATAGAGGGATGATGCCAGAGATATGTTATAGCTCACAAATGCAATCACACAAGATCAAACATCCCAACCGTTGATCAGTGTTGCCCTTGCCTTGGTGTGAGAAGGAGTTAGCATAAGGAGGGCGAGGAAGAATGGTAAAGAATGGCGCAGGGATAGGGCAAGATTGGTAACTATGGGCAACCGCAGGATTGTACTTGCTGCTGATGTGCTCCCAAGTGAAAAACTGGGCTGCAATGTTATACCTTCTGGGGAAAATAGTCATGGCCACTCACAGCGCACAAACTGAGAATAACTGTGGGGGGGCATTTAGCTACTTTTAGCTCTTCAAGAACCCTGCAGCCTGCAACCCCACAGTAATTTCTAATCCCAGGTGCAAAACAGAAAAACGAAAGAAAAGACTTAATTGGCAGGTGCCTGGTTTCCAAGAGATTCAGCCAATTGAAACTCAATTCAGCCTATTGACTAATTTCAATGGGAATGCACATTATTGATCATGTAACCAAGATAGGGAGTTGGAGAAAGGATAATGATCCAACTTCACCAAAACTGCTTTAAAGGTCGAACATCCTACTCCTGTTTACATGCTGTGTTCCCATCCAATTTCTGACTGACATCACGTGGAAAAACTTCTTCCAGGATTTTTTAAACTCAGTACTTCTAATCTCTCTCACTGTCATCTTTAAATGGAGCTCATGTGCTGATTGTACAATTTACTTGACAGAAAGCATCAATATCATAACTGTCTGCAATCAAGTACAATACTAATGGCACCAAGAGACTTGCTTGTAATACGACAGATCATTATTACATACCTCAATCTGAAATCTCATTACGTTTTTCAAATTCCTTGGTGAGCTCCCAAGGCCTGGCACTGTCCATGCACACGATAATTTAGTTGATTTGTGATGGAGACAACAATTAAAACCCAATTCAATTTTAAAATACATCAAAGTAAATATTTCAACCTTGAGGAAATAAATAGGTTCAACAGAAGCTGGTCCAATTGAGATGATGTCTTGCTGTTAATTTAAAATAGTTTAAAGCATCAGTGCAGGGTTGAAAAGGTCACAGTGGTACTGGATTTGGAGTTCAAGTCAAATCAAACATGACCCCCAAGCCCAGAGTTTCACTTCCCTACTGCAATTTCATTTGGGAAAAAAAAAACTTTTGAAAATATTCTAAGAACTAATAATAAGGGAAGAAATTTCTTTAGCCAGAGGGTCATGGGCTTACGGAATTCTTTGCCATATACAGCTGTGGAGGCCCAATCATTGGGGGCGTTTAAGGAAGAGATTGCTAGGTATCTAATTAGTCAAGGTATCAAAGGATATGGGGGGAAAAGGCAGGGAATTGGGGCTAGATGGGAGAATAGTTTAGCTCATGGTGAAGAGGCAGAACAGACTCAATGGGCCAAAGGGCTTATTTCTGCTCCTTCGTCTTGTGATCCTGTGAACTCATTAAATTGGTTTGGTTCTGACTTTGTACACGACCTATCACATCTTAAATTCACACACATTGTGGGGTATGAGATATGGCAGGAGTGTGGTGTTGTGGGAATTGAGGACAGTGGCCCAATGCACTATGAAGCCTCGGTGAAATAGTGGTGCTTTTTCAAAACACAAGATTCTTATGTGGGCATGTAGAGTAGATGCTCCGAGGATGCTTCCACTAATAGGGGAGTCTAGAACTAGCTGGTGGGGTTGCCTCAGCACAATAAGTCATCCAATTACACTTGAAATAAAGATGAATTTTTCTCCATGGGTTGCAAATTTTTGGAAGTCAAATCATGTTCAACTCTGCGAGGGACTGCAGGGAAGTTGACAGTTACAGGGTTTGGGACTTGAGAGCAGATCTGCCTCGTGTTGAATGACAACAGCCCACTCCTCATACGTTTCTGCTTCAATGTATTAAAATATCTGCACTAAAGTCAGAATGCCTTAATTTAACATCCGTAAATTGCAGAGCAAGGTCTTTACAAATATATTACTTGCTTTAACTTACCATAGAACTTGATGCAATGCTACAAGAGCACTAAAATAAGAAACAAGCCACACACCAAGTATGATCCACACCACGCCAAACAGAACTGGGCCAGACTACAGACGGCACTCGGAACTTTTCAGTCCATGGATTCCACATCTGCGTTTCACCAATTGAGCTTTCTTCCCGCTAGATTTACGTATGGGATATCAAAGAGGAAATCCTGCTATTTATTCCACTGACTACTCACATCTCATCCCTCCTCCTCACATTTGAGGTACCAAGTGCAGAAATGGAATTCCCACAATTAGGAATGTCGGGTTGGAATAGGCAGCACAAAATCCTCAAGCCACAGAACCAAACCTCAGCAGCAGACAGACTGTCCATGCATGCACACTGTAATTGCTTCACCTGTGTAGGTGGAACAGACAGTATCTCCTAAACATTAGCCAGTGTCAGGATTAGTACTGTACGGTTATCACCAGTTTCCACAAATTCAATCAGAATCAGTTATCAAAGAATGGTCATCAGCAATATTCCTTAGTTCTGGCCAAAATCAGAACAATTAAGCAGGGGTTGAAAGTTATTTCAAGAGCTTCCGATTCCACAAAGAACTGCAACCATTAAAAATGTATTTAAATTTAACTTTTAACCTCATTACGTGGCAAGACTCATCGTCATCTATCCCTCCCTTTCATTATACTTGCTGAGACCATACTGCCACCAAGTCCAGGAACTCACATAAATGATCCACATGTACAAACCTCCACAAGCAAACTCCAGAAACCAAGCTCCAGGTAGAAATCAGCTGCAAAGCCCAGATGACCTTTTGGTTTCAATTCCCCTTCTGCAGACCAAAAATCCATGGCCAATTACATCATATTTACAGAGAACAGAGGTATATCAGTTGCAGTCCCCTATGTCTCCATGTCAATTACTTCCCCATTTCCTACCTGTACCTATAAATTAACTGCAGCGATTCACACACCAAGTCCACAAATGCTGCTATATAACTTTGTTTAGCAGTCACATGCCTTTAAAAAAAAAATCTCTACTTTTTCCATTCACCTACCAAACTGGGTGTTTCCATAATTCTGCACAAACTATTTAAATGACGTGGTGAAAAGTTGGCTTACGTCACTTCATAGTCCCTTTACATTTAAAGCGGAAAATGTTGAAAACATTCAGTAGGTCAGCAGTGTCGTTTTATCTCCCTAGTTCTGACAGGGTCTTGAACCAGAAATGTTAACTCTTCTTCTTCCCACAGAAGGTTCCTTCATCTAAGTTATTGACAGAGATTGTAAATAGTTGAGGCCCAGGCACCAATACTTGCAATGCTCCCCTAGTTACAAGTAACACACACAAAATGCTGGAGGAACCCAGCAGATCAGGCATGATCTATGGAGGGAAATAAACAGTCAACGTTTTGGGTCGAGACTCTTCATCAAGGCATAAAGGAAGAGGGCAGAAACCAGAATAGAAAGGTTGGGAGTGGAGCACAAGCTGGCAGGTGATAGGTGAGTCTAGGTTGGGGGGGGGGGGGGGGGGGGGCGGCGGAGACAGTAGGTAGGTGAGGGAGGGGGGATGAAAGGGAGTGATGCAAGAAGCTGAGAGGCGATATCGAAGGGCTGAAGGAGGAGGAATCCTGTAGGACAGTACACAATAGAATAAAAGGGAAGATGGGGTAGATGGGCAGGGGCACATCTTCCCCTCTCCCCCCCACAGGGATCACTCTCTCCATACCTCCCTTGTCCGTTCATCCCTCCCCACCGATGACCCTCCCAGCAGTTATCCCTGCAACTGTGTAAAGTGCCACACCTGTCCCAACACCTCCTCCCTCATCACGATTCAGGGCCCTAGACAGACCTTCCAGGTGAGGCAGCCCTTCACCTGTAAATCCGAGGGTGTCATTTATTGCATCCAGTGCAGCCTCCTCGGTGAGACCCGACACAGACCGGGTGACCGCTTTGCCAAGCTCCTTCGCTCTGTCTGCTGCAGAAGCAAGGATCTCCCGGTGGCCACCCACTTCAATTCCACTTCACACTCCCATACTGACACGTCTATCCACGGCCTCCTCTACTACTACATTGAGGCCAGACCTAGGCTGGAGGAACAATACCTCACATTCCACCGAGGTAGTCTCCAACCTAACGGCCTCAGCATTGACTTCTAACTTCTGGTAACATCTCCCCCCCTCTTTTTTTTTTCCTTCCTCCCCCCCCCCCCTTTGTTTGCCTTCATTCCTGTGGCCCCCTCACCCCTTCCCTTCCCCAGCCGTCATAACCTGCCCATCTATTCCCCACCTCCTTCCCTTTATTCCATGGTCTGCTGTCCTTCTACTGGCTCCCTTTTTCTTCAGCCCTTTGCATCTTCTACCCCTCACCTCTCAGCTTCTCACATTATCCCCTTTCATCCCCCCACCCCCCACCTTCCCCCTTTCACCTGGACTCACCTGTCAACTTGTGCTCCTCCCCCTCCCCCAACCTTTTTATTCTGGCTTCTGCCCTCTTTCCAGTACTGATGAAGGGTCTCGACCCAAAACACCGACTGTTTATTTCCCTCCATGGATGCTGCCTGACCTGCTGAGTTCCTCCAGCACTGTGTGCGTGTGTGTTGCTCCAGATTCCAGCATCTGCAGAATCGTGTCCCCTAGTTACAGCCTATCATCACGAAAAGGCAGACAGGACCTTGACAATTCCTCAAACAACACCTGCAACAATGCACTCCCTCAGTATGGATTTGGAACAGCTGAAATTATGTGCTAAATCAGTACTGAGGCTTCATCCTATAACCTTTTGACATTACCATGGGGCAAAGTCATAGAGTCAAGTGGAAATAATCATAGTAATGTAGCTCGTGAGAATATGCAGACTCTCATAAAATACAATTATTCCATTGATATTTTTAAAAAGTATTACAAAGTATGCATGACTCAAAATCACAACAATGCAAGGATTTAGCTTTGCTTAAAACAAGGCTCCACAAATTTTAATGTCCCTAGTGAAATTCCAGTCACTATCCTGAAGGCTCTGCAAAACCCTAAGGCTCTAATAGTAAACAATGCACCGCACTGACTAAAATTATTCCGGTGAAGAGTGCCAAGGACCCCATTTTGCCTCCCACCCTACTTCATGACAGATCCTTGTTGGGGTTGAGCAAACAGTAGCGTAGTCCTACTTTGCTCACGCCATGCAAGCTGTGCTGAGTGGCCAAGTGGGTAAACGGCCAAACTGAGATGGTGAAACCCAAATTCTAGTCAGACTTTTCTTCTCACATTAAAACAACAAAACAACTTGCATTCACACTGCTGTAAGTGTAATGCAAAGTCCTTTGGTACGTCAATGAATGGAAATAAAATAAAAATGGAAGATTTTCAAATGGGGGACAAGTTTACCATAACATCAATAAGTTGAGATCTGTCTTAAAGGTTTTAGTGGAGGCAGAGCAAATTTGGGAGGAAATTCTGGAACTTAGGACCTGAGTAACTTAAGGCATGACTACCAATGGTGGGGAAAAAGTGTGGCCAATGTGCAAGAGTTTAAACTCGAGTACGATGAGCTCAGAGAGAAGAGGAGACAGAAGAGAAATCAATGGATTTGGATTTAGGCAAAGGAGAGTTGCAGAAAGTGCAGAGCGGAACGGTAGCGTAGCGGTTAGCGCGACGCTATTACAGCGCCAGCGATCGGGGTTCGATTCCCGTCACTGACTGTAAGGAGTTTGTACGTTCTCCCTGTGTCTGCGTGGGTTTCCTCCGGGTGCTCCGGTTTCCTCCCACATTCCAAAGACATACGGGTAGGTTAATTTGGGTTTAAGATGGGCAACGCAGACTCATTGGGCCGGTAGGGCCTGTTACCATGCTGTAAATAAAATTCTAAAATTTAGTGGCAAGAATTACTGGCAGCCTATTTGAAACTAAAGCATCCCAAAGCCTATTACTTCAAAGATAAATTATCTTAAAAAATGAAGAGGTTAACGTCCTTTGAAGAAAACACCAAAAGGCTGCTTTCACACCAGGCTCAGGCCCAGTGAATATACTGCACAATCTCTTTCGACACCCTATGTAAAGGCCAGAAGGAGATCATTAATTAACTTGCATGCAGACACACATGAATCTCCGTTTGCTTTGGGCCATCAGTTAAGACTTCCCAATGGAGTTGCATTCTGTGCATATACAGCTCTTGGAGCAGTTACTGGTCAATGATATCCCTTTTCCTCACAAACGTGTCAGAAAACAAATTGAATACTTGCTGCGTGGTCGGGTCTTCCTGATTATACAACAGGAGACTTTAAAAAAGAACAGGAAAGATTGTGGTAGACAGCCAAATATACCAGCAGCTTTGCAGCAAACACAATTCAGACCGCTTATGCTTTGAACAGTCATGGTGGAAGTCGTTTTCTTAAAATAAATAATTGTGTACAAACTTTGTTTACAATGAAAAGGATTATCATTAAGAATCATATTGCAATCAAGAACAACCTTGAATGTTACAACCTGACCAATAGGTTCATCCTGTAGCGGTTGCTACCGCGGAATAAAACAAGACTCACTCGGAGGACTGCCAAACAGAACTGGTTTATTTTCCCGCCTTGCGCGGGCCCTTTAAGGGAGAAAACTCCCGCCCAAAAAACCAGCAATGACGTAAGTCCTACGTCATCAGGACTTTCCCGCGCGCGGGTTCTCCCCGTCGCTCGGAAAGACGAGGCCCACCGCCATCTTGGGCCTCGTCGCTCCGACACCGCGCGACCCGACTGCCGAGCCGGTTTGCCCGACTAGATGGTGAGTCGCCACAATCCTAAATTTTGTGAGAGCATTTCAGTAACACCTACACAGCAGCATTACTAACCCTCCAGGAATTAAAAGATTAATCTTCTCAATTCTGTTACGGACACCAGGGAGAAACTTCACAGAATATTAAAATTTTATACGTTTCCCGCACCCCTCCCCCACCCCTTTAATTTGAAAAAAGTTATAAACACACTGATCATAGGCTGACTGGATTGGGGATTTGGAACCCGGAATTCAGACGACAAAACCTTCAGGAACAGCAGCACAGCTGGTGGAACTGCTGCTTCACAGCTCCAGTGTCCTGGGTTCAATCCTGACCTCGGGTGCTCTCCATGTGGAGTATGCACATTCTCCCCGTGACTGCATGGGTTTCTTCCACATGCTCTGGTTTCTCTGTACATCCCAAAGACATTCAGGTTGGCAAGTTAACTGTAAATTGGCCCTAATGTGCAGATGACTGATAGAATCCGGGGACACTTGGTGGGAGCATGGAGAGAATAGGTTACAGGGAAAATTAATGGGGGAAATGGGTCTGTCCTGTGAGCCGTCATAAACTCGATGAGCCGAAATGGACTCTGTCAGGAAATATGGACACATACACGATCAGAATTCATAAGCAGAAGCACTCATCAGCTAGTGATAGGATTCCAGCAATGCATCCTGAAAGGTTTAAATAGATTAAAAAGGTGGAACAAACAGTCTGTACACTACCATAATTAGGAATGTCAGTGACTGAAACAAAATAAATTCCACCTACCTAGTTAATTCTCCAGAAGGAATTCATTTGATGACCACTCACCAAGTTTCCCCACTGGGAACTCCTGCACAATGTGGTTACAGCGAATGCTCTGTCAAGAATAAGCTCACATTTGCTTGTTCTTACTCCCCCACAACTCCTGCCCATTGCTTGAAAGAGGACGATGACCATCCCTTTAAACACCCTTGCCTCAAAATTCACCCAGGTCAGTAACATTAAACACAATTGTTACGTACCAGCAACAATAGAAACACAACGAGCCAAGTGTTAGAATCTATTTATTAATAACTACTTGCAATAATCAGAGAAATAAAAACGTTAGATATTAAACATTGACCCCAAAAATAAACTCGAAGTGTGTGTGTGTGGCAAATTCCCAAACCCCAAATCTAGGAACAGTTCTCAAAGTTCAGTTCAGCAAGTCATAAGGTAGAACAATGAGCAAAACCACAGTAGATTGTAGAGAGAAGGTAGAAGGAATTTACGAAATCCACATGTTCCACGATGGAACCCATATGACACCTTAATCACCAATGATCTCCATTGCTTTGTTTCAAAGTACCTGCCACACCGAGAGCACTCGATTCAAGGCCGTCCACAGAAATACCTGCTTTCCAGTACAGGTTAATGGGAAAGTGGATTCCACAGATTGCTCCAAAAATCCATACGTGGATTGTACAGTGACAGTCACAGCTATTGTTCTTCATCCATAGATACAGAGACCAGCAGTCAATGTCTCTCTCTCTCCGTCTCTCTGTGCAACAGCCAGTACGCTCCAGATATAGTCTCAAGTCGTCAGATAACACCACACACACACACACTACTACTGTCCAGGTGCCTTAAAGGGACATTCACCAAGTAGCAACCTAGCTCGTAACCCAATCCATGACAGTGTCCATATATTGCATTCTGCCTCTGAAATTCTTTTCACTGAAGTCCATGGAAGGAATTTCAGAGGCAAAGCACATCATGTTGCTACTGCTGTAAGGAATTTAGTACTACAGGAAGACAAATTTCTAGTCACCTTTATCTAACACACTGCAATTGGTGGCAAATTAATACTTGTTAATTATTTACACATACAGATGGTCCCCAGGTTACAACAGGGTTCCATTCTCGTGAATGGTTTGTAACCCAAACAGTTTGCAAGTCGTAAATGTGGCCATGAACAGAGTTCCCAGGCAACAGAAGATGCCTGCAGCCCCACAACAACCAGCAAATCCATCCCACCGGTCTCCCAAACACTTGTTCATGTGTATGGGCTGTACGTAGGTCAGGTGTTCATAAGCTGGGGAGGACCTGTATGCAAGATTAGTAACAGTTAATAGAATATCAGCATAAGAAGTTGGAACATTAAACTTCAAGTCTACGAAGAACATTCTGAGACATTGATGGGATTTTACTTGAGGTACTGCATTCAGTTCTGATCACAATAGCAGAACGAGCTGTTGAAAAGCATCAGGTAGAAACCAAATGCAAAGGCAGAGTAAGAGCATGACTGAGAAAAACCCAGCTTACATAAACTATTTGGCTATTCAACATTAGATTAGTTTTGCGAATCAAAGCAAGTGATGGTTGCAGTATGAAAAGGTCAGACAAATACAATTAGAACACATAATATTACTTCAAATAAAGCCAAGTGACAAAAATCCAAATTTTAAGGAGCTATAAATATTTTGAATAACCTGAAACATAGGTGGCAGAGGGAAAAACATTGGGATCCTATTGCCAAGGTTGACAGTTTACTAGAGGAAGAGTCTGAATAATATTTTCCACTTAGTTTGCCATTCCTCCTACTCAAACAGCTGCAGAATTCAGGGCTGTTCCTAATAAGGCTATAATAATTAAGAACTTATTTGAGTTCCATCACCATCACAAACATTTGCAGTGTCTCATTAAAACGTGCCACTTAGACAAAGAAAACGTGATGTGATTTAAACATATGAAGATTGCATGCAAGCAGACCAGCTCACTCTCTACTTCTGACTCGCTCTTCCTTTCTATTTGCACACAACTACTAGGCTGGCATCCAGGCTTTTCCTTCACTGGGATATCACAGACAAAAATTGCACATGCACGAAGCAACTTACCCTGGGCAAGAATGGAGAAAATAACAGAGATGGGTAATGATTAATACTCAAAGTATAGAGAAGGTGGTGTAGTATCAGGGGGCTGTCCTTAGTCAAACCTTTGCCCAATTGCCTCAGCTATCGCAGACTCCAAGAACTAAAGGCGTTAACTTGTTTTGCATACTCAAGAGGTCACGGGATCCATTTCCAGAGATGATGGCTGATACTATTCAAGATGAGGTTAGTTTGTGGATCAGGACAAGAGATTGTTAGGATATGAGAAGAGGCTGGCTAAATGCAATTAGAACAACTAGCTCACACAGGTGGTAAATGCCAACATGGACTGCTTGTGGTGAATGGTTTGTTTCTTTCTTCTCAGCTTCAGGACAGTGGTCAAATAACTGACCTCAATCAATGGGGTGATGGAATTATTCCAGTGATTCAGGATTTACCCATTGAGCTACCAGGGAGTGGCACTGACAAGATTGCTTTACCAGGAGCCAGCATAGACTTGATGGGCTGAATGATTTCCTCTTGTGCTGTAACAATTCTAATAATTTTATGAATTTTCTTTTACACTGCTGGAATTTAGCAGCACTGAATTCTGTGGCCTTAGAAGACTCTCAATGAATGCAATTATCTCCCTCTCAATTGCTCATAGTAGTGGGAGCAAGAACTGTTTTGTTGCTGTGTAACTTATATACAATGGCACTTATACTAGGTATTTGCCATTGACAAAGTCAAACTCATAGCACATTTAGCAGAAGTGATTTCCTTACAGAGATACCATAAATGACCAGAGAGTTTGCAGCCACCTCTCAAATGGTAATACTGTGGTTTGCTCATAATCCATCTTCAGGGGTGGCACAGGGTTTCCAGTGAAGTGAGCAATTCAAATGTATCAACCCATCTCTTTGCAACCCTCAGAAGGGTTCCAATTAATGGTCTTCATACATCTACAGTGGTTACGGCACTAGGAAAGCATTCACCAAGACTCCGAGCACAAATATTATGAGAATTGCAGATGTTTCAATGCATGAAGTAGAACCTGGCTACTGAAGGACTTCTGCGCAGTCAAAAGGTGCCATCTTGCAGGCAAGACATTAGACCAATGTTACATCTGGTCCCTTGGGTCTATTGTAAACAGTTTCCTTAAAAAAAATGCTAACATCTTATTGTTCATCCTGTGATATAAACTTTATGGTGGAAACTAATCTTAACAGAAATTTCAATCCTCCTACTTTCTCAGGTTTCCTTTTGACATTAGGAGGCTGTTCAGCCCATCAGGCCTGGGCAAGCTCTTGGAGACATCTTGCCGCTCATTGCCCATAACCCGTTCTCTCACATATGCCCATTAACACCCTCTGGATTCTCCCACTAGCCACAAACACTAGGGGCAATTTACAATCCCTCTGTAACTGGATCCTTGACTTTGTAACAAACAAACAAACTTTGTAACAATCAGTGAGGATAGGCAGCAATACCTCCAACACGATTATTCTCAACATTGGTGCACCACAAGGCTGCATCCTCAGCCCTCTACTCTACTCCCTATACACTCATGACTGTGTGGCCAGATCCTGCTCTAACTCCATCTACAAGTTTGCAGATGACGCCACCGTTGAAGGCCGTATTTCAAACAGCGATGAGTCAGAGTACAGGAAGGAGATAGAGAGCTTAGTGGAATGGTGTCATGACAACAACCTTTCCCTCAATGTCAACAAAACAAAAGAGCTGGTCATTGACTTCAGGAAAGGGGGCAGTGTACATGCACCTGTCTACATCAATGGTGCTGAGGTCGAGAAGGTTGACAGCTTCAAGTTCCTGGGAGTGAACATCGCCAACAGCCTGTCCTGGTCAAATCACGTAGATGCCACGGCCAAGACAGCTCACCAGCACCTCTACTTCCTCAGGAGGCTAAAGAAATTTGGTTTGTCCCCTTTGACTCTCACCAACTTTTACCAATGCACCATAGAAAGCATCCTATCTGGATGTATCACGGCTTGGTACGGCAACTGCTCTGCCCAGGACTGCAAGAAGCTGCAGAGAGTGGTGGACACAGCCCAGCGCATCACGGACACCAGCCTTCCCTCCTTGGACTCTTTGTCTTTACCTCTCATTGTCTTGGTGTAGCAGCCAGCATAATCAAAGACCCCACCCACCCGGGACATTCTCTCTTCTCTCCTCTTCCATCGGGTAGGAGATACAGGAGCCTGAGGGCACGTACCACCAGACTTAAGGACAGCTTCTACCCCACTGTGATATGACTATTGAACGGTTCCCTTATACAATGAGATGGACTATGACCTCACGATCTACCTTGTGTGACCTTGCACCTTATCGCACTGCACTTTCTCTGTAGCTGTGACACTTTACTCTGTACTGTTTTCACTTATACTACATCAATGCACTCTGTACTAACTCAATGTAACTGCACTGTGTAATGAATTGACCTGTATGATCAGTTTGTAAGACAAGGTTTTCACTGTACCTCGGAACAAGTGACAATAATAAACCAATACCAATGGCTAATTAAACTGACAATCTGCACATCGACACAGTCACAGGGGGAATATACCAACTGCACAAGCAGCACTCAAGGTCAGAATCAAACCTGAATCACTGGAGCCTCACTACCTGCAGCACCACTGTGCCACCCTCCTACCTTTTAGCAGTGAATGAAAACACATGTGCTTGACTGAATACCCCAGCAAAAAAATAGACCCCAGATCCTACAGAGCCCTAGTTAAATATGTTGAACTCTCACCAGGGCCTCTGTACAAACTTGAAGCCCTCTGATTGTGTTTCAGTGGACTGAATAAATGATACCGCCATAAAGAGCTTCTATTGTTTGTGACGGACTATTTGAATATTCAGTGACAGCTGTGTAGCAGCAAAGGCAGGGAAGGGAGCTTAATTGTTTGATTATCAGAGAGTATTTTCATTGCATGTGCGTTGAGCCACAGTGGTTTACTGGGCCATAAAAGTAAAAGTAAATCATATTTAACTCCTGTGGCATTTCCTTTCCTGGACCTTTCAATGACATTCAAATTTAATGATGTACACCAACATCATCCAAATCTACTGGTTAGGAGGTTCCCATGGTCAGTGGTTTGAATTGCACTGCGCAACACATTTGCGAGGCATCAACTTTTCCTGCTTTCTGCAGCAACTGCTGGGATTCTTTCCTTTGAAGTTTGCAATGTGCGATTCAGAAAGAGGAGGAAGAGGTCATGAGGAAAACAGGGGTGTTTGTAGTCAAGAAACAGCTGCACTACTGTTGCTATTGTATACAAATGCCCATTTAGTAACTAACAGACAGAAAAAAAACTGTATTCTTTCTAAACAAACCAGGCATTTCCATCTGGCCGTATAATATCATTGATCCATTCATCTGGTCACAGAATCTGAACCATTCCCCTTCTATTCCTGCAGCCATTTAAAATCTTGTGCAAATCTCACTGCCCCAAGTTCCCTGGTTTCAATTTCTCTCTCCAGCTCGCAACTGGAAATTTACATTGGTGCATTGACAAGCTTATATTACTGTTCCCAGAAGTCACACCTTGTGGTCATGTTGGCTCTGTGAATAGCCTTGCATTGACAAGTTTGATCCTGTTCTCCCCACATACCCACACACAGACACTAACCAATGGTCTTACACATAGCACAATGTCCATGAGTGATTGATAAAAACTGTTCCAAAGCTGCTGCTTGCTAGCTCTTCTCTACACATTCTTGATAAGTCATTGGTGATATACCAGAGCAACTCCTGACAGAATTCCCGTTTAGCTCTCTTCTATGACAACTTTTTTCTTATTTCAAAAATAAACTTTATTCATAAATATAAGGAAGAAACAGTGCAAAAACATAACCCTAATATTCATGGCTGTTACATTCAGTAGTGAAAACTTTAAACAGAAAAAAAAACACACAAACATAGCACTGTTGCCACCTATGTGACTCCCTGAGATGATACCCCTTTCATTGTTTGAGGGGCTTCCCCACCCATCTCTGCCCCTCCATGTCCTGTAGCGGAAGGAGTCTATACTGTGGTGCTTCCCCACAGAGCCTTTGCATTGGCTGATCTGAGCTTCAGTGTGTCCCTCAGCACATACTCCTGCAGCCTGGAATGTGCCAGTCTGCAGCATTCCCTATATAAGGGTGTTTTTAGGATTAAGTGGCCACCTTTTAAGATTCTTTCATTAAACAGTATCCAAGCTGCCTCACATCACTGTAAAGAGTTTAGAAAATTTGTCTTCCTTGGTTAAACTATCCTCTCATCCAATGACACAAATGATAGCCAGCTACCATTCCCTTCATAAAGGAATATAGAGAAAGAAAAATTGCCTGCATTTATACAGTAACATGCATGTCCCAAAGTGTTCTGCAGCCAATGAAGTCTCTTTCCCAAGGCCACTTTTGTCACAAGAAACGATAGTCCTTCCACACCTAGCAAAATCCTACAAGGTAAAATGTGGCAACAGCCAGTCTATTTCAGTGACGTTGGGTGAGGTGTAACCATTGGTGGGATATATACTAGCCTGTCTCACTTCTATACACGGGCCATCTTTCCTTTATACTCAGCCCTGATGCAGGGTCTCGATCTGAAACATCAACTATCCTTTTGTTTCCACAGATGCTGTTTGACTTGCTGAGTTCTTTCAGCAGTTTATATTTTGCTCCAGATTCCAGCATCTGTAGTCTCTTGCATCTCCAGAACTTTCCAGTTACGGAGATTTTTTTTTTAAGCATTATAAATGAGCCACCATCCCATACTTAACCTGTTGTGCTCTGGCACACATTCCCTGTTAACCAATTGTAGTAAGGGATGCTCCATACTCAGACTAGCAGTAAAATTTTATCTGGTGCTTGATAAGGAAACATAGACATGACATTATTTCATCACAACTTCCAAAATCACCGCCATAGAACAGTACAGCACAGTACGGGCCCTTCGACCCACGATGTTGTGCCGACCTATGTAAATCTTATCCCCATTCAATCTATCCCCCTCTCTACTTCACCTCCCATAACTCTCAATTTTTCTTTCGTCCATGTGCCTATCTAGTAGTCTCTTAAATGACCTATCGTACCAGCCCCTACCACCACCCCCGGCAGAGTAGTTCTAGACATAATAAGCAGTTGAGAACAGAAAGTCAAGTTTTAAGGAATAATTTAATGAGGGAGGGGTGGAATCAGATTTAGCGAAAGGATTTCAGATCATAGGAACCAGGCATAGCCATCAATAGTGAAGGGGTGAAAATCCGGTATATCCAGGAGAACTGCAGCAGCAATGAGTTCGGCAGAGTTCTGGGCTGGAAGAATGTGAAGGTTGAAACTGAGGTGGTTGATCGAGCAGAAGCCCATATAGGTCAATGAGCACAGTGCGATTAATGAACAGGTTGGGACGTGAGGAGTTTTGGATGAGCTTTGGTTTATGAAGCGTGCAGATTAGAATCAGCCAGGGGGAGAATTACAACATATAAAATGTTGATGACTGAAACATTACATTTTGTTTTCCTCTCCACAAAAGGCCAACTAAACCTAGTGTTTCCAACACTATTTTTGTTATTGTTTCGGATTTCTAACATCTCAGTTTTGGGATAGAGTTTAGCAACAGATGGATTGAAGCAGAAACAGAAAGGGTAATGTTACAGATGTAGCAATTGGGACGGGCAATATACACTAGTCTAGCCAGCAACACACACACACACCCAGGGCAGCACAACAGTGCAGCTAGTAGAGCTGCTGTCTTGACCTGCGTTCAGTCCTGAACTCCAGTGCTGTCTGTGTGGAGTTTGCATGGTCTCCCTGTGACTGCATGGACTTCCCCTCATAGCCCCCTGCCTCCAACCTCCACACTTGGTCCAGTTTCCTCCCACAAGCAGCTTGGTAGTTCATTTGGCCATTGCAAATTGTCCCTAGTGTATTAGTGAGTGGTAGAATATGGATAGGAGAATAAAATGGGCTTAGTGTAGGATTGGTGCAGGTGTGTGTTTGATGTTGGCATAGACTTGATGGGCCATGCTGTATGACTATGTGGGAATAAAGAGGCATTATTGGCATAGTCAGAATCAGATTCATTATCACTGACTTAGATGATGTGAAATTTATTGTTTTGCGGCAGCAGTACAGTGAAAAGGTAAAATTACTATAAATTACAAAAACAGTGTATTAAAAAAGAAACAGCAAGGTAGTGCTCATGGACCATTCAGAAATCTGATGGCAGAGGGGAAGAAGCTGTTCCTGAAACATTGAGTGTGGGTCTTCAGGCTCCTGTACCTCCCCCCCTGATGGGAGTAGTAAGACGAGGGCACGTCCTGGATGGTGATGGTCACTCTGATTTATGAACAGTTACAAATTTTGGCTGTAGTGTCTTTAACTCTCTGGGGTACAAGTCCTCAATCTACAAATCTATTTTTCACTGTAATAAAAAGCACACCACTCCCCCCCCCCCCCCCCACATGGGAGTACACTGTTCCAAAATACCCACAACACACAGCCTCATCATTTTGTGAAATTTTATTTAATGTTTTCCAGGACTGTATCCCTTTCATAAATCAAGGAATGGCAGTATCGTAGAGGCCAAACTTGGATAAGTTTACATTTGACAAGTGTGCAGATTAGAGATGAGCCAGCAGAGTATTACAGTGATAAAAATGAAAACTCCAGAAATACAGGGTCAATGATTCAGGGCGATGACCTTGCATCCAGAAGCTCACACAATGACATACACAATGGTATCATGAACAGCATAGGGGCCAAGAACCAGTGGTGAAAGAATGGAATTTGTTAAGAGTAACTAAAGGCAATGCTGAGATCATTTCATATTTAATCAGAGCCCATGCCTGCTCATTCAACATTGGATTTCTGAGAAGCATCATAACAAAAAGCACTTGGAGAAAGGGTGATACGAAAGTAGAGTATCACACACACGAAACTCAATGTACTCTCAAACTAGCAGCATGTGTAAAATTACAAAAATGCAGTACGATGCCAGCAAAGTCTACCAGATCCCTCAAGGCAATCCACTTTAACAGACCTATCAAAAAAGCATCAAACAAAAGTAATTCCTCTAACAATTAAAAAGGTCCAGCAATTTTATTCATTAGAATACATCAAGGACACTGAACTAAATGTATTAAATATTAATAAGCCTAGTAGCCAGAATAAACCATGCAACAATTCAATAAACAATCAACATTAATGTGATGCAATTACTCAAGGCAACAAACTGTACTGGTTGTATCAGTTACTAATGACCAACAGTTCACACCACAAGGGACACGGAAGCACGAGCTGGGGAAAAAAAAAGGTTCGGCTGCATGAATAATTTGTTCCATGTTTTTTGTTCTTTTCATTCCCAATTTCTAGATGTTCTCCCACTCAAGGACCATGAGAAACATCAGACTTCAAAGGGTCAGCTGAAATAAGTAGGTAGAAAAATGATGAATACAGTGAGTGTGAAGTCGTATGCACCAATGTAAAGGCAGACAAGATGGAGGGGGAAGTGGTAGATGTGGTGTACATGGACTTCCAGAAAACTGTCAAGGTAGCACAAAGGGGTAAAGAATTAAGAAAGAAGTTGCAATATTCCCCAACTCCAGCAAGTTTTCTGATGAGGAATTAGGGGATGTTGTGATTGGGCATCAGTGCTTCAACATTTTGCTCTGGAGCTATTTCTGATCAATGACTAGGATATGGGATATGGGATTAGAGAAGCAATATCCAAACTTGCAGATGCTATTAAAATATAAGGCACCATGAGGAAATCTGTAAGATCAATGAAAGGGGATATTGAGAAAATGGTTTAATTGGCAAAAAGTGGCAGACAGAATTCAGAGCAAGCAAATTCAAGTTGTGTGATTGCATCATATTTTGCACAGGAAAGAGAGGAATTTTGGGCATTTAAATTCACAATTTAGTCACAATGTAAAATGGATAAGACCATAAATAACCTAATACACTAGTTTACGGAAAGAGATACAGGATATTAAAGTCAATTTGTAACAACAGAAGAGATTACAGAGAGGAACTCTGTGCACCTTTGGGATTGAAGTGACAGAAGCAATGTCAAGGCAAGTTGAAGGATGGCTGATAAGGTGGGGTTGGTTCATTTATAACAGATGAGATTGCAAAGTCCAGGATAACAGGGCCTTGGAAGTGGACACGCTGAACAAAATCAAACCTGACTGTTCCTGACTCAAGTTCCCATACAATTTTAAAACAAGAATAACAGCAGAAAGTCATGAGCCAGAAGGAAGACATTTGACTCAATGAGTCAACACTGGCTTAAAGTACAATGCAGTCTAATTGAACTTTCAACCCCTTAATGCACAGTTCTATAGCTGGTGCACATCAAGTGCTCAGCAAGATACTTTTTAAAATGCAGGGATGGTTTCCTCTGCCCAGGCAGTAATTTACAGAACTCTACCATGCTGCAGAAAGAAAAAGAATCACCAACTTCCCTCTAATCCTTCTGCCAATTACTTAACATCTATTCCCCATAAAATGGTTGTCTCTACTGCAGTAAACAGCTCTATCCCTTGCCTGTCCTAGGGAATGTCATTTACCGACAAGTAAGATAGAGAAATACCGAAAGGTATTTTTGTCTCCCGAGATCAAGGATAAAATTCTTAATATCTATTGGCATTTTAAACTGATACTGCTTCAATCCAAATGTTTATTTATATGTTTTTAGGCTAGAAAAAGAAATCAGCTCTTGCCACAGGATTTGGAAATTCAGTACCAACTATTGGTCCTGACAACCTCCAAATATAGGTGTTCTTGGGCATGAATCACAAAAGGTTGGTAGGCAGGTGTGGCAAATGGCACTTGGCCTGAATTACATGGAATGTGTGTTACAATCGTACAAGGTGATGGGGAGGCTACACCTGGACTACAGTACACAGTTTTGCTCCCCTTACCCGAGGAGGGATAAAGTAGCTTTGGAGGCAATCCAAAAAATTGATTTGCCAGGCTAATTCCTGGAATGAGAGGATTGCCCTATCAAAAGAGGTTAGACAGTTTGGTGATGTATTGCATTTAGAAGAATGAAGGGTGATCCTATCAGAGCATGGAAGATCCTAAGGGGGCATGACAGGGCAGATGTCAAGAAGTTTTCACTAGTGAGAAAATCTTAAATAAGGATACAGTTTCAAGCTAAGGGGGAAATTAAAACCAAGGTATATAAAAATTTCTTCTCAGAGGATAATGAATCTCTGGAATTCTGTGCCACCAAAAGGTGCTGAAAGCCAGATCATTAGATATTCGGCTATTGAACAGTCCCTAGTACGATAAGATAGACTCCTGACCTCTCAATCTTGCAACTCATTGTTTGCCTGCACTGTCTCTGTAGCTGGAACACCTTATTCTGCTGTGTTATTTCTTTTCCCCTTGTACTACCTCAATGCACTGGTGTGATGAATGATGTGTCTGGATGGCAAGCAAAACAAAGTTTTTCACTGCACCTCAGTACATGTGACAATAATAAACCAATTTACACTTCTTAATGATCACGGAATTGAAGGCTATGGGGAACTGGTACAGAAGAGTCGTCAAGGCCACGATCCTATTGATCAGCAGGGCAGGCTTGAGGGGCCAGTTGGTTTCCGCGTATTCAAAATCTGTTGGCAGGGTTATATGAGGCTGCTGGAGCTGATCAGATTGTGTATATGGTGTGTGGATGGGGGTGGGGCAGGGGTGATGACACTAGACTTTTTAGAACCAATCAGATTGCTTGCTGCATGTCAGACTCAATTAAATAACAACAACCTTCATTCGTATAGCATCTTTAATGCAGTGAAAAGGCTGATGGCACTTTAAGATGTGATTCCAACCCACAAAGTGGTAAGAGGAGCCGACAAAATTTTGGTCAAAGAGGAAGATTTTAAAGGTACAATTTAAAAGAACAAGAAAGAATTCCAGAACTTATTGATCAGGCAGCTGAGGGCCTGACCACCAGTGGCAAGTGATGAAAAATGGCAAACTTGAAAGAGATGCTGGAGGTTGCAGTGCTGGTTAAGGTTACATGGTTAATGAGCAACGAATCAGGCAGGGATCTGGAAACAAGAGTGAGAATTTTGAGAAGGCACAGCTGGACCAAGAGTCAATACAAATCAGTGAGCACAGGGTCATTACGGCAAAGCTCAATGACCTCAACAGCACCACAACAATTCAAGTGCCCACTTCTAGAGAGAAACAAAAAGAACAGATAGGGACTCCTTGATCCCTGCAAGAAAATGTGAACATGAGAACCCTTGTATTGCAAGCCTCTCACAATAAAGGTTCAACTATTTCTGCACAGTCAAGGTGTATGACTGTTAGCTCACTGTCAACAAGTTATAAAAATGTATAAATGTTCAGCCCATAATCTGAAGCAGATACTCTCAGAAGTGTAATGTGCAAAAGGAATGGGGCAGGCGAAAGGCTGATGTGCCTTTTTCATTGGTGAGAGGCACGCAAACAATAAACATCATGAAACCAGACAGCTCATTAGTCTTT
This sequence comes from Pristis pectinata, assembly GCF_009764475.1. Lineage (NCBI taxonomy): Eukaryota > Metazoa > Chordata > Chondrichthyes > Rhinopristiformes > Pristidae > Pristis > Pristis pectinata. Next base: position 24,640,338 of record NC_067429.1, on the reverse strand, counting down.
GCACAGTGCTTACTGCATCAGGATTTCATGCATCCATCTAATGATTTCTCTCACCAAAAATCCATTCCTTCCATAAGTTCTGTTTGCAGCACTGACATTTACAATGTGTACATTTCCCACTTGCTCAATCATTGTGATGTATGCAAATTGGTGTCACCCAGCAGCTTCCTTAGAGCTTTGATTTAATGATGTGTATGTGCCTCATGGCCTATTCCCACCATCTATTCCCATTGCAGCTTGGTGGCAAAGCACTCACTACCGCGTTTGGAGATTGTGGATTCAAATCACACTCCAAAACCTCACAGCAATGAGCCAGTAACGTCAGATACCATTACTTCAGATGCAACATCAACCTACTTGAGTCAATATTAAAGACTTCCATGACAATACAAACATCAGGGGACTGCTCCCTGGTATCCCGGACAATATTAATTCTTCAACCAACATTGTATAAAAAGAAAGAGAAGATAGATTATCTGGCCATAAACTTACCCCATTGCTTTTTATGGGATCTCACTATGCACAAGTTGGCTGCAGCAAGCAGAGCACTATATAAATCCCAGCTTTTTCTTCTGATTTGTAACACCCCAATGTTGGTTCATCTCATTGACAATATAAAAATAAGAACACCAATTGCATATCAAAAAATGCAATTAATATCTTATGCAAAGCTTTTCTGAACTGTTACTGTATTAACTCATCTTTCTACCAGATGCATTGGGTCAAATCATCCTTACCCTTGGCTAGCAGCTTGAGAGGGAACTGCCGACTACATCTTTTACTTCAGTCAGTGCATTCATACTTGCGTCTGCACATTGCATCACTGAAACACAGAACGTCCTGGATGTCAGGTGCAGGTGCATCTGAACTTTCACTCTGCCACTGGATCACCGCCAAGTCCAGGGGCAATTCCGGGTTTTCCTGAGCTAAGGGGCCAGCTCAGTATCTGGTCCCTCAGCTTTAACCCAGCCATGGCCGATGCCTCATTCATTTCAATGGTGTCAGCAACCTTCATTAAAAGGGTAAATAAAAATTATGTTTGTTGTTTCTTTTTCTTTGTTTAGCTTTATAATTTTTCCCAATAAACAGTAGTTTAATGCAATAACTAGTTTTTTTAATACTTTTTTAAAAAAGTGCTATTAATTAAGTGCACATCAACTGTTTTTAAATACCTCTGATGATCAGGACATTTAGAGACAATCATAAAAGACCCCTGAAAGCATAGGATGTCAGACCATTGAGTGGTCCAGCAGTGAGTCCTCAGGTTTCTTTACCAAGGCCTAGGCATCACACACAAACCACCCTACTTCATGAGACATCAGTGGGGGAGAAGCCAAGAGCTGTGCAACCACCAATGGCGAGGGCAATTGTTGCTCTAGTGCTGGGGGTAAAGTTGAGGCATGCACTTGACTATGAGCAGACCATTAGCTAATTTGATGATCTCCTGGCAAATGAAAATTAGCACCACAGCAATCAATCAGTACCCTCGCACTTTTGGTCATGATGATGAACGCTGATCTAATTGTTGCATCTGCTACAATTCACTTTACCTTTGGTGCCATTTCAATGACATGTAATGTGCAAACATCTCAAACTCCTTAAGACAAACATTGATTAGGGAGGTTGCATCACCCACGTGATTCATTCCTATGCAGAAGTGTTTGATTTTCCCCAAAAGTATTCTAAATGTTTGAGTATTTTCACAACCATTCTGGATCATTCTAATAAAAAAAACTACAAGTGGAGAAAGGCTGAGATACCATTGCTGACAGAGGTCACCACCCTATAGCATTAGTCCAACCTCTCAACTGATGCTGCTAGACCTGCTTAGCGTTCCCCATTTTCAAATTCTGGTAATTCCAAATATTATTTTATGTGAAGAATTGCTTCTTGTCATTCATCCTGAACAACCAGGATTTATTTTTGAGGATCATTTGCGCAATACTGCAGAGAGTTGTGGACGCAGCCCAGCGTGTCACGGAAACCAGCCTCCCCTCCTTGGACTCTGTCTTTACCTCTCACTGCCTTGGCAAAGCAGCCAGCATAATCAAAGATCCCAGCCACCCGGGTCATTCTCTCTTCTCTCCTCTTCCATCAGGCAGAAGATACAGGAGCCTGAGGGCACAGACCACCAGGCTCAAGGACAGCTTCTATCCCACTGTGATAAGACTATTGAACGGTTCCCTTATACAATGAGATGGACTATGACCTCATGATCTACCTTGTTGTGATGTTGCACCTTATTGCACTGCACTTATGATCTACCTTGTTGTGATGTTGCACCTTATTGCACTGCACTTTCTCTGTAGCTGTGACACTTTGCTCTGTACTGTTATTGTTTTTACCTGTACTACCTCAATGCATTCTTTACTAACTCAATGTAACTGCACTGTGTAATGAATTGACTTGTACAATCAGTATGCAAGACAAGTTTTTCACTGTGTACAAGTGACAATAATAAACCAATACCAATTATACCCTTTATTCAAACCCAAAACATTATCTCATCAATGAAAGCGTTAATTAATAGAGGAATCACAATGTGCATTCTCCAGTATTCAGAACAGCAAAAATACATTTGCATCAAAAAAACTTGTATTTTTACACCTTCCAGAACTGCAGGATGCACAAAAATATTTCAAAGAAAATCATATTTTTGAAATGTGGTCCCTGTGGTCATGTAGTGAAATGGATCAACCAACCTGCAAATGGCAAGGTTCCACAAACAAAGATAAAGGCGAGTTTATGTTTCTGTTGGATAAGGAATAAATATTAGCCAGAAATAGTGTTGCTAGATCTCTTACATGACTGTGAGGTCAGATGGGACTTCTGTTTGCTCTTCCAAAATTCAGAACCCCCAACAAGACACTGGCATGTCACAGAATCATAGAAATTTATTTCAATAGACACCAAATGGCCCATCATAAACATGCTACCAAAGAAAACAATAACTACTTAGGCTAATCCCATATCCATAACCCTGATGGGACATCACTTCAGAAACTAATTAGAATCTATTGGGAGGTTCTGCCTGTGTTTTATGTGCCCAAGTCTCTGGCGAAGCCTGTTAACACGCGACCATCTGACTCAGACAAGAAAGCTGCCACATTGTCATAGGTCACATTATCTGCGTGCGAGTTGATCATATCTGGGAAAACAGAGACCAAAAGTATATTGGGAATGGAAGGAGTTCTTCCTCAGAATAGATTGGTGGTAAAAAAAAAATGAGAAGATGAGAATGGATCCAAGGAAGGTAAAATGGACAACAAACTAGTACTGGGAATTTTTTAAAAATTAGATTACAGGAAGAATAAATTTTATTAAATAAACAAGATCTAGCCAATAACAAATTCTCAGGGATGAATAAAGATTTAAGTTTAAAAGTTAAACTACATTTATAGGTTAATTGACCACTAAGTTGCCTCTAGTGTGTGGGTCCGTATTAGAATCTGGTGGAGTGGAGGGGAGAATGCAATGAAATTAGTATAGGATTAGTGCAAATGATGCTTGATGATCAGTGAGGACTTGATAGGCCACACTCCAACACTGTAAAAATGCACATACCAAGTGTCTGGGCAATAAACGAGTAACAAACCAGAATTCAGAAAGGTTAGAAAAGTAGTAATATAAACTAAAAACAAAGAGGAACTCTGAAATTAGATTAAGGAATTTTAAAAAAAACACACAACAGCAACAAAATCTAGATAGGAACAGAGTCATTAAGGTAAACTCAGATTGCAGAAATATTAAATAGCTCCCTTGCACATATTTACCAAGGAGATAACACTACAACAAAATAAAGACCAAGTATTTCAATAGCATTGAGATAGAAAGAGGAGAGATAATTGATAAATACATCAAATTTTAAAAAAAGATAAGATCCTCTATATCCAAGAGGACTGCAGGCAGCTACAAATACTGGCAAAACAAGTGAAAGGAGGATTCCACAGGCAGAAGTGTGGGGGTTATTGTTATTTGCAAGTTGCATAATTTGAACCCTGGAGTCCAAGTACAGCCTCTAAATTTGTAGATGACACCAAAGGAAAGTCTGCAGTAAATATAAAAGCATCTGATAAAAGTAATAATGTTCAGGCCAGTGCGAGATGGAGTACTTTGATTGGAAGAACAAAGGGACCACAGAGTACTTCAATAATAAGAATCTAGCCTAGTGGAGCAAAGGGTTTGGGAGTACATTAGAGGTCATGAAAGCATTGAGACTTGGTTCTAAAGGGATGAAATTTACAAACAAAAAGGACCATGTTGAACAAGGGTCTTGGTTAAACCACACTTGGGCAGAACTTGCCTTCATAGCAGAGAAAGGTTATAAAGGCATGCGAGAAGGTACAAGAGATTCAAAAGATATCAGAACCAAGAATACACACTTATCAGGAGAGGCTGAACAGATTGAGACTCTTTTCTGCATTAAAAAAAACAGGCCGAGTTGGGCTTGATAGAAATATTTAAGATCACAAAAAGGTCTAATTGGGTAGGCAGAGAAAATATTTCCTCTTGTGGAGAATTGAAAAAAATTAAATGTTGGGTGGTCACCATTAAATCTAGTAGGGGGTACAAGAAAAATTTCTTTAGCCAATTAGTGGTTCTGATGTGGAATATACCACCACAAGGATTAACTAAAGCAAATGGCATTGAAGCACGAGGAAAAACTGGGGGAAAACACAAGGAAGAAAGGAAAAAAAGTAAATACTGATGGAGTTGGATAAAGAGCTAGGAAAAGATGCACAGATCATAAATGCTGCCATTGCCTAATTTGACAAAAGTAACCATGTAACAACAACATTTGTATTGTCTAACATGGTGCAAGTGCATTACTACACTCCCAAACTCAGGAGCTCCCTGCAAATCTCGCTGCAATGCCAATTTCTATTTTGAAGGGGGGCTTAAAACAACAGAGCAGTTTCATTTTAATTATATTAGGAACCTGCAGGTGTAGAATGAAGAGTAAACAGATGGAACTACTTTTAATGTGCACCTTCTACATCATCAGGACATCCCAAAACACTTGACAGACAAAAGGATTTTTGTAGTGCGATCAGTTTAGTACTGTGGGAAAGTTGATAGCCAGTCTGGACACAACAATGTCCCACAAACAACAATGAAATAATCTTCTCAGTTAGTCAGTATTAGGAGCGAGAAACAACAGATGCTGGAAGTCTGAAACAAAAAACCAAAAACGTCACAAGTACTCACCAGGTCATGCAATGTCTACGGAGAGAGAATCAGAGTGGACATTAAGTTCTGCTGAAGGCTCATTCACCCAAAATATTTACTTAGTTTCCTTCTCCACAGATGCTGCCTGACCAACTGGGCGCTTCTGGCATTTTCTGTTTTTGTAATCGGTTTTAAGGATAAATGGGGCTCAAGACACTAAGAGAAATTAAAGACCCTCACCCTAGACATTCATTCAGTGTCTCAACCAAGAGTCAACACTTCTGACGGAGCAGTACTCCCCTTTGGTATTGCACTGAAATACCAGCCTGGATTATGTGCCCAAGTCTCTGGAGTGGGACTCGAGCCCATACCATCCTGCCTGGCTCTGCTACCAAATGAAACTTTGCTGATATTAGGAGGATGTTGCCTACTCGGGAAAAAAACACCATTGATACAGGACTTTGGATTTGGGAACAATTGGTGGACACGGACTTATTTAAAAACTAAACCATTGCATCAGTTATGTTTCCTGTTCAATTAAATTGTTTCATCTCAGTTGGATAGTGGGGGGGGTGGGGGGGGTGGAGAAAAAACACTCAGTAATAGTGCACTGGAGATGGCTCCCACATCAGCTATTCAGCAAGAGGTTGTGTTGGATGGGTTCTCGTTAAAGTAGGTTTACCAAGGGTCCTCTGGTTCTGGTAAAACTGAAGTAGTGGCAGTGGTTGCAGAGATGTTGACTCCTCCCCAAATTCAAAATCAAGATGAAATCAGTTTGTACTAAATCGCTTCTTTATACAAGGATAAATGTCCTGTGGCTTTGTTACCCAGTGTTCACACTTGGTATCAACAGCTGAATGTAAATCATGCATGTCAGATGATATATTTGCATAATCCATTGGATCCTACCTGCTGCGCTTTAGCTGAATAGTAAACTCTTTTTTTTAAAAATACACCATGAATGGAAGTAATAGGAATCTCACCGGTTTTCAATTTCTTTGAAGAGCGATTGCAGTTAGTTCAAACTTTTTAAACTGCAGAAGTGCATATTTAGCATTTAAAAATATCTGGAGCAGTACTTGAATCACCAAAGCATAGAAGCAACAAACCAAGTGCTGGTAAATGGGATTAGTAATAGATGGGTACTTGATCGTCAGCATAAACATGGCAGGCCAAAGGGCCTGTTTCTATGCTGCATGACCTTACAATAAAATTACGTTAATATTTGTTTGAGATTTTCTATTAATTGCTGACCGATCTTTTATTAGGATTAAAAAGCCTGAAAGGTAGATATTAAAAGTAGGCTTTTTTAGTTCTTAGCAGCTGTTAAATTTAAAAAAGTTGCAGGTTCAACTTCCAAGTTAGCTGATCTCAGACACAAACAAGGCTCAGAACAACTGATGCTCATGGGAATGAGGAAAGACATCCCCGCTCCGGATTGCAACAAATGGACCTCTGCCGAAAGGTGGATATTTAATAGTCAATCCCAGGATGTGTTGGCTGCTGCTAAAGCTGGCATGTGTTGCCCATACTATGTCACCTTGGTTTAATGCAACTTGGCTGTTTGTACAGCTGTTTCAGGGTCAACTGAGTTGGCCTGCACGAGTTGCACACAGACCAGACTTATTTCTCACCCCCACCCCCCAAAAAAGATGAGGTAGTTGGATTCTACTACACTTCAACAGCTTCACAATATCAATTTATTTTTTGATGAACTCGCTCTCAAACTGCCTTGATCTGAATTCTAAAGTCCTCATGATTACTATTCTGATATCATAGTCATTACACGTGTGCGCTGAACAGTTGTTGGGAGGGATTACACAATACGGTCCCAAACTCAATAAAGCATTTGACCCCAATACCCTAGCTCATGAATCAAGCATTCGGGGGGGGGGGGGGGGGGGGGGGGGTGGGGACACAATGGTGTAGACAACCCAAATAGCTTGCTCCCAGCAAAAAGCAGCACATTCATTACAGGACAAAGTGGAAACATGGTGGAATGAAAGGATAATGGACGAAGCCAGTGTAATGTTACAGAGCCAGCCTTAAAATATTTCACTCATTTTGCTTTTCTGTTTACATGTGAAAGAACACTGCCACAAAATATTATCTTGTCGACACCTTAAATCTTTAGTTAGAAACATGAATAAAGAAATACCGCTTGTTTCTCCACTGGACACAGATGCCTCCCCCCCCAGGGAGAATCCAGTCTCCCAGAAATCAACTGCAGATACAAGGAAGGAAAGGAATACTCTCAGTCCTCAAGAGAGAATTTGGTGTTCTTGTACTAGAAACAGAAAGTTAGCAAAAAGGTACAGCAAATAACTTGTAAGACAATTGGAATGTTAGCTTTCATTGCAAGACAATGGATGGGGAGGTTTAGAGTACAAAGGTAATAGAGGTTTTCTTCCAATTGGACAGGGCTTTCATGAGCACAAACCTAAAATAACAAACAGGGTGCGTCTCTATAACGAAGAGACTTGCCTTGGGATTGATTTCACAATGATTCACTAGACCGACTCCTGGAATGAGAGGAACATCTTAACGAAAAGTTGAGCAGAATGACCTATACCTTCGAAGAATGAAAGGAGAATGCATTGAAGGATCTGACAGGGGAGTGTTGCGTTCCCTTGACAGTAAAAGACTAGAATCGGGATGCAACAGTCCCGGGATAGGCAGTCAGCCCCTAAAGATGCAGGCAAGGATGAATTTCTCTCAGAACAGCCTATGCCATTTTTGGACTGCAGTTTGAGCAGTAACATTGAGGCAAGGAATTAGATCATGATCTCATTGAATGGGAGTGCAGGCTCAAGGGACTGGAAGACCTCTTCCTACATTATAATCGAACAACATGTTCATTTAAGAGGAGCTTGGGTTCTGACTGGGGCTTGGGTTGTGACTGTCACTTTATTGGTCAAGAACAGGAATTGTAACCTGGTGGGCAGCCAGAGAAAGTGCTGGAAGATGGCTCATAACAAAAAAGGATCTGGGGAAAAATAATTTTCATTCAAACGTACGGTGGGAGCAGGAGTCAGCCACTCAGCATCTCAAACCTGCTCTGCCAGTCAATAGGATCATGGCTTACCTGATAACACCAATTGCAATTGGCTAACCCTTTCTCAATGAATGAATGATACACATGAATGATAGAAAAATGAAGGGGTATGCGGGAAGGCAGGGTTAGATAGATCTCAGAGCAGGATAAAATGTCGGCGCAACATCATGGGCTGAAGGGCCTGTCCTGTGCTGTAGAGTTCCATGTTCTATGTTTAACATTACCATGCTAAAGCTCCAATCACAATACATCTCCTGCACTAATTATAGCATTTTATCAGCAAAGAAAAGCTACCACTACCACTAGAACCATTTATGGTCTTTTTATTTTTGTAATCTTAACATAGCTCATGATATTTGGAATCATTTCAAAATGACAAGTTCCAGGATGAGAGACCAATTAATTATCACCAACTGGAAGGGACGCTAAAGGGCTTCCTTTAAAGACTGGAATGACCACTAGCCGTTCATTTCTCTCTTCCAAGCCTGGGGAATGTTCACTGGCATCCTGCCGACCTTTACACACCAAACACCAGAATGTATAGCTAAGAGCACAGTTTAAGAAAATCCCTCCAACGCTCAGGTTAGCAGGATTTGGCTACACCGGAGACTCATACACAGAAGCCATCACTCTCAGATGCAGGGCGATCCGCTTGTTACACACCCTGTTGACAATACCAACAGGATGGTTCTTATTGAAATTCACACGTTCCAGTCGATTTCAGCTGGTGAAACTCCACAAACAGTGACCTCCAGCCCCACCCAAGACAAAAAAAAATAGGCTACGCTTCAAGAAATCAAAAGCATCCCCTCGCTGTTAATTCATTGGAGGCAAGGGAGACGTGTCCCCATCGCCTCTGGCCCCGGTCCCCCTGTCCGCTCGTCATTGTTCACCTCCGCAGCCGGCGTTCGCACCGTCGCCCAGAGGGAAGAGTGCTATTGTGCACCGCTTCCTTCTCGCCCCCTCGTTGTGGGGCGTGCGATTAAACCGACCGCACAACAGATACCTTTGAAAACGAGCCCCCGTGCCCCTAATGGTCTCCCCGAGACGTGTTGTATTCATTGTACTGGACTCACCCTGCACGTTTAGCGCTTTGCTGGAGGCTCCCCGCACACTGCAGCCGAACAAGAACAGGAGGCTGAATCTCAACGCCGCAAGAGGTGGCATCGTTACAGGGACATCACTGGGTTGCAGCCGCCGTCTCTCTCGGATATCAGCCACCCATCTGGACTCCCTGGATATCGCCGAGACTGCTGATCCCGAATCCTCCTTCTCCGCCCCCTCCTCCCCTTCGCTCTAGCGTAATGGTTTGTTTCAGAGTCCTGAGATAGATCCTGCTCCCGGCGCCATCCTGTGTTCCGCTCTGGCATTGCTGCGTCCTTAAAAGGAAAATACCGTCCGTCAGTTATTTCCAGTGGTAGCAAGGGCGCCACGATGATTAGTGGGGTTCTCACAGGAGGCGAAGGGCAAACCCTCCCACTCTCAGGTACACAGAAGGAAGGCGGCAAATAGACAGCAATGCTGGAATCTGAAGCAAAACAAAAAACAAAGCGCTGCGGAAACTCAGCGGGTCAGGCGGCATCTGTGGAGGGAAATGGACAGACGACATTTCGGGTCAAGACCCTTCATCTGGATTTAGAGACCAGGGGGAGATAGCTGGTGTACAGAGGTGAGAGGAAGGGGTAGAGCAAGAAGTGGCAAGTGAGGTGAGGAGGGGGTGATTGGCAGAGGGAAGGGTGAAAATAGCCGGGTAGAATTGTGCATCAAGGAGGGTTTACTATGAATATTAACGTGATTCTCCTTCACAACCTATAACAGATCTTAACTGACCTTTTTAAATTGACTTGTAACAGCAGAAAGGGGCGCAAATGCTCAAAATATTTGTTGCTCCTCTCATTACAATACATTTTGCACATATGCACTGTTCCCCTTAAGACTTCAGGAAATGTTTGTCTTCTTTTCACTGAGCCCATTTGCAGTGATATTTATTGCTTGTAAGAAATCCCTGACAGCCTTGGCTCGATGAACATGACCTTCCTACGAACATGTGGCTTGAAAATTTTCTGCCTAAAAAATATTGGCTCTGAGCCAGTCAAATGTAACTCTTAATATTATGAGATATTAAAAACTGAGCTCTGATAAGCTTAAAAACTAAAATAGAACCAGGAGAGGCTGGAAAAATGCAACAGGCAGTGTCTATCAGTTTAATATTCCCAACAGTGATCCTTTGTTCGTTTTAATTGTCAACAAATGATCTACCATCAAAACCTTAACATTGTGGAATTTATCAGCATGGGTCATGGGTAAATATTTTGTTGTTAATATTAGTCTAGTCAAGGATGTCTGTCATCCATTGGGGGATGGGGATTGGCTGCTAATGAGCCATCATCCACTGAATGGAAAGAATTCCAGGTCTAATCAATAAGCCAGGCTAATTGAGCAGTCATCAATCAATGATTAGAGGATTGTGGAGATGCCTGATTCTGTAATTGGATATTGAGGCTGCTGCAACAGATTTGATTTAATTTCATTTCCCTTTGCCAGGTGTATTATTTGGAGCCAATTGCCCCAAGATGTTGGGGTCACCTGACAATGATGGGTAATACAACACATGAGGTGGAAAGTATGAGGTCATTCACTCAGGACTAAAGAAAGATTGATCAGGATATTCTGTAAATGTTGAGAACTGTGGGTAAAAAGAAAGATCTAGCATGAGGTACCTGCTAAATCTGTGATTGGTGAGTACCAGAGGCATTATGGTATATTGCCTAACAAAATAAACAGTATTATGCATTAATCTGTAAAAGTATTTATATTTTGGGGGTGATACAGCAGTGTAGCTAGTAGAACTGCTGCCTCATAGTGCCAGACACCCAGGTTCAATCCTGACCTCAGGTCCTGCCTGTGTGGCATTTGTATATTCACCTTGTGTAGGTTTCCTCTCGTATCTCATGGATGTGTGGGTTGGTAGATTAATTAGCTGCTATAAATTCCCTCTAGTGGGTTGGTAAGTGGTAGAATATTGATGAATGTGCTGAGAATTTTTTTTAAACTGTAGGATTAGTTGGTTGGTTGATGGTTGACTGGATTTGATGGGCTGAAAGGCCTGTGAGCTGTATGACTCCAGGATATCTATTTCTTTGTCCATCCCTTTTAGAAAGACCTTTTGCTAAATTGGCTTTGATTAGTGATGTCTGTGGTATTCTGGATTGGCCAGACAAGAGTCAAGAGATTCCGAGAGCCAGATATTGAAATCACATAAAGCTGGTAGACAAATGTTAATTAATTATTTGAAAAAGCTAATGGAATATTCCCTTTTTATCTCAAGAGGCTAGAATACAAAAATAATGGAAATGATAATACAGCTGTACAGCATTCCAGTTAAACCCCATTGGGAGTACTATATTCACTCCTGGTACTACGGTATAGGAGGGATATGTTGGCTTTAACATGTGGAGAAAGGATTCACCAGAATGAAAATGGTGCTGAAAGTGTTAAATTGAAGATGGGTTACATAGACTCTGTATTCCTGAGGAAATGGATGGAGATATTGAAGTGCTGAAGATAGATAAACAGGGTGGATAGTGAGAAGTTATTTCTTGTGGGGATATCCAGAAAAAGGGGGCATAATATTAGAGGTGGACTATTCAAGGCAATTCTTCACACAAGGATGGTGAAAAGTTATAACTTTAAAAAAATTAATTTTTTTTTAGATCTGGGTATTGCTGATGGGGCCAATGTTTATTGCCCTTCAGAAGGAGGTAGTGAGGTACCTTTTTGAACTACTGCCATCTTTCTGATGAAGTTCTGTTGGCGAAGATGTTTCTGTAATTAGACCCACTGATGATAAAGGATTGTCAGTCCATTTCCACAACTGGATGGTGTGTGACTTGCATGGGAACCTGAAGGTGGTGTTTTGATACATCTTGGAGAGTTTGTGGCCTTGGGAAGTGCTGTTGGAACAGTACATTTTGCAGAAGGTACACACAGTAGTGATCTGAAAGAATGTTTGGGAGAGTCGATGGGCTGCCAATCAAATGGGTTGCTTTGTCCTGGGTGGTGTTGTGCTTCTTGAGAACTTTTAGTGCTGCTCTCATCCAGACAACTGGACAGTAGTCTATCAGCCTCCTGACTGCCTTGTAGATGGTGGAAAAACTTTGAGGTGCCTACCACTCTCACTGCAGGATACCCAGCCTCTGAACTGCTCTTGCCATTTGTGGTATGTATGTGGCTGGTCCACTTAAGATTTCAGTCAGTGGTGAGCCCTTGTATGTTGATGGTGGGGGATTTGGCAAATTGAATAAAAAGGGTAGATAATTAGATTCTCTGGTGGAAATGGTCATTGCCTGGCACTTCTGTGGCACAAATGTTACTTCCCTCCTTTAATCCCATGTCTGAATGTAACTTTTGCTGCACAATTGCTGAGAAGTTGCAAATGAAATTCAACATAATGCAAGCTCAGTGAACAACTCCATTACTGATGTTGTGGTGGAAGGAAGATCATTCGTGAAGTAACCGAAGGAGGTCAGCCAGGGCACTGCCCTGAGGAACTTCTGCAGTAATGACTTGGGGTTGGAATAATAGACCTTCCAAAAACTCCAACCATCTTCCTTTATGCAAGGTACGACTCCAGCCATTGGTGTGTTTTGCTCTTGATGTCCATTGACCTCAGTTTTACCAGGGTTCTTTGCAGCATTTGCTGCCTTAATATCAAAAGCAATAATTTGGAGCTCAGCACTGGAATTCAACTCTTTGGTCCATGTTTGGACCAAGGCTGTCATGAGGTCTGGAACCAAGTCAAAACCAAACTGGGCACCTGTGAGCAGGTTATCGGTAATGGTGCTGATTGACAGCACTTCAATCACACCTTCCATCACTTTATTGATGATTGAGTAGATAGATTGAGTGGTAATTAGCCAGATTTTATTTGGCCTGCTTTCTGTGAGTAGGATATGCATGAGAGATTACCCACATTATTGGATAGAGGCTGCTGTTATAAATATACTGGAACAGCTTGGCTAGAGGTACAGCTACCACAGGTCTTCGGTACTATGGCTGGGATGTTGTCTGGTCCCAAATCCTTTCAGTACCCAGTGCTGTCGGTCATTTCTTGATCTTGCATGGCGTGAAGTGAATTGGCAGAAAATTGATTTCTGTGACGGTGCGGGATCTTGGGAAGAAGCTGAGATGGATCCTCTTTTCTGCACTTCTGGATAAACATGGTTGCAAATGCTTCAGCCTTGTCTTCAGCATCCACGTAATGGGCACTGCCGCTGTTTGGGATGAAATGCTCTTTCAGCATCCTCCTTCCAATAGCTGTTCGTTGGAGTCTGCCATACCGAACTAGATGTGGTAAAACTGATTTAAACT